>NW_025963890.1:8637500-9237500 GCF_023055435.1 Haliotis rufescens
TTAAAGCAGCGCGATGTGTCTGTCTGAATGAGAACAAAACTCGCATTTCTTACTTATAACAACAAAAACTGTAACGGTGAGGCGAAAATGTGCCGAAAAGGCTGAGACACAGATAAATATAAACATCAACGTGAATAAATCCACTTAAACCGATTCCACTCGGCGTACATGTAAATGACAGGATAACAGGTGTAAAAAATTGTATGAATTGAATACTGAAAACCAGTGGCGAAACCAGGTGATGGCGAAGTCCTGCCCAGCCGGTATCACCCGCCACTCACAATTTGCATAGAAAATGTAAGGTTTTATTGTCTGAAGGCAAATCAGTTGAAATCTGTGTAAAAAAACTCGTCATGGGAGATGGACTTCCTCACAATTCTTGAAATTCGAAGCACCGGTCCAGCACTTGTTAGTGTAAGAAGAAAAAGACCAGGTGTCAACCATGAAACGTGTAAACGTGATCATTTCCACACCTATATTTCAATATTTACCATACCATTACAATTTGAAATTTCCAGTGGTCCAAAAAATACCATTATCGGACCTCATTCTATATAAACTACTTCAAAACGACTTGTGTGCAGTTTGTCCTTATTAGCTAATATCGTGTCTTCGCTGTTGAAAGCTTTTTCGAAAAGATAACAACATACAGACATCGACAACAAAAATATGTAATCCAGGAGTATGCCCAGGTTAGCTACCACATTGTACTGCTATAAGCCCGTCTAAGTCTGTGAATAAATGACCATGCAATATGTAGACTATAGATGAAGATGTTATGGGTATCGCTGAAAAAAACAAATAAGAGCTTCTTTACCAGTTTCCATACTTCACAGTCGTCTTTTGATGCTGAGATTATGTGATTGTGACTCAAAAGATTGTGGGTACTTTTTTAAATATTGTAAAGACTCATACGACGTACATCCATCAATGACAAACATTATGTTACAAATTTAGACATATTAAGATCCTCAACAATTTAGGCCTTAATGCTTAGATCCTAGTTTCTAAACAGCTTCTCATTTGTAATCATCATAATTATATTTGTCAAGAATTGTTTGTACTATTTGCCGTGTAGGGATAAAATACTTTTGTGTTTGTTGTTTAATGTCATGTTCAGCAATAATCCAGCTCTAAGATCAAGGAGACACAAACGTAAATGGCATTGTTAATGCATTTTAATATTTCAACACTTAACAATTAATACATGATTTCAAGTCAAGTTATGTTTCCTGAAAGGTTTCAATCACGAAGCACACTGAACAATCAGGAGTTAATCACAATCTACTTCTTCTTCTTGCGGGCAATGTCCACCATCTGTTGGCTCTGAAAGGCCTCCAGTTCAGACATGTCGAAATCCTTGTCTGTAGAACATACGTTTCTGTCCTTTTTACAACACGTTGGGTAGTCACCATCTTTGACTTGCGTCTCCTTGGGGTAGCATCCGGGGATCACCATAAATGGGTCTTGTATTTCCAAACAACTGTAGAGCAATACAGGTACAGACAGGCAAGGTTAATGTGTTTGAAAGGGCAAATATGATAAATGCGTTGGATTTCATTTTGTTGGTAATTCCGTAAAACAGAAACTTAAAAGAAACGGACATCTTATTGGCCCCGGTCGCGTTTAAGTGATCAGAAACAATGAATGACAATTATATTCGAGGGGGCACGGGTGGCCCAGTCGTCTAAGGCGCCGCAATTCGCTGTGCAGAGTTGCGTCCCTTGGGCACGCCAGAAACCTATGATTGTGGGTTCGAATCCCGGTTCGCCCCGATTATGTTTCTAGGTTTGCCAGAACCATACCCACGCTCGTGGGTTTCACCGAAGTGGTAAACGTCTGAGACCTGCATCACTTCGGGCTTTCCTCCCACATTAAGCTGACACGCCGCGATATAACTGGAATACTGTTAAAAGTGCCGTTAAACCCAACTCACTCACTCACTATTATATTCGAGGATTATTGCAGTTTGGATTTATAACCGTGGAATAAAGAGGCCATCCTCTGCATTGATGTGATTTAAATTTGTAGATGTGAATGAGTGAGTGAGATGTTTCTAACTTACAATATTCCAGTTACATTCCAGTATTCAGCTTAATATTGGAGGGAAGCCAGAAGTAATGCAGTTCTCAGACGTTAACCTAATTTGTGAAACCCACGAGCACGGGGATGGTGCTGACAAATCTCGAAACATAATCGGGGCGAACCTAGATTCGAACCCACGACAATAGGTTCCACATGTGCCCAAAGGACATAAATCTGCACAGCGAATTGTGGCGCCTTAGAAAACTGGACCACGCTTGGCCCCAAATGAATTACGAAAAATTGATTGTATGTCATCTTGCCCCGTAGATCGTCGCTCGTGCTGTCGGTCGCTGATTTGTCTGATTCAGATTGTCAATCGAAATATGACCTTGCAACAACCCTAATCACGCGCGTCATGTACCAGGGGTACTTGTAACGTCATATGAAGTGTACAAATATTTATTTTAAGATTTAGAAATACGGACATTATGATTTGAAGAGTCTTGTCACATCCTTCCTCTCAGCACTCTCTTCCGCGAAACCAGCACATCCTTCCGCTGATCACTCATTTCAACGCATACATCACATCCTTTTACTAAGCACTCCCTTCCGCGGATACAGCTTATCCTTCTGCTGAGCACGCCCTTCCTCACTTACAACACAGGGGGGCACGGGTGACCCAGTCGTCTTAGGCGCCGCGATTCGCTGTGCAGAGTTGCGTCCCCTGGGCACGCCAGAAACCTATGATTGTGGGTTCGAATTCCGGTTCGCCTCGATTATGTTTCTAGGTTTGTCAGCACGATACCCGTGCTCGTGGGTTTCACCGAAACGTTAAACCCAATTACTCACTCACTCACTCACTCACTCACTCACTCACTCACTCACTCACAACACATCTTTCCGCTGAGCAGGCCTTACCGCGCATATAGCACATCCTTCAACTGAGTACTCCCTTCTGCGCAAACACCACATCCTTCCGCGGATACGAAAGAAAGAGATACAGTCCCTCCACTGGTTTTCGTATTTCCGTTGATAGTTATGTCAAATCATTCATTGTCTACGAAACTGACTACGAGAATTCCCAGTAATGGACAGTCAAAACTCACTGAACAGACCGAAATACTGTTGATTCGACGTTGATTGTAAACTCACTCACTCATTGAAAATAAATATATATGTATAGGGAACCTATCGCAATAAGATCTTTTGTTCCCGTGGAGTCGAATCGGGACCGCGTCACGATCCGATCACTCCCGGAGCGCAATAACAGGGTCGCCGCTCATTTGCGATCAATGGGACATTAGTGACGACCATTAGTGTAAATGTATTCTTACTCTTTGCAGACCGTTATTGCCTCTTCACACCTGCATGACTGACATTCCCTTTCGTCATGGACTGTCCATTTATCACCTTCTTGTTTTCCTTCGGGACAACCTGATGTAAACAAAATGAATATTTTATCAAAATGTATTAGGGTGGTATCATTGGGGATGGTGGTGGTGCATAACAAGGAATAACACGTTATGTTATTGCTTCAATGCACAATTACATCTCATAGCTTTTCTCTTCATCTGAACATCAACATTCGCTTAGAATGGAATAGACACGACAGACATTACGTTTTTGGATTTTTTAAAAATACAACAGACAGTATACATATTTCAACCAACCTAAAGTTACGACACTTACGAATGCGTGAAGATGAAAGGATGCATTGCTTAACCGATAAGGGCTTGGTCGTCCCAATACACGACCCATGAGCCAAAATAGTTAATGTAAGTAATCATTCGTCAAGTTCGTGATCAAATGCCTTTTGGGTATCAAAATAAGCGTTTGTTAAAATGAATTTCAGATTAAATGTGAAAGAATACAGAAATTTAAACCAAATGAACCAATAAGAATCGTTAATGTTGTTTGGTTTCGCGAGAGATCAATAAGTCATTCAATCCAGCTGTTGTTTGAATGCATCGAACATAGTCGTTCTGGGCTAAGAAATGAAGTACTGAAGTGCACAGAGCCAATTGATTAGGATGAATCAATACACGTGATGTAGTTCTGTGTATATTAAGCAAATACGCAACGGATCAAGAAACCTGATTCCAAGACAAACCGAGAACAACATATTTATCAACGGCGCAATTTTCGTTTTAATAGCGTCGTGTATTCAACAGCGACCTTCATACAGTTTAAAAAATCTCAAATAAAATAATGTGAAACGAATGCAATATAGTCTTAAAGAACAAAAATCCTCGTGTGTAGATCTAGAGATAGCACTATCACATGATGCATATTGTTAATATCAGAATTAACGCAGGACTGTATTAAATGAAACATTAGATATTTGACAACAAAACAATTGAGGTGTGGGGTGTCAGATATATTAAGGCTACAAACACCTTCACTTTTTGTGATCACACACTGACAAACGCAGTTATAAAAAAAAGCTAATTCATCTAATAACCTTTCTTAGATAGCAGCTGTAGTTCGTAGAATGCTTACCTTCCTCTGTTGACGTGTTTCCATGAACAAGAACAGTCAATGTAGACACACAAACCAACAAGGAAAGCCACTTCATCGTGTTAGATGCAAGCTTGTGGGAAGGTGTACTTCAGGGAGATCGTTTATCCTGGCTTCCGTTAACAGCTGTTTCCTCTGACGTCCGCTTGTATTCTTTCACATCAATGAATGTAATGATGGATAGTTTGAATAGGTGGCTACATGCATGCGGGTAAACTCAATAGAGATCGATATCTATGAATACAATACATGACGGGAAGGAGTCAGTGAGTGAGTGAGTGAGTTGTGTTTAACACCGCTTTTAGCAGTCTTCCAGTCATATCATAGCGTGTCAGCTTAATGTGGGAAGAAAGCCCCAAGTGATGCAGGTCTTAGACGTTTACCACTTCGGTGAAACCTACGAGCACGGGTATGGTGCTGACAAACCTAGAAACATAATCGGGACGAAACGGGATTCGAACCCACAATC
The DNA here is from genome assembly GCF_023055435.1 of Haliotis rufescens. NCBI lineage: Eukaryota > Metazoa > Mollusca > Gastropoda > Lepetellida > Haliotidae > Haliotis > Haliotis rufescens. The sequence continues at coordinate 8,642,512 of NW_025963890.1, forward strand.
ATAGGTTTCTAGCATGCACAAGGGACGCAACTCTGCACAGCGAATCGCGGTGCCTTAGAGGACGGGTCCACCCGTGACCCCTAATACAATACATGACTTGAAGGAGCCCCAACATTTCAAGTGAAGTTGAGTATTTTGTAATTACTGTAAATTGTTGCCTTCCATTGCCTATTACTAAGCAGATATCAGAGCCCCAATTATCTGTTGGCTTCCCTTGTTAAGTTTCCACCTTCTGTTATCTTATTACTTTGTGTTCTTACATGTACCTATATATGCTCTCCGCCTCATAGCATTCGTTCGCCTGATGAAGGAGTAAGCATATACTCCGAAACGTTGTGTTCCTCATAATAAAGAAGGGGACATCCATAAATTCTCTTCCTAAACTTGAGTGTAGTAAAGAACTATGGTGATTACCAAAAAAATCATGATAATAAATCATCGCCTGTAAGGAACTCTGCATCACGCCAGCATCCAACGCTCTCTTGACATATCAGACACTTTTACATCACAATGGAAATATTATGTCCTCATTTCCTCACTTAATCCCGACTATATGTACATTCCCTCGATCTCCATGGAATTGGCGTTCCTACTGTGACAAACGCATTTTGTTTACAATTTTAATATTCCTTCCTTTGCCACTGTTAAAATTTGTTAGTAGACTACCTCCTGAAAGGTTGGTGTGGTTTGTTTGTTTATTGTTTTATATATTCCAGCTATATGACGGCGGTATGTAAATAATCGCGTCTGGACCAGACAATCCAGTAATTTATATCATGAGCATCGATCCACGCAATTGGGATCGATGACATGCTTCAACCAAGCCTGACTCCCCGATCCCGTTAGTTGCCTCTTACGACAAGCATAGTCGCCTTTTACGGCAAGCATTGGTTGCTGAACACCGAGTCTACCCCGGATCACGGGTAACCTCCTGAAAGGTCAGATATTAATTCCCAATATTATAATAATTTTTATACTTAAGGGGCATTCACACGCTACAACTACTTGGCGCAATTAATTCTACGAACTGAATTTGATACAATTCGGCATTCACACGGTGGCGAGTTGCATCCAACTCGGATCTCGCAAGATCTCTGACTAAATGCTTGGAAAATAGTGATTCACTACATTACCGTTGGAATTCTGGTAGCGAGTTACATTTTCAGACGCACAGTTTTATAAGTTCTGAAAAATGAAAAAAAATATCGTTTTGCGAGAATTGTGGTTGCGCGGCAACTGGGCGAACATCTGACTTTGCTATTTATGGAGCTATATAGTATTGAATGTTCTATCAAGTGGTGTAATATTTCAGACTAATTTGAAAAGCAGACGTAGTGCTAAATGTTGTCCAAATTATAGCTTTGGTAGCGAAAATAAACCAAAAAATGTAGCCATTTTTTTTATCGTACACCGATAACGTAACATGCGATTAAAAGTTTTATTAGACAGCTTCATGTCAGATGTGAGCGAACAAAATACTATCTAATATGTGAACGGGGTAATGGCATGTATATTAGCATTGTGTGGTCATGTATAACATGATACATTCCATACGAAAACTTACTTCTTGTATGTGGCGAAATTCAATTTTTCTGCCATGACGGTGGAGAGGTCTACACATGTGCACAGAAAAGGGGACATAACTCCACTATGCTTAACTGTAAGCAATTACCCAGTGACCAGTGTGAGAATTGGCCATGGTTCATGACAATATATTCTCGTGAGTTTGCGTCAGCCATGGCGTCACGTGGAACAATTTCTGTTGATTTTTCAAATCATTGTCAAAGTATCTAATAATTAATTCCTCAATTCTTGCAACGATTATCGCCCCATGCATATTCGCAATAATCTGAGCTAATGTATGCAACATATCGACGACCGTATGTCTTGAAATAGTAGAACATGCTCATGTCTAAATGTGGATGTTTACAAGCGAGTAAGTACTGGTAGGTTTAGGAGCACAGTGTTGATTATTTCGGTTGATTTCATTTGGACCCGTGACTGAGGCAATTAAAATTGTGTCAATTCATTGGTATGAGGAATTCAGGGATGTATATGTCGTAGCTGAATGTGAAATATATGTGATGTCATGGGCGTCTCAATACCGACAGGGGCGGTCGGGTAGCCTAGTGGTTAAATCGTTCGCTTATCACGCCGAACACCCGGGTTCCATTCCCGACATGGGTACAATGTGTGAAGCCCATTTGTGGTGTCCCCCGCCGTGATATTGCTGGAATATTGCTAAAAGCGGCGTAAAACCATACTCACTCACTCACTTTACAGAATATGTTTTTCACAAAGGCCGCCAGGGGTCTTGCAAGCGAAGTAAAGATTTGCAATGCTAAAATGCACAAGATTTAACCAAAATCTCATTACAGAAAAAATGAATGAAAACTACAGAGAGAAAGAATGTAATTTCACTCACAGACAAAACATTTCAAACAAAAACTGAAACAAAATCTATATACATCAACCGAAAATGTCGGTTGAAGAATCACATAACTGAAAATAAAACAAATAAAAAAGCAAATCAATTGGATAATTTGCACCAGTGGTGTTTTTGTTTTGGTGGACAATCCAACTGGTAACAAATCAGGTGTCACGACGGTGACGGTAATATAGGGTACAACAGGACAGCAGGTTGATACCTGCTTATTGGCATGTTTTACAAACAGTGGATATGGATACTCTAACATACACTCACTTCTAGAAAGGATACTGTTATGAATGTAAGTACATTGTAGTACCCGACATTAAGGTGATAATACTCATTGGATATGTAGAAGATCTTTAATACTATGTTAAATCACGGCATACATACACATGTACGGCATATTTTAATTCCATCTTCAAATATGTTCATGTAAAATAAAAAAAAGAGTCTGACGTAATATGCTCCCCAAGAGTATGTTTTGTCAGTGGCCACACATGTACACAATAGTTGATCATATATGCTGAGTATTTCTCCCTTTCAAAACGTGCATATATGTTATGCGAAGGGAACACGAACACTGCAGTTGTACATACGTAGCTCGATCGTTATGTTGATGGACGTCTACTGACATGAGCTGGCACTTACCTTATGGACATGCATGTAGTAACATGTGTTTTTGCTAAGAGTGTAAGCCTCGGTCGGATAATTCTTATTTCCTTACTTCTTACGCCAAGAAGGTGTATTATTTCATTTGTGTTATGCGCAGTCGTTGGTATTGAGATATATCCGACAATAGTTTGCTTGTAGATACAAAATCAGGAATCAGTGCAACATGTAAAATTTTAAATTTGATTGTTTTCAGTATTTGTGTTATATAATAAAAACTAGACTACAATAGACAGATGATTCTTGTCGATAAATATGGCTACAAGTACATGCTGAACCAGTATATGTAGCTGTGTTGTTAACATGCACTGATTACTTGCAGCGAGTATTGGTGTTGTATAAACTACACGCATTAGTCATATATTGTGTTGTACTCATATTTCAAATATTAATATATTTCTTGTTTCCTGATAACTCCATATGTTCTGTAGACCCAAGTTTTTCGAGGCAGCTGAAGGTCTGGTGTATACCGTCACCACAGTATTAATCTGGATACACACAGATTTCAACATTAAAATCACGCAGGAAGCTAATACATGAACTTCCAGATCTAGGGCATGATACCTACAGTAAATATAACCATACATGTGATGTACCAACATGTCAAGTACTTTTATTAAGTCGCATGTTTAACTCTAAAGGTCTCCACAAAGGGGTCTTTATGCAATACAATAAGTATTACTATTGCCATTGGGAATTAAGGTGTAAGAAATACCACACATGATATACGATGCACTTGTCAATTCTGCACAATTCTGAGATATATCAAAATCACATGTTTGTGCTGATGAAAAGAGCTTACATTAAAAGCATATACTAGTATGTTGCTCGATCGACCCTGACATATTAGAACTATCGATTGTCTCAAGATAGACCTTCTTATGCCCATGCTGGAAATAATTAACACACATTATTCAACGATACATCTTCTTGTTGCTCGCGATCTTGTCCGAGCAAGTCGGCTGCTGACAATCCCGGCTCCTACAACATATGGAAAATGGACTGTTTAAGGATGTCTGCTTGTATGTTTTTGCTGATGCAATCATTTGTATTTATGCATAAAATAGCTACGCCATAAATCGCAAAGAACAAAGAAGAACAAAGCTTGGCTTATTTCACGATAAAACATTGTTCTATCAAGATATCATTTCTGGAGATTCGAACATGCGCTCACAACTTGCTGACCTCGTAAATTGGACGGCGTTATTTATAAGAGGGAAGTGTCTTGTGAGTTGTTCCCCATAGATGTTATAAGGCACCGTAGGAAATGGCCGATATAATTTATGTTCTAAATCAACCTATCGCCGATATGAAGCGGTGTCGTGAGTAAAGTCAGATCGTTAAAAAAACGGCGTTTAATGTCGTTTACTCTCGTTTTACGATACGTCGTATTTTGCTTACGACAAAGCCGAATGGGAGCTGAGTGCTATGTCACTTCCTTAAACACGATTGTTGATATGTTGATTTGCGTCAAGCTTAAAAATATCGTCCGCATCTTAGTTATACGCGACCACTTGATTCATTGCATTTTCTAAAGAGAACCAAAACATGACGTGAACATTATTTTTTCGATCCTTGAGATCGCCAAATGACAAAAACGAACTATTGACATAACATCAGTTGACCGATTGATGCATTGATTGTCATACGTTCCTGCTTGTGAATACTCAGGAAAAAAATCAATATGCTTACAATTAACAACGTTATTTAAGCGTAAAACCAATAAAATCAAATTAATGAATATTTTAGTATTTAGAGTTTGATGATGTTGACTTTGCTAGATACAAATCAATATCGTGGTATATCACAAAAGTAAGATTATGTTTTGATGATTTTCTGGTTACCCTGTTCGTCAATTTGTAAATGTGTCTCTATGGTTTTGTCATTACACTTTTAGGAGTGAATGACTGAGTGGCAGTGTAACGTCGCATTGTCATTGTGTCAGCCATAAAGTGACGACACCGTAAGGAGTCCAGTGAACCACTCTACTACCGTTCCAAGAAATTCGACAATAACAAATAACAAAATTGGACAATATCCCTTCGCTTTCATTACACAGCGTCAGAAGGAACTATTATTCAGAAGATTAAACATTACCTTAATATCAGGAGCATTTCCATCCGCGGCGTGTTTAAAGCATGACAGGGTGCGTCCTCGGAATCTGCAACACCGAGTGTGACAGAGCAACCAACGTTTGTCAGTATGTAAAGTGTAATGACAATTAATTCAGAGTTTCCTACAGTATCCTTGAGAAACTTTACACTGCAGAGTGATACAAACACATTTACAAGTTTGGTTCAAAAACGCATGATGAATTTCTTGTCCACTCCATCGGTTTCAAAACACATTTCCAGGCATATAAGGATATTTAATTTATAAAAGCTTAAATTTTATGCCACAGAAGAAAACTGGAAAAATTTGTCAGTTAAAGAAAATAATCAACAACTAACCAGATAAAGATCCCGATTAAAACGATTACAAGTAGACAGGCTATGGTTGAAATAATCGCAATGGCAACATGTGATTCTTGCCTTTGAGGTGGGACGTCGGTGATTGTGGCTATATAAAGGAAATATCATGCTTAGAAATACATCTGTAACAACTTATGTCTTCTACAGATCACGTGATAGTACTATCACGACCATGTATATATACCATAGGTGTTGTATTTGTGACAATTACAATGTATTTGTGTGGGTGACGAAAAATGTGTTTCTTAGACATTCAGTTTATGAATAATAGTTTCTTTCCAACTTAAAGCAACTGAAATACCTACTAATACTTATTAAGTGTGTTATAATAAAAACTACTAGATCCTAATAAATTACTCAATTTTGTATATATTCGATGTTTAGTGATTAAATGTCTACGGTTGTCATCACGTTTGTATTATAATGGAAAATTGTCACCTTTTCTTTACCCAGAAAGTAAACTAATGCAACTTTGAACCAACATGTCCTATATTATTATTATAACTAACTTCCCCTGTGCGTATAACATGTAAATCGATGGACATTCAAACTACCAATACTAGCATATCACATACATTGAGAGGTTCCGTTACCATCGATCATGGAGGTGCATCGACTTCTTTCATCATATGTGAAACCTTGGCGACATGTTATGCAGTTCCCACTATTCTGTTGACATTTGAGGCAGTTTTGAGAGCAGGTGAACTCACATGTCTGTCCCTTCCACCCATCAAGACATCCATTGCAAGTTTTGTCATCGCTACAACCGGAACTTAGACAGTTGCATTTCTTCTTCTCACAGCTTGTTCCTGTGAACCCTGCCTTGCAGGATGTACACACCCCAGCTTCAGTGCAGGATAAACAGTTAGGTAGGCAAGGGATATGGCAGAGGGGAGGCTTCCAGCCAGGTACACAGCCGTGGGTACAGGTAGGAGTGTCTCCGTCAATCCTTGTACTGCAATCTCTATCGAGGCATTTATCAGTACAGTGTCTATCACAGGAGTGCCCATAGAAGCCAGTGTTACATCCATGAAGGCACACAGCCGTCAGCTGATTGCACTTGCCATGGAAACATTCCACTGAACAGGTTTTGTGACAACGCGTCCCGGTAAACCCGTCCTTGCATCCACTGTCACAAGAACCATCATAAAATTTACAAACTGAATCAGTACACTGTTTTCCACACTTGTGTTCACATTTATGTCCCCACCATGTGGGTTTACAGCCTTCCAGACAATTCCCTGTTGTACGGTCACAGAAGACACGGTCATAATAGCTCTCTCTGCACTGAGGTGGACATGTCAGTGCACAGGTTGCAGAGTAATATCCAGCTTGACACTGAAGACAAACACCTGTTGTTTTACTACATCCACCCGTGTCACAGTGTTGACACATCTTGTCACAGTAATCACCATACCATCCAATATAACATTCCTTACATCTCCCGAAGTCAGATACCGACAGGCAATGGTAGTCTAAACCATTAGCAATAGCGATACCTAGAAAATGTAATATAAAAGTTGGATTAGAAATAGCATGAATACACCAATCTACCATACTCTGATAACCATAATACATATGACATAAAAGGTCACGAATCTCCACCTGAACTCGTCTCCATATCCAAAAAGTCCAATTAGTCCTATTACAAAGTTATAACTTGATGTAAAACATCGTGTGCTATTAAGTGAGGTGAGGGGAAATTGGGTTTAACGTCGCGTCCAAGATTATTGCACTTATATAGCGACGTGCATGCACGTGTGTGTGTGTGTGGCACGTGTGTGTGTGTGTTTGTGTGTGTGTGTGTGTGTGTGTGTGTGTGTGGCTGCTTGTACTAGTCCGGACTGATGCCGATTTATAGTGCTAGCTCACTGAGATACCATACCGCAGTTTAACATGAATACCCCCCATGCCGAGCGCAAGACAGGGCAACAACAAGTACCATTTTTTAACGTGTTTTGGTATGACGCGGCCGGGGATCGAACCCTGGACCTTCCGCTCTCCGGGCGGACGCTCTACCTCTAGACCACGGAGGCGGCCTTGAGCTGTTAAGGATGTCTGCTGCTGTGATTTTGTAATGGGAGTGTTCTATCGACAAGTCAATATATTGCTGATATGACTTGAAAGTCAAATCGCTACAGATGTAACCTTTTATGTAGGGAAAAAGGGGAATAGCACATTTACGTGTAGATGGTTTGTTATAGATAAACGTTTTAGCCATTTGTGCTTAAAATGTTAAATGCAATAACATACTATTATTTACATAGTGTATGCGAAACGATGAATACGATGAATGACTGAGTACCTTGTATGCCTCTACAGCAAAGTTTAGCGCGGTAGAGCGCAGTACCATTTACACGTACCACCCGCTGTTTCCCATTTGGGCAATATTAAGATAATAAAAATAGTATTTGTCTTAGAATAATTTAGATAGTGGTAATACACATCCTTATAATAATTTCAATTATCCGATGCAAACAATCTTCATACACATCCTTAAGATAACTTAAAATATCTCATACAAACCCTTCCCCATCTATCGTTAGTATATGAGTTTAATATACATATTTTCAGGAGAGCTGAATTGTCAGATTATTTGTACCAATGATACAATACGTTCAAACATACTCACTTTGTAGGTACATGCATATGGCTATTGCAAGCAGTTGATGTAATTCCATGTTAACAGTTGTACGCTGTAAGCAAGAGAAATGTATTGGTTCCACATTCAAAAGACACAAAGCATGTAGGTAATTCGAAAAGGCCTTGCACAGAGTATTACTTCGGAAATTGTTTCACTTAGTCATTAGTTTGTCAAATGTCACACTCGTAAATAACTGAGTCCAAACTGATGTTTGTTGTCATCTTTACGATTATCAAAATTGTGAGTTGTGTTTTGGCTTAGGGATTGTACGTACAAATATGTAAACATGTACGAACAAACATTTATAAAATCGATGAACGGGAAGCATAAACAAGAAGCAAATACAGGGAAATGTACTACGCATACGGTTTCACGTCAGCAAATAGACGGTCAAAAGATTATTTCCCGTTTAACCTCAGATCGATTTCGTCCACAGAAAGAAGCGGTTGCATAAAATGTAAGTGTTTTGTTTTATAGTTGTAATAGTACCAAATGATGTTTTTCCAACATATATTACAGTTCAAGCGAGAAAAAACTGAAACAAAATACATGAATTAGGAGACGTCACTTTTGAAATGCTCATGAAAAGTGAGTGAGTGAGTACGGTTTTACCCCGCTTTAAGCAATATTCCAGCAATATCACGGCGGGGGACACCAGAAATGGGCTTCACACATTGTACCCATGTCGGGAATCGAACCCGGGTCTTCGGCGTGACGAGCGAACGCTTTAACCATTAGGCTACCCGACCGCCCCGCTCATAGAGAACAGTGTCGGGCATTACAGAACAGCGACACCCCACCTAATTTCTTCTGTGTTCTGATTAAAGTGAAAAACAACTACTGTATACATCGAACCTTTCAATGTGAATCATATTTAAGTATTGACCTTCACTTTGTGTGAGTTCATTGGAGTGTGGAGCTTGCGACGACGTTCATGCAATGTTTGGCCCTCACTCTATGAAGGTTCATACTCCAATGAACTCACACAAAGTGAAGGTCAATTCTTATAATTTTTTATCACAATTTCTTACCTCAAAGGATGTAGGCCAAGATCTAAACACAATTATATTATTTAGTACGTGTGACTTCATGTTTACACTGACAGCCAAACAACAACCAGCTATATCGCGGAATAAAATAGTTCCCCCAAAAGAGAGGTGACATGAGCGTATGGATGCAGAACTTGCTCTTCAGAAACATCTTACGCAACACATGTGTTCATATAATTTTCCTATCAGATGAGAAAGGTCTGTAATGAACTACCTCAGTAGGTCAGTCACAATGACAGCGCATCGTAATACATTTACATCAAGTACAAGACGTCAAAATGGCCGACACGATAAACGTGACGGGAGGATTTCCGAAGTTGTTAATAAACCTGTGGCGGTTACATGTGTTAGTCATCATTGATCAACTGACCAATTATTGAAAGGTGATTAAAGATGCGTCAAACAGACACCAAGGAAAATTCGCAGATTGCTGGAGACAATCACTGTCAGCCTAGACACAGATTGAGTCGATACTGACGATAGTTTGGATGTGCATTTTTTCGTTTGTTCATTAGGATGGGCCGTAGCGAGGAAATTCGTGAACAATCATGCAGTCAAGCTCTCTTACGTTTCTCAATGTATACTGAAATGCTGAGACCAAGATTAAAGGTTTTAAATGATCAGAAATAATGTTTATGTATGTTTTCGTGCTAGGGAATTCCCAGGGCTTTCCCCAGGAATGTGTAAGTAGTCCGTCAGTGTTTACGTCATTTCAAGAACACGGTCTCGTGAAAAACGTATGAACGTCAAATTGTGTCGTTCATACACTTATGAACGTCAATTTCGCGGTCATGTGACCGACCTCTCGTCCAATGGAAAAGTCGCATATCGTGTAAACGTCAAATTAAAATATTATTCGCATATAAAGACGTGTTTCTGTGGTCCCTCACACTTGTTCCAGATCGATAGTTTGCGTTGTCCTCACGTTTTGCCCTTGTCGGTTTGGCTGAACACCTACGGTATGTCATGCTATTCCTAATAACACTCGGGAACACCTTTGGCCTTGTTTATGGCTGAAGTAGCATTGATATACGATGATATCGTTTGCTTTCACCATATTCTATGTATTCAATCGGAAACGAAAGTCCCCGGAATTTCTTAACTTGACTTAAAGCTCTGGTATCCGAAATTCCGATTTCAATAATGACCTGCTTTTACTATCAAACACCTGTCTCAAACACATCTTGGGTCATAAGGGAGCAACCATTTGATTCTCGGGGGCGGGGAGGGACGGGATTTTCTCCAAAAACATAATCAAGCCCCCGTTTTACTGAACAATATTGCATATGTATTGATTGTTGGAAAATAATAATGTCCCCTTTCTTGCAAATACACACAAATATACATTCCTGCACAGTGGTATCTAGCAATAAAAGTTTATTTATTTATTCATTTATTTCATTTAGCTTTGAATAAGTTATACGTAGGTCAGGTGCGGAAAGTTCACTTTTCAAATTATAAGTGTTCTCTAGAGATCCTAAAGAGAAACATGTTTCTTATTAAAAAGACGTGTTTCATATGTCAGCAATAACTAATGTCATAGCTAATTGTTTCATGACTGAAGTAAAATACTTTTGTCCAATCAATTGCCTTTCCTCTAAAAGTCAGATTCTGTTCAGCTTTTCATTCCGTTTCAATAGTTTTTATATGGAATATACAGAAATTGCCCCCCACCCCCACCCCCCCAACTTCTTTATTATGAATTGAAATAAAAATGTTTATAAAAAAACGAAACACTTCTTTATTATGAGGAGCACAAAAAAATATAGGGAAATGTCAGAAAGAGAGAGGGGAGGGAGGGGGAGTGTGTAACGCGTGGTCTGTCACTCCTAGGCCTGTTCCTAGGGTGTCCTGTCTCGTTTTACCTCTGGAGAAGTCGAGTCACTGTCACCCAGTTAAGCAAGACATGCTTGGAGCGTTCTTTTTTCAATTGTGACACGTTCCCATCGATGTGCTCGCCTTTTATACCTCTCGTGTGCATTTTGCCTGAATGTTGGCCTTAACACGAGTTTTCTACATAAAGTGCGAAAATCAAAATCTCCGAAATGCACGGACTTTGAGTCAGCCACACATGTTGGCTGCATTTATGCAATCGTTTTCCGATATTTAAAGGAAAATAAAAGTGAGTTTACTAACAATTATTGCCGCTGAAGCCTGTGAAGTGCGATGAAGCGGCTTTGTTTGGAATTTGCCGAAAAGACGAAACATTGTTAAACCGACTATATATTTCCCATTGAACAATCGAAAGAATGCTTTATGCTCTTGGACGATACCAGATAAGCAAATATACTAGAGGTTAAGTTTGTAAAAGAACATCCCAGTGTTGACCAAACTTATTATCACAACATTTTCATGGTCAATCTTCGAAACATGTGCATGAATGTCATGCCCGGTGGCTGGCTTCGGATATTTTTCCCCTTTGTTTTTTAGGCGACAATTTTTTTATTTCTTGGTTTACGGATGCGCCGCTCTTTCAAAGTCCAAATGTTAAATAAAAATAAATATGAAAATTACCCTTTTTTTTATTACCGCCGATCTTTTCGACAAAAAGTTCAAACAAAAAAAAAGATTTCATTTCCTCGTCGAGCGTAAAGCAAAGGGAAGTCACTCTGATATTTCTTGCTGGGATCCTTCTCTAATACCATCAAAGCTTGTCAACGCAAAGCGCAGTGGTGACCAGTTTAACTATTTCAACACTGTTGGCCGTTCAAAGCCACAAGTCACACCGCACGGTAGACCGTCCAAGCCACGTCAAAACAGTTTATAATTATATTAACCTACTTGTCATATCATTCATTTATTAAATCTATCACATTTCACAATGTCTGAAATACGTATTCCATTTGATTTTATCATTTTTTTATCTATAGATTAAAAATATATTCACTTAACACTATTTCCCGCAATGTTATTGAAAATAAAATTATCGGACACACTTCGACAACGGGACCTCATCGAACATGTCAAATAGCAAAATAAAGACGTTTCATGCGCTGAAACGTCTTTATTTACAAAGTAATAAAATCATCAAAAATATATCTATAAAAGTTGACAAACTGACATCTTAGTTATTATTTCCAACTTTTCATGCGATCGCATATTGTAAGTCAAATGACATCTCGGCTTTCGTCGCCTCGATTTCTCGGCTCGGACACGATGTCTTAATGCCAAAATATATGCATAAGAAATCTTTGTCACAGCTCTAAACCTAGCTCTATGCATCCATAAAGTTCCATATTTTTAATATAGATCGCGATTTCATGCTAAAACGTTCAGAATAACATGATTTAACCCAAACCTTTCGCCAAAGTCTGAAAATTATCGTTGCTGTAATTTGATTAGCTGCCTTAGGTCACGTGCTTAAATTTGACCAATCACGAACCTTGTAGCAGATTTTGTCGGTGAAACAATATAAGTTTTTTTAATGTATACTGACATGGCAGGACGTATGTGTTATTCATACGAAGCTTTGAAAACCGAGGTATTTCCTCATGTTAGTTAGCGGACAGCCACTATAATCGGGAAATGGGTGATGACAGATATTATTTGTAATTCTTTTTAAAATAATGTTCCAACAACGTAAACAAATGAAAATTAAAAAGAAATAGGTAAGTGGATTTTATGAATTATTATGTTTGCCGAAAAAATCGTTAGATTTGCGCTGAATTTGGACGTAATGAATGTTTTAGCTTACATTATTATTTATTTAAAACGAACTTTATTTAGTTGTTCATGAATTATTTAAATAATGAAATACACATAACTTTCATATTTATAAACAATAGGATTAATTAGACCTTTCAAATAGTGTATGGCCAAACATGTAGTAGCAAAGATGTTAATTTCAGCAGATAATTCCTTGATAAATGTTGGTTTCATCTATCACACAACAGTCTCTGGGAACTTGGTGTCACAGCAGTAATCTTCTGGTTGGCTGGTGTTGAAAGAGTTAAATGTTGCCCATGCTGCCAAAATAGCAGCGTCTTTCATGCATTTCCACCCATGACATGAATATTGTTATGTTGCCATCCTTGCACAAGCTGAGTGCCAGGGATATAATAAAATGTTCTTGAAAAATTGAGTTATTTTACTTTTATTACGCCAGGATATTTTTTTTCATACCTACCTAACTTTTTAGGACAAAATTCAGGTAAAAAAAATGTGAGAGGCTTTTTTTTTCTTTTTTTTTTAATTGGCCTGCCTCACTTTTGAAATGAGTTTGAAATCCGTAAACCAAGAAATAAAAAAAGTGTCGCCTTATAAACTTTCGGCGTATCTAGCGATATGTCTTCCGGAAGAAGAAGTTAAGTTTTAATAGGATGCGCAAACCAATAGCTGTAATGATGGACGATGTGATAAAATATACACGGAAATAAAATTTTGTTCGGTAATACCCGACACGGCTTTATGTGAAATAACTATTGATTTTTAACTGTTTCAGATTGTACAGAGAAAGTTTACACTAATTCTCAAAATGCTTCAAATATGTGATTAAGTATATGACTATAAAACAGTAATTAGGCCCTGAAAGGTTATTGTATAGACAAAATAGATTTATATTATTTTATTTCTCTTTCAGGTACCTTTTACGGATATGGATCTATATTGCCTTCACAATCATCTTCAATACGGGTATAAATCTTTAAAATCACAATGTGAAAATATATCATGGGTACAGTGAACGAAAGCATGTTGCAACAAAGGAAACGAATAGACAGGGTTTTATTTGTTTGACATCCTGAAATTTATCATTAAGAGGTTTTTTTATCTTTGATGCTGGAATAGCCGCTGGTTAGATTCTTTCCATGTTTGTGATTTAAACAATATTTATTTCCGAAAAGGGATATAGGATCAGTGAACAGGTTAAGCCAATTTCAAGACCTCTCCCTCCAAGGACATTTCACAATTAATAATCGTCACGATATGGCTGAAATACTGCCGATGTGACGTAAAGCACTCACTCACTCACTCACTCACTCACTCACTCACTCACTCACTCACAATAAATAAGGATAAATTATAAATAAAATAATAAATTTATGTAACTGTACTTACTGTTGCAAATATCATGATGCACAATATACAAGTCACACACAAATACACACACACACACACACACACACACACACACACACACACACACACACACACACACACATAACAGTACTTAACCATCTGGCGATTCTATGCATATATACATACACACATACGCGCTTGTAGACATATCTATCTACCTCTATGTACCAGGAAATCACACATATATAACACTATTAAATTGATGTAATTGTTAAGAAGACACATATTTAAATTTTTAATCTTTCAAACTTTACAATAAACAAATAAACACATTGAATAATAGCAAGGTTAGTTGCAGGGGATGTTTTGGCATTTCCATACAATACTGAATCCAAGTCATATCATTTTATGCACTAGTTCATATCATGACGAGGATTACAATATTTGGGATATGAAAGGAAGTAATGTGCAGAATCCTCGTAATGGTATCCACAAGAGCATGTCATAAATTCCAGAATCTCTGTGATATCTATGTGCATTTAAATCATTGCATCTGAACCTGAGGCGGAGGTGGATACTTTGACCGGAACGGGCACCACTTTCTATTTTGAAGGCAAAATATTCTAAGATGTTTAGTTGTGGGGATACTTTTAGTGATATCATATGCAATATAGTGTTACTATGTATTGTCTGGTAAATAAGTCCCATGTTTGTCATACTTTCAATGAGTACAAATACATTGGTCAGGTGACTAAAGGGATTTAACCAATGAATAGTTCATTTTAAAAGGCATGATCATTATGTATCGCCAACACTGCTAACTCAATAACAGCGTTAACTCATACTTCAGGAACAAAAAATGCCAATTAAGTTTTGACCAAGTTTCTTGACAATAAACCGAATGGTTTGGCCACCACACAGGATGAAGGTTCTGGTCAAACATTTTAACGATCTTTTTGGAACATGTCTTCCAAAACTCCATATTCTGTACCTATCCATTTATCAAAACAATCTTTCAACATTTTCTTTCTTCCGTCATGTTGGATTCTTCTTTTGATCAAGGAAAATATATCCACAATTCTATTGGTTTTAAAGGTCGAAGTGAATCGGTTCCAGACTTCTGTATAACCAGTAGATAACATCTAAATCCAACGGAATGAATTCTTGAGGCCGAGATACTTTATTAGTGCACACGTTTACAGACAAATGGTTTAAACTGTTAATAAAATAACAGCAGATAAATTAATATACTATGATTGTTTGTTTTGTTTGTTTGTTTGTTGTTTAACGCCGCACTCAGCAATAGTCCAGCTATATGACGGCGGTCTGTAAATAATCGAGTCTGGACCAGACAATCCAGTGATTAATATCATGAGCATCGATCCACGCAATTGGGATCGATGACATGCATCAACCAAGTCAGCGAATCTGAGCACCCGATCCCGTAAGTCGCCTTTTACGACAAGCATAGTCACCTTTTACGGCAAGCATGGGTTGCTGAAGACCTATTCTACCCCGGAATAATATACTATGTATAATTTGGTTTCGGTCAAATGACAGGTCACATGATTATAGAAACAAGAGGGTTTCTGTTCTCATAGCAATAGGAATATGTTTCTCAAGACCGGAAGTGGCATCGTCAGAGTGTTCGTGGTTATGACGTTGCTTATACGTGAACTATAGCCTCTATAAATTTTGTATTTATATTAGTATGAGTAAACCCAGTTTGATGATCCCATTTGTCCCGTTTCAGGCATATATATCGGTGAAAAATGTACGGATCCAATATGTACAACGACTACGACAGCTTCAACGGCTTGTTCAACTGTTAATAACTGTCTTCTTGGAAGTTGTACAGTTAATACTGAAGGAGACATTGGTTGCAAATATGGCTGCAAAGATGGCTTTTCGGGGAGACTATGCACCATTCCATGCATATCAAACTGTTTAAAATGTAGCAAACGAGATGCAAGCAATTGTATAGAGTGTAAAGAACGCCATGTAGGCGAATATTGTGAGAATGAATGCCCGAATACCTGTCCTGAAGGATGTTACAGGAATGGTGTCTGTAAGAAACAATGCTCGGATAACCAAGTGCCTAGATGCAGACTTTGTAACGTCACTTCAGGGATATGTCAGAAATGTGACATCCATTACATTGGGGAGAACTGTGAAACTGACTGCACAAACTGTGTTGGAAAGTGTTCAATTTCAGGTTGCGTTGAAGGATGCATAAATGGGTTTCACGGAAACAAATGTGACACTCCTTGTTCGGAAAACTGTTTTCCATTTTGTAAGCCTGACATGAGTGCAACAGGGGAATGTACACCTGTGTGCGATCAAGACACCGGCAGCTGTATGAATGGCTGTAAGAATGGATTCAGAGGTCAACAATGTACAGATGGCTGTAGCTCCAGATGCAAAGGTATGAGATGTAATCAAACCACAGGCCATTGCATGGCGTGTATTGAGGGGTACTTTAAGGAAACGTGTCATTTGCGATGCTACAACTGTAAACATGACCTTTGTGACATGAAAACTGGTTTCTGCTTTGAATGTAAGGACGGGTACTATGGAGTACACTGCAAACAGACCTGCACTAACTGCCAGTCAGGCCTTTGTGAACGCAATGGTGGATACTGTATTGACGTTCTCCAAGTGACAACAGTTGGTATGTATCTTTCAATTCTGGCTACCTCGGACAAGATATGTGTTTTGACCGCATGATGTAATCCTCCAAAGAACGTACAGAACATACAGAAGGATGTACTGTCGACCATGCCTATACACAGAATCAGTCGACAAATGAAGAACAAATATGCGAATAGCGAATCCTATAGCTTCACGTCATTCTTCAAATGGATTATTAAGCTATGGTAATGTTTCAGATGCTTCCAAGGTCCCATCGCCCCAGTCAACCATGAACCCACTTGTGATCGGATTTATTGTCTTCGGGGGCATTGCCGCCATTCTGATCTGCATACTTAGCCATAGGTAAGCATACGACACATATAGTGTGTATTCTGAAGAGCAATAAATGGCATGTTCATGAACGCGTTTCTTTAGATGTATATTGTGTAGAAGTGATACAACAATGTTTCTTTAATTCACAAACGTATGATAGTGGACGAACTATATTGTCTTCCTTTATGGGCCATTTGTAAGCAGCGCAGTCTAAATGGAGATGTTTTAAGGCTTTACTTGGTTTTGACCCCCGTTGTTGGTGTTATATCGTGGGCTTACTTTATAGCACTGGTGTTCTTGTGACATGTCGATTAGTCATGATCATTCTCAAAGGTCATATCATCAAAAAAGTATGTTAACCCTCAAGTCAAGAAGGATATCCTATTGGTCAATGGATTTTGGCACATGTCTTATTAGGGCGGAAGCGAGATCGAAAATATAATTCAGGGACCTTTTACGCTGTATGCATGTAGTAGATAGAATAGACTTTTTCATCTTCTGATATCAGTAGCTGGTCACGGTAATCTACAATCAATGAGTAGCATATGATATATTTGTGTGTGAAAAAAAGGTAATTGGACATATCACGGACAACATATTATGTATATAATTTCTGTAGCCATGTGAAGATTTGGGACACATTGATCAGTCATGTCAGGGTCAATGTTTTCCTCATAACTTAACTCATACAAATGTTATTTAAGAAGGATGTTAACTAGACTGTCCCGTGTGTTGTATATTGCTAGTCAACTTACCTCACGGTATTGGATATTATCATAAAAGAGTAATACCATCAATAATAAAATTACATATCGTGTTTGGCTCTTCCAAGATCTTTGTAAATAGTTTCAGCAAACAGCAGCAGAAACAGGCGTGTGTGTTTTTACTGGAAGAGTTGATCAAAGTCTTTGTAAAATTTAAATACAAATGTGTTTACTTCAAGACTTCAACTGTACACTGTGCACTGTCCTCTGCGTCAAGTATTTGACGTATGCGACCGGTCATCGTTTGTTTACAAACTCAAAATAAGCTGAGAGTTATATCCTTTTGTTAATCTTTCAGTAATACACAACATGACACCTAAAGGTATTATTTCTGAATGATATGTGGACAATAGGACGAGGTATTAAAACACCGCGTTATTCCTTTAAACGTTCTTTTGTTTCGCCTGAAAAGTGAGTGAGTGAGTATGATTGTATGCCGCTTTTAGCAATATTCCAGCAATATCACGGCGGGGGACACCAGAAATTGGCTTCACACATTGTACCCATGTCGGGAATCGAACCCGGGTCTTCGGCGTAACGAGTGAACGCTTTTAACCACGAGGCTACCCGACCGCCCTCGCCTGAAAGATGGAAATTGACCACATTTGGCAATAGTTGCATCATAATCGAAGGGAGATAGCCAGAGTTACATTTTCTTACTAAACACCCTAACTAAAAAATAAATGCTATGATTACATTTGAGCATGAATATACATAAACCTTAAATTCATATAAAAAGGTTAATCTGTGTTATCGTTAATTTTTTGTGAAAAAATTAGTTTCAAGTGTGATTTCCTCACAAACAGGAAAATGTTTCGGATTTCTTAATATCGCCCTTTACACCCGTATGATTGTGAGTTGCGAGTGTGAAACATGATTTCCACTATCAGAAAACAGATAATACAGATCATGTTGTATGAACGTTCATAACATGTATAGATTCTTACTCTGCTGAGTATAAATATTGTGTACATGTTTAGTTTAAAGACACACATATTTTGTAGATGTGTATAACATCCCGTCTTATTTGAAACTTTATAACAAAGTAAACTAACTTTCCTACTTAAATTAATGCTGGTATATTCCACTTCCCCTAAGCCTCTTTTCAAACTATGTTACGGCTAAAGAAACAAACCGAAACGCCCTACATCATCAACATCCATACATCCACTGACAATCTATTATATGTCATTATTTCCTTTAGAGTATGCAAACTGTCGACAAGACCGCGAGAAAATCCAGGGCGATCGGCAGACAATGTTCCACCTCAGTACCGTAGGAACAGCTACAATGAAATCTATGAGGAAGAAATGGATCCTTCTGCAGGTCAACGACCACGGACTGAGGCATATTACAGCCCACTTGTAAGACAGGACAGTGATTTAACTGTAAATAACATTTCGCTAAGCAACATGTCTTCATCTGACAATGACTCCCTAATTATACCACCATGGTTTGCACGTTTGGGTCACGATATCACCGCTGAGTCATCATACAACTAGAACAGTATTTTTTTTAAAGTCAACACTTATGGGATTGCCTAAAAGTCGACTTATCTGTCAATTGTAAATGATATTGATAAAGTAATTTCAGAGCGATTTTCCATGACAGTACCATGTCAATTTCTAATTCCTGAAATATATATGCCCAATCACTGTTGTCATTGTGAAAACGTGTTGACATCCAGTCATTTTCAGAACTGGGACACATTATATTACAAACACTACAACACAGACCTTATTATAACATTGCATGGGCGATGTATGGATCCGAAATACTGATGTGACATTGTTAGTCACTTTTCAATAAAATGAAGTGACACAGATACATGTAAGGGGAGATTAAACATGCTGTCTGCATGTTGATTGCCAGAGTTCACAACGTCATAACGTTAACCAGTGAACTATTGGTCGGTTTAATGCTCGGCACAACCCCTCAGGCCGTCACCTGTCATGCGTCACGCATTGTTGGACATAGGCAATTGATTGAAGATTGCTTTCATCAGACTTGAATGTCAATGAATCGATGGTTGTAGGCATGCATTTGTGTTCAAGGTAACAGTTCCGTTTGTGATACCCAGTTCCAAGATAGGAACATACCGCATCATAATCTTCTGAAACGATTGTTGTGAACTTAATGTTGTGTACAGATATATGATAAAAGTCTAATTTTATACAAATTGGGCTGTACCTAAAGTTGAGTAAGGCCTCCTTGTATATTTTCACTTATGCTTATTTGCTTCAACTAGCGGGCTGATGTGGAAAAAACGGATTCAGAAGTTGGTATTTTCAGATAAAAACAATTTTGCGTCCTGAAGTAATCTACATTTAATGTAATGTATTATAAATAACATTTATTTATGCTATGTTGCAGTACGAGTCAACATCTTACGTATTATTACTATTCCCCCACAACAACATAATGTAGTGTTATCGCACATGTCCGTTCATGGGTCAGGAATAAATGTTTTTTGTAGCTGCATGGCTATGTTGTTCAAAAGCAACAATAAACCAAGTGAGGCTACATATTTTATTATACAACTTGGAAATATTTATTTTTGTATTTAGGAGACTAGTTTAACCACGGATATAATTGAGGTCATGTGGATTAATAAATTTCATAAATGTTTGTAGGCTATACAGGTATCGACAAGGCTGAAATATTGACGGTAAATGTTCACTAACATTTAACATAACACATCAACACCAGAGATCGAATATCCAACGAAACAGATTCCATTGGTCATAAAACGCATAACAGCAGTGAAAATTATAAGAATAGATCACTGAAAATCGTAAATGAAATATTATAACATTCAAATGTTTCTATGACATGATATGTGGATATTATTATACCAAAGATAACATATGCACATACCGTTCAACATTACTTTGCAATATATGATTGGATTTATGTCAAATAAATATTTGAAAACAGTTACATATTTGAACAATCATAAGATCCATGTTTTATATATAAGCGAACATGATTGTGAAGATTCAAACTGGAACATCACACAAAATACCTTATTATCATACACACCAGAACCTGGACCACATAGACCTCCGTGTTGTACTCAGCGGTAGAATGTGAATGGTAATCGAGGTACGTCTTTACATGCACATGACACCGTTGTTATGTGTGACATGCTATATTTAGTTGTAAGCTAGTGTGTGATAAACGGCTACTCATATCTGTCAAAATACCATGAATTGAATAGATCAGAGTCCATTTATTCTACACTCTTCAGTAACACGTTGCTTACCTAGTAATGTCAAACTTATCTCTGTTGAAAAGAAATATCAAATCGACATATTATTGTGACACATTTTCGAAAAGTGTTACCATGTTATATAATGTTTCCAAAATAAATATATTTGTACTGGTGCAAATAACATTATGCAAGCACACATGTCAGGGAAGTATTTATAGTTTCTGAACTAAGCGGCAAAAGAAAGTATAAGTTGGCAATTTGTAATTTTCCTAAAAACAGCGATAACTAGTGGAAAGTGGGTATTGGGAATATGGCTGCCCAGGAACAGGTAACAAAAAACGTCTCACTCGAACGCGCCACCTTTGACGGCGCTCGTGCGGTGACAAAAAATGGTGAAACAGGTTTCCCGCATGGCATAAACTGCACGTGCATGTTAGCTGTATAAATGCATTCGTCTGCAGGGTATAACCACACGTGATGAAAGCACACAAAAGAAATGTCGCGACTGTCACAGGAGCTGAGAGAGAGCCATCGGTATGGCTGAAATGGGGGCAACACAGGTCCAAATTGCCAGAAGGTTTGGTTGTACACCATTGACAGTAGCCAGGCTGATTCAACGGTACAGGCAGACAGGGAGGACACAGGACAGGCCTAGAACCGGACGACCCCGAGTGACAACACCACTGGAAGACGGTCAGATACGGCTCATTCACCTGCGAAACAGATTCGTAACGGCGACGGCAGCAACAGCGTTGGGACATCCCATTAGCCAACGTACAGTACTACGACGACTTCGTGCTGCTGAAATCCGAGGGTATCGTCCTTTCCGAGGAATGGTACTAACTGCTCAACGTCGACGCCTGAGACTGCGATGGGCGAGGCAGGTTCGACGCTGGCAAGTGAGAAATTGGCGTCGAGTGCTGTTTACTGATGAAAGTCGGTTTAACTTGTTTCGAAATGACGGCAGAGAACGAGTTTTCGACGCAGAGGGGAACGTTTGGCTCCGGCGTGTATTCGAGAGGTCCATCCATTCGGCGGGGGAGGTGTCATGGTGTGGGGCGGTATTTGTGGAGATCAACCGACTGATTTGGTGATTATACAGGGAAACCTGAACGCTGTGCAGTACATGTACAGAGACCAAGTGTTGCAGCCAGTTGTGCTTCCGTTCTTACAAAACCTACAGCAGGGGACATTGTTTCAACACGACAATACCAGGCCCCATACTGCAAGACTGACTCGGAACTTTCTAAACCAGCAGAACGTTGACGTTTTGCCCTGGCCTGCCCACTCACCGGATATGAATCCTATTGAACATCCGTGGGACCATCTTGACAGACAGATTAGAGCACGCCATCAGCCTCCCGTCAGCAGACAATAATTGCAGCAGGCCCTGAGAGACGAGTGGCAACGGATTCCAGTCCACGTCATCAGGAGACGTCATCGATGAGGCGGCGTATCACAGCATGCATTGAGGCAGCTGGAGGTCATACACGACCTATACTTTCTTTTGCCGCCTAGTTTATATATTTGCATTTGTGTCCGAGACAAGCTTTGCGGGTGAACTGCTGGATATGAATATCCACATAAACTTTCTGAACATAGAAGTCTGTGAAGAGGTTATGCATGTTTCTTGGACTCCAAAAACAGCACCCGCATTTGAACATTGCAAACCCTATCTGTACAATATACAATTTATAGGTTTATGATTTTATCGGAAGGAAATGTAATTATGTATCACTTAATTTACATGATATGATTATGCAACTTTTGTATCAACTATTCATTGCTTTGATGTGATCATGTTATTATGCCAGAAACATACAAGGCAAGATGAAAAACTAAGCCTAAGTCAGATAGTGAGTGAGTTGGGTTTATCGCCTCTTTGAACAGTTCAGTGTTTCAGTTACAGTACCACGGCGTGTCAGCTTAATGTGGGAGGAAACCCCGAAGTGATGCGGGTCTCAGATGTTTACCACTTTGGTGAAACCCATGAGCATAGGTACAATGCTAGCATCCTAGAAACGTAATCGGGTCGAACTGGGATTCCAACCTACGATCATAGGTTTCCGCACACAAAATAGCAGCGCTTTTGACGTCTTGGCCACAAGGGGCCCCGACAAGTCAGATAATATTCAAGATGTTTGACATGACAACAAAGGCTAAATAGGTTACGTACCTACCTTAGCAGAATATCTGCACTTGTACACTGCTGACGTAATTCATGATAAACACTATAGTGCACTCCTACCTGAAACGAGCTTTTATCGGGTGTCTAGTGGTGTATTGGACGGTCTCCAAGTGTGTATCTAAATCAATCTTCAGTGCGTCAACCTGTACGCCACATTTCTCCTGCAAAACAAAGCTGACTGATAAGCTACAATGCACAAACAATAACGTGTAAGCTCGACACTAATTATTAGTACATTATTAAATGCAACATGCACATGACATTAATGCATACATTATCTCTCACTGCATCATGGGCAAGTAACTTAACTCATATGAGAAGAGCTCTATGAATGTTTATACATGATACTACAGGTAAAATATAGAGCATCGAGTGTAGCTTTTACAGTTCTTTATGATTATCTCAATTTTGCCATCGCTCTGTATTTTTCGCTCTTGACAGCTAGCATTATACAATATTGGCAAGTAACTTTGATTACCCCCTAGAGTTACGAGCCAATGCTAACAACATAACGTTGTGTTATCGCGGTTCATGGATCAGGAATCAATGTTTTTGCAGCTACATGGTTATGTTGTTCAAAAGCAAAGATAAACCAAGTGCAGCTGAACATGCAGCATGGAACTGTGTTGTGTTTTATATTGGGAAAATTTATTTAACCTCTAATATATATGAGGTCATGTGGATTAATAATTTTATATTATATTACTTGTAGACTATATGTGTACAGGTATCGACATGGCTGAAATATTGACGTTACATTTTCACTTAATACAAACATCAACACCTGAAATCAATTATCCAGCAAAACAGATTGTCATAACACTCTTAATAGAAATGAAAATTATAATAATGTATTACTGAAAATCGTCATTGAAATATTATATCATTAAAATTCTATTTTTTCGATGACATGATATGTGGATATTATTATACTACAGATATAGTATGCACATGCTATTCAACATTACTTTGCTATAAATGCCATATTGGCTCAATAAATAATTGAAACCAGTGATGTATTTTCAAGACAGGTATGTAAGACAAATGTGTAAAGTCATATAACCGTTATTGTGCCCCTCCTGTGAAATGAAAACAAGAAAGTTACGTATCGACGTCTACAATGAACCATACCATGTTTTAGATATAAGCGAACATGATTGTTAAGATTCAAGCTGGGGAACACCCTACAAAATAACTTATTATCATACATACTAGAAACTATCTGATGTATGTCCGTGCCACATAGACCTCCGTGTTGTGCTCGGCGGTAGCCGATCTCCAAGTGTGAATCATAACCGAGATACGTCTTTACATGTTATGCACATCGTTGTGATGTGTGTGACATGCTATATGTAGATGTAAGCCAGTGTACAGGTAAACCAGTGTGCAGCTACTCTACACATCAGATTAACACTCTTCTAGTTATGGGGTACCTTTATTCGTGCAGTTACACGTTGCTTACCAAGTAATGACAAACTGTACGTGCTCATCTCTGTTGAAAAGAAAGATAAAATCGTCAGATTATTGTGACAAATCTTCTAAAATTTTACAATGTTATACAATGTTTCCAAATATATTTGTACTGGTGCATATAACATTTTGAAGACACACATTTCAGGGAGGTATTACTAGTTTCTATATATTTGCATTTATGTCCGAGACAAACTTTGCCACTGCAGATTGACTGCTGGATATGAATATTCACATTAACTTTTACAGTGACATGTAGCAATATTCCAACTGTTCCACTTAATCTACATGCCAATATGATTATACATTTGTATCAACTATTCAGTGCTTTGATATATGATCATCATGTCACCATGACAGAAACATAAAAGGCAAGATGAAAAACTACATTAGCCTTGATCGACGACAGTCAGATAGTGAGTGACTAGGGTTTAACGCCGCTTTGAACAGTACATTATTTCAGTCAGCGTGTCAGCTTGATGTGGGAGGAAGTGATGGCTGTCACATATGTTTATCACTTTGGTTGAACCCACGAACACATGACAAACCTAAACTCATAATGGGGACGAAACGGTATTCCAGCCTACGATCATGGGTTTCTGGAGTGCCCTAGGGACAAACTCTGCACAGAAAATAACGGTATCTGGACAACTGGGTCACCTGTTCCCCCGACGCTTCAGATAAGCTGCAAGTCGTATGACATAACAGCAACGGTTAAGTGGGTTAAGTACGTGCCGTGTGTGGTTACCTTTGAGTTCAGATAAGGAAGAAATATATACCGATGTGAGGCGCTTTTTTTATTCAGTCACCAAATAGATACCATAAAGTTCACTGTGATTTCTTTTAGTGTCTCAGTGATCTCGTATTACACCTCGATGTTTCGCTTTCATCAAACGTGTGAGTCAGTCAGCCAGTATCAAACGTGTCAGTCAGATAGTCAGTCAGTCAGTCAGTGTCAGTCTGACAAGGACTTGTCAGCTCGGAGTCAGAACATTGTGTCCGAGTGGGTAATTCATGTTAATCCGTGGCATGACATCTCAGTGGGCTAGCACTATAAAATCAGAGTAGTAAAATCAGCCCCGACACACAGGTGCATGCACGTCGCTATATCAGTGCAATTATCTTGAACGCCAAGTTAAACCCCATTTCACCTCACAACGTCTTTGCAAAGTTACCGTGTCACTGAAAACTTATACATTTGGGTCCACACGTGTGTGGTCGTTTTTTACGATCTTCAGGAGTGCATTGTTAACATTACACGTCCTATATCTCGATACGGATGTTTTGTTGTGGTTTGTATGTTGTGACAGCAGTCATAATCAGTAAGTTTTGTTTAGGTTGAAAGTTACTTTCGATGAATATATTTAGGACAGACACCTAATTTTCTAAAACCTAAACAATTTTGTTTTGCAATACATGTACAAGTATGTATGACAGTGCTGAGGTAATCGGAATGTTCTTCTATTTGCATGGTTGACATCTAGCCAACTTTCACACGAGTAAATATTCTAATAAAGATAAAAAAACAAAGCTTCTGAAACCGAAACGATTTCTTAGTACTAACGGTGTTGAACAATATCTGTTTAATTTATTAAAATGTGTTTCATTAGATATATTTATGTACCTATAGATGATTAGCTTTCCCAAGGGAACCTCATTGACTTGTCACTTAGAAAGATATAAATCGTTTGTGGTGTCGCACCGATGATTACCTAGAAACACGTGTTAAATTTCCTGTATGCTCAATCGAGAATTGTCACATCGAAGGCTTTTCAAACGAACCCTCAACCTCGTTTAAGTCTGTGTGCAAATAAAAACTACGTTGTGTCAGGGTAATTCTAGTAAGTGGTATTACTACTGTATTCACGACATATCTAGATATATTTTCGAATCTTTCAGGCGTGATTCAATATTGTTATTATAAGCCCTGCTAAAGACATAATTGAATATGAGTTGGTCATACTGAAGAAATGGCCTCTTTCAACATTTGTATAGCATTATGTTCTCTTTAGTTTGACGTTATGTTTATCGCAACGACTTTCAATAGTGTATCCGGGGGCATGGGTGGCCCAGTCGTCTAAGGCGCCGCGAGTCGCTGTGCAGAGTTGCGTCCCTTGGAACGCCAGAAACCTATGATTGTGGGTTCGAATCTCGGTTCGCCCCGATTATGTTTCTAGGTTTGTCAGCATCATACCAGTGCTCGTGGGTTTCATCGAAGTGGTAAACGTCTGAGACCTGCATCACTTCTGGCTTCCTCCCACATTAAGCTGACACGCCGCGATATAACTGGAATACTGTTAAAAGCGGCGTTAAACCCAACACACTCACTCAATAGTGTATCCTTCGGAATCCGACAGATGGGGTTGTGCAACAAACTTACGTTGAATTAGGATATCCATACCGTGCCCGGTATGATAGCGAGACACACATATCAGATCGAGGCCGTTAGGTCTCATATGAGTCGAGGAATGATACCTGGCATGATATGAAATTCGCCGGGTGATAATAGGTTTATCACTGAAACTGACTGAGCCTTTGACATTTTCATGTTTAGTTTCTTTATCAACATATATTTCAGGTTGCTCCGGGATAGTAAACCTTATACATATCGTATTTGAAAACAGATATCGATTTCCAAAATATTTCGTTCGAAAGCAGCCATTTTCATTGCATTTTTCATGCTCTCAATACATCCGACATTTTTCTTTGTTTTCAATTAATTAGTCTAAAACCTTTATCCTATTCGAAAGGGACGCTAGCGTTCCCTCTGTTCAAACGTATCGTGTCATTTCAAGGCTGTAATTGAATAAATGATATTATTCTGCTGTTACATCAAAAACGTCGTAAGAGGCGACTAACGGGATCAGGTAGTCAGGCTCGCTGACTTGGTTGAAGCATGTCATCGATCCCAATTGCGTGGATCGATGTTCATGATATCAATCACTGGATTGTCTGGTCCAGACTCGATTATTTACAGACCGCCATCATATAGCTGGAATATTGCTGAGTGCGGCTTTAAACATCAAACCAACCAACTTCCATCAAAACCTGAAACTCAACTAGGTACTCCTGTCAAATACTTCTGATCCGGCACATGGACATGACTATATCAGTGAAGGTAGTTTATGCCAGAGCAGGCAATATTCCATCTATATCACCTCGTCCTCTGGGATAGGCAAAGTAGTGGTTTGAAGCATGAACCTGGGGTACAAAGATTCCGGCAAATTTATTTTTATATTGTTTAGATTTCACACAAGGTCATGTATATATTTGTACATTTGAGTTCGACGGTATGAATTTGTATATAGAAACGTCTAATTTTTCGTTTGATCGCTTTTATTATATACTTCAGTGTGAAAGACTTTTCCGAAGTTGAGAAAAATGATATTTCCATTGCAGTAAACATAACACTTGATATTTTACTGCAGCGAACATAACATTTTGACGGACCTATTGTCATACAAGAGTTACACCCCCTTGTCTCTCTTTGTCGTTAGAGACCAGCCCATACACACACTGGTGACGTTCTTTTTACGTTTGGTCCATATTGACAATGCAACATAATGACAGACGGTCGTTGATGGAGTTAAACAACAAACCAACCAACCAAAGCACGATATGTACTCCGCGGCCAGAAATTGGTTATCTTGCCTGCATGCATCGGGCAAAATATGGACGGGGAATTTCGCTGTTATTGGGATGGGGAAAAATACATGTCAGGACACATACATACTGTAAAAGGTGAAAATACATATTTTCAATTTAAATGTATTTCTCATGAAACATGAATATTTATTTGCTAGTGATTCAAGAAAAAGCGACACAGCTATTTCCGTAAACACAAAAATCTCTTCTCTTTTCTAAAACTAAAAATGTTACACATAGTTTATATTAAACATATTGTATTGACATGAAAAGGTCAAATGGAGGTGGCAAATGTCAAAGTTAAGATACCATAAACATAAACACAGATAGCAGACGATAGCGTATATATTAAACATTGAAATAAACAAAGTACAACACCTCACTTCAAACAGTAACATTGATAACTAATACAAGTAAAATAATAAAACTAGAAGTTGTAAATAGTAAAACAACAGATTAAAACACGAGATGTCTATGAGTATAAATATTTGTTCACATAAAACTGTTTTTCATTTTGTTGACAAATATATTTGGCACACCTTTAAATATATAAAGATATTATTATCGAACATGAAATAATATATTACCATAAAGCTATGACAGGAAAAGTCAAAGCCAACAGACAATACATTAGTATGCATTGAAGTTGTAAAAGCATAATAATTAGGACATTCAAGAAATATGTGATGTATTTCCACACAAGCATGTTAAGTTTTCTGACAAATTGGCTTTTGATAAATTGGCATTGAGAGAACTACCGGAATGTCTCAAACACGTATATTTGCTCTTCTCTCCCCAGAGTATATTTACTTTTGGTTTAACGCTACATTTAAAACATGAAAATGTTCAGGAAAGTCTATATCGCTGAGAATTGTTATTCCATAATTTAAGTGTGTATGGTACAAAGTGAGTGAGCTTTTAAAAGTATTCCAGTTTTATCATGGCGTGTCAGCTTAATTGTGGGATGAAAGCCAGAAGTGATGCAGGTCTCAGACGTTTACCTTTTCGGTGAAACCCACGAGCACGGGTATGGTGCTGACAAACCTAGAAACATAATCGGGGTGAACCGGGATTCGAACCCACAATCATAGATTTCTGGCGTACCCAAGGGACGCAACTCTGCACAGCGGATCGCGGCGCCTTAGACGACTGGGCCACCCATGCCCTTGTATGGTACAACGGACTGCAGTTCGAGCTTATGGAATACTAATATTCTTTCTATTTCTATGATTATGAGGAATAAAACTGGATACGCTTTGTGGTGAAAGGTCATTCAAGTAAGCTAAACATACGTTGTCATAGATTTTTAGCTTTGCGTCTTCTTGATAGTGTCTCCAAGCCTATTTCGTAATATACAGTAAATAGTTCGAGATACAACCAGCTTCAAATTGTGCACACTTATCAAAGATGTCAAAAGTGTATACGGGAATAGGTCGAATGAAAACAGTTTAGCTAATGGTGATCCCCCGAGTCCATATTTAAGTGATGGCGAGGAAAATATCATTTTAGTGAGTGAGCGAGTATTGTTTTACCTCGCTTTTAGCAATACCAAAGCAATATCACGGCGGTGGACACCAGAAAAGGGCTTTACACATTATACCCATGTCGGGAATCGAACCAGGGTCTTCGGCGTGAAGAGCGAACGCTTTAACCACAAGGCGACCGCCCGACCGCCCCTTACAAGAAATAAAAAGTGTCATATTACCTTGACGCATATTGTTTTGAGGGAAAATATCCTCCGTTAAGTCTTTGTATTCGGCGTTTATGAAAATAATTTGAAGTAAATGTTGTCAAATTGGACCCAATAGCAAATGCTAGCACACGACTGGAAGTTGAGGAAGCCAAAGGGTCTTATCTATTAGTAACCGCATTAGAAGAGGTCTCTGTTGGCTGTCTCGTCGGGGCAGCGGCCTCCTTCGGTCGTCTGTTACGACTCGTGTCGTGGTTCTGTGGTGTGTCATGTCATCCTGTCGTCTTAATGAATACTTTGTGGACTGGACGAACGTCCTGAGGTGCAACACGACCAGAACTAGAGTGGGGTGATAGTGCCGCGATCTGCAGTTCGCGCTTTTCCATTTCAACCTGCACAGTTCTCGCTTTCCTATTTCAACAATAGTCTTCTTCTCCAAGTCATACTTGATCGCAGGTCCATTGACATGTTTGTTACGGTAATTTAACACTCGTGACCAGGCTGCGTCCGTATATAAATCTGCCTTTATAGAGGTGCGAAAGTGTATGATAAAGGCTCTTCTGCATTTGAAATAAATCCACGTCTTAAGTCAACCTGAAACAATAACATGATCATTAATAATAGAATGTAACATCATTGCCAAACAATATTTATCCTCACGTTGACAATCTACAAATAATGTAATAATATATATATTTGACATCACTTGAATACCAATTTTAACCTGTTAACATATAATAGTACATGTGTAGTATGTACATTATGCAATTCGCCATTGGCAGTTTAGCAAATCAGTAACGTTTTGGCACATATTTGTTTTCATTAATATAGTAACGTTTTAGTTGTCAACGTTAACGAATTACCCTCCTTACCAACCACAAAAACTACATGTTTCTGATAAAAAAAAGTATTTGGCCGCAAAACGTTTATACAATTTAAGGTGTTGGAAGCAACATAGTACATGCACAAATGTGTAAAAGTTCTAATAGCCTACTGGACACTTTTCATTTGAAATGTCTTCTGAAGTCAAGAAGCCAAAAGACATTTCCATGTCACTTAAAGAAAAGCAATCAAACATATCTAAGGTCATAACTTTCAATTGTTCCAAAAACATGATGAATGTCTGATGTCTGAGTCCCCGATTATTCGAGCAGTGTGGTATTTGGCAGTTTCCTGTTAGAACAGTATCCCTTGTAGCTGCCTTCTGAGAAAGGGAAAGACAACTGGCTGTAGAATGACATCCCTTTAACGTTGGGCGTTCAAATTTCCACGAATGATGACAAGACGGGTCTTCCTTTCACCACATATCCCGCACCATAACCTGACACCACCAAAGTGTGAATCTCTTGGATGCATCCTAACGCCAGTTGTACACCTCTCTCATTGCTGAGCAGTACACAGACGATGGACGACTGTTTCGCCCATGTTCATGAGTCAACACCATTCTGCGGTGGGGGCTGTAGGCCATCATTTGAGCAGCACATAATCGTCCTGACACTGTGTCTGCTGATGCGGCATCCCAGTCCCGACAACACCAATGACGTTACCGCCAGGAAGCGGTTGCGCAGAAAGCGCTTCCCCTCTGTGCAGGTTATTTGTTTGTCTGCCACTTCGTGCCCTGTCTCTCGTGTCCCCTTTCTGGTGGTATCACTGACGTAGTCTGGCAACGGTCTGTCGGCTGTATCTGATTTGCGTCGTCATGTTAATGACCCCATCCCCTTCTCTCTCGCGTGCTTTGTTATGCGCTCTGATGTTTATTCAACTTTTATATCAGATTGGGATATTCGTTGTTCTCTGGTCGTAGTTAATGCCTCAAAACATTTTCCGGATGGTATAAAAGAAACCCTTTGTTTGCATCAAAAATATTAATCGAGTAAGTGAATAGTTCATGTTGTTAACATAAAATGTCAATACAAGAAAATAACCAGTCTAGATTTTCTGCCAAAATAGATTCCACTTGACGTAAAGGGCAAATGGCTGTGGAAATTACATGAATGTACCACTGAAAATCAGTGATGTCAGTCAGTCATACAATATGCACAAAAAATAGTCAAGCTGCCGGACACGATCACCTACATGTAGCCATCCAGTTACTCACCGTAACCAACGTTGCTTAATTTCACCTGACTTGTGACATGTACGCAGGACTACGTGCCACATCTTCATGATCCATGATTCATGATTTGTGAAGTGAAAAGTAATTGAAAATATCAGATTGAATGCAAGAAAACGCTAAGGACAGGATACACTGACTGTCCTTTCCAATATGTACCACTTGAACTGGCCTGGGATTCAAGAGTAAAGGAACCCTGGTGATACCATTCTAAATGCTGGTCGATGGACCATGCCATCTCCACAATCCTCGATTATTTCAAGATACAGACCTTTTATTGATTATGCTGAAAATATTAACATAATATATACATAACAAAAGTATACTTTGCTATCACCTTCTTCAATTAAGCTGGATAGTGTCGAATTCTGCGTCTACAAAAAATGAGAATAAGGGTGTCTGTCGGTATGGTAACTGACAGCAGCTCAGTTGACTGATCGGTGCAATTTTCTGATTTTATCTGTCTCGTGACAATAATATTGGTGAAACTTAACCTGACGATAAATTGTTATATCAAGTTTTCAGTGCATTTTAATGTGTACCCGCTTTGTTATACGTGGACAAAAATTCAATATGCTCCTAATTAAAAACGCAATTAATGCGTAGGAGCAATGGAATCTAATTAATTAACATATATAGCATATAGATTTTGCTGTTGTGGACATCGCTAGAAACAAAAGTGATCTCAAACTATAAGTTCCTGCTTCGACAATCTCTGCGTTTGTGTTTACACACTTAGGAGTGAGCTCGAGTGAGTTCCAATTTAACGTCGCACAGGCATTG
Organism: Haliotis rufescens; assembly: GCF_023055435.1. NCBI lineage: Eukaryota > Metazoa > Mollusca > Gastropoda > Lepetellida > Haliotidae > Haliotis > Haliotis rufescens. The sequence goes on from NW_025963890.1 coordinate 8,675,623, forward strand.
TTTCAGCCTTAAAGCGACGACACTGTTGGGAGCCCCTTGAACCACGGTAATGTCTACCCAGGAATGCGACAGTTTTTGTCCGAATATCAAAACGGATGATTTTTTTAATTATAGACAGTACGTATATGTACTCATTAATATTAATACTCTGGAATATTGCTGAGTTCGGCGTTAAACAACAAACCAATCAACACGTAAGAACGAAATGTAAATGAGATGGGTTAACATTACCATTTCATAAGGTGCATTTTCATCGTGAACGTGTTCCTCGGATAATGACGGGATACGTCTTCGGAATCTGAAGTACCTAATGTGACACAGCAACCAACATTTGTCAATACGTTGTAAGTTGTGTTAACTGTTGGGATAATTAATTAAGAGTATTTATGAGTATCCTTGACACACTGCAGATTGATACAGAAATATATGCAAGCTTGTGCTGTAGTCTGACTGGCTAAAAGCCCAGAAAGTATTAATTTCTTGTCGAACCCATCGGCTTAAAATAAAATTTCCAGGCATCTAATATTCACTCATTTATAAACACTAATCGTTATGCCATAAAAGAATAGGGAAATATGTTTTGTCAATTATAGAAACTAACAATCAACTTACCAGATAAAAAATACAGTTGCAACAATTACAAGGAGAGGAACTATGATGGATATAATCACAACGGGAAGATTTGATTCTTGCCCTTCAGTTGTGGCTTTGGTGGTTGTGGCTGTAAGGATATGAGCAACACATAAAAGAAACAGATCTCAATTGTTTGTACCAAGAAATGTCTTCTACAACTACATTTAAAGGTTTCATTCACAGATGTATTCATGGCGTAGTTTGGGAAAAGTAAAATGTATCTATGTTGCAGAAAATCACATATATCTAATAGACATCCATGCTAGAATATGCTACATGCTACATACAAGATAATTTAATCTTTCATGCATCAATCAAATGAGTTACCAGTACCACCATATAGGATACATTGATAGGGTTATTTACCTTTGAGCACGGAGGTACATTGACTTCTTCCATCATATGTCAAACCTTGGCGACATGTTATGCAGTTCCCACTATTCTGTTGACATTTGAGACAGTTTTGAGAGCAGGTCAACTCACATGTCTGTCCCTTCCACCCATCAAGACATCCATTGCAAGTTTTGTCATCGCTACAACCGGAACTCAGACAGTTGCATTTCTTCTTCTCACAGCTAGTTCCTGTGAATCCTGCCCTGCAGGATGTACACACCACAGCTTCAGTGCAGGATAAACAGTTGGGAGGGCAAGGGCTATTACAGAGAGGAGGCTTCCAGCCATGTACACAGCCGTGGGTACAGCTAGGAGTATCTCCGTCAATCGATGTACTGCAATCTCTATCGAGGCATTTATCAGTACAGTTTCTATCACAGTAGAGCCCATAGAAGCCAGTTTTACATCCATGAAGGCACAAAGCCGCCAGCTCACTGCAGGTGCCATGGAAACATCCCACTGAACAGGTTTTGTGACAACGAGTCCCGGTAAACCCGTCCTTGCAACCAAAAGCACATGAACCATCATAAAAGAAACACTGTGAATCAGTACACTGTTTTCCACACTTGTGTTCACATTTATCTCCCCACCATGTGGGTTTACAGCCTTCCAGACAATTCCCTGTTGTACGGTCACAGAAGACACGGTCATAATAGCTCTCTCTGCACTGAGGTGGACATGTCCGTGAACAGTTTGTAGAGTAATATCCAGCTTCACACTGAAGACAAACTCCTGTTTTGCTACATCCACCCGTGTCACAGTGTTGACACATCTTGTGACAGTTATCACCATACCATCCAGAATAACATTCCTTACATCTCCCGGACTCAGATACCGACAGGCAATGGTAGTCTATACCATTAACAATAACGATACCTAGAAAATGTAAAATTAAAGTTGGATTAGAAATAGAATGATTTCACCAATCTACCATACTCTGATAACCATAATACATATGACATAAAAGACCACGAATCTCCACCTGAACTCGTCTCCATATCCAAAAAGTCCAATTAGTCCTATTACAAAGTTTGTACTTGTACTAGTCCGGACTGATGCCGATTTATAGTGCTAGCTCACTGAGATACCATACCGAAGTTTAACATGAATACCCCACTCAGACACAGTTTACTGACTCCGCGGCGACCAGTCCTTGTTTTAGGCCACGGAGGCGGCCTTGTGCTCTGAAGGATGTCTGCTGCTGTGATTTTGTAATCACTGCGCGACTCGAAATAGGAGTGTTCCATCGACAAGTCAATATTTTGCTGATATGACTTGAAAGTCAAATCGCCACACATGTAACCTTCTATGTAGGGAAAAAGGGGAATATGTGTAGATGATTTGTTATAGATAAACGTTTTAGCCATTTGTGCTTAAAATGTTAAATGCAATAACATACTATTTTTTACATAGTGTAAGCGAAACCTTGAATACGACGAATGACTGAGTACCTTGTATGCCTCTACAGCAAATTTTGGCGCGGTAGAGCGCAGTACCATTTACACGTACCACCCATTTGGGCAATATTAAGTTAATAAAAAAGTATTTGTGTTAGAATAATTTAGATAGTGTTAATGCACATCCTTATAATTATTTCAATTATTCGATGCAAACAATCTTCATACACATCCTTAAGATAACCTAAAATATCTCATACAAACCCCTTCTCTATCAATCGTTAGTATATGAGTTTAGTATACATATTTTCAGGAGAGCTGAATTGTCAAATTATGTGTACCAATGATACAATACGTTCAAACATACTCACATTGTAGGTACATGCATATGGCTATTGCAAGCAGTAGATGTAATTCCATGTTAACAGTTGTACGCTGTAAGCAAGAAAAATGTATTGGTTCCACATTCAAAAGACACAAAGCATGTAGGTAATTAGAAATGGTCTTGTACAGAGTATTACATCGGAAATTGTTTGACATGGTCATTAGTTTGTCAAATGTCACACTCGTAAGTAACTGAGTCAAAACTGATGATTGTTATCATCTTTACGATTATCAAAATTGTGAGTTGTGTTTTGGCTTAGGGATTCTACGTACAAACATGTAAACTTCTACGTACAAACATTTATACAATCGATGAACGGGAAGCATAAACAAAAAGCAAATACACGTAAATGTACTACGCATTCGGTTTCATGTCAGCAAATAGACGGTCAAAAGATTATTTCCCGTTTAACCTCAAATCGATTTCGTCCAGAGAAAGAAGCGGTTGCATGAAATGTAAGTGTTTTGTTGTAGTTGTAGTTGTTATAGTACCAAATGATGTTTTTCCAACATATATTCCAGTTCAAGCGAGAAAAATCTGAAACAAAATACACGAATAAGGAGACGTCACTTTTGAAATTCTCATGAAAAGTGAGTGAGTGAGTACGGTTTTACGCCACTTTTAGCAATATTCCAGCAATATCACGGCGGGGGACACCAGAAATGGGCTTCACACATTTTACCCATGTCGGGAATCGAACCCGGGTCTTCGGCGTGACAAGCGAACGCTTTAACCACTAGGCTACCCGACCGCCCCGCTCATGAAGAACAGTGTCGGGCATTACAGAACAGCGACACCCAACCTCATTTCTACTTTGTTCTGATTAAAGTGAAAACAACTACTGTATACATCGAACCTTTCAATGTGAATCATATTCGCATATAAAGACGTGTTTCTGTGGTCCCTCACACTTGTTCCAGATCGATAGTTTGCGTTGTCCTTACATTTTGCCCTTGTCGGTTTGGCTGAACACCTATGTCATGCTATTCCCAATAACACTCGGGAACACCTTTGGCCATGTTTATGGCTGAAGTAGCATTGATATACGATGATATCGTTGATTTCACCATATTCTATGTATTCAATCGGAAACGAAAGTCCCCGGAATTTCTTAACTTGACTGTTACTGTGTCGGAAACTTATATAATACAGTACGTTCCAAGGGTGTAAAAGCTCAGGTATCCGAAATTCCGATTTCAATAATGACCTGCTTTTACTATCAAACACCTGTCTCAAACACATCTGGGGTCATCAGGGAGCAACCATTTGATTCTCAGGGGGTGGGGAGGGACGGGATTGTCTCCAAAAACATAATCAAGCCCCCGTTTTACTGAACAATATAACATATGTACTGATTGTTGGAAAATAATAATGTCCCCATTCTTGCAAATACGCACAAATATCCATCCTGCACAGTGGTATCTAGCAATAAAAGTTTATTTAATTATTCTTTTATTTCATTTAGCTTTGAATAAGTTATACGTAGGTCAGGTGCGGAAAGTTTTCACTTTTCAAACTATCAGTGTTCTCTAGATATCCTAAAGAGAAACATGTTTCTTATTAAAAAGACGTGTTTCATATTTCAGCAATAACTTATGTCCTAGCTAATTGTTTCATGACTGAAGTAAAATACTTTTGTCCAATCAATTGCCTTTCCTCTAAGTCAGATTCTGTTCAGCTTTTCATTCCGTTCTTTCGTTTCAATAATTTTTATATGGAATATACAGAAATTGCCCCCCACCCCCACACCCCCCAACTTCTTTAATTTGAATTGAAATAAAAATATTTATAAAAAAACGAAACACTTCTTTATTATGAGGAGCACAAAAAATAAAGGGAAATGTCAGAAAGAGAGAGGAGATGGGAGAGGGGGGGGGGGGGGGGGGGGGGGGTGTATCGCGTGGTCTGTCACTCTTGGGCCTGTCCCTAGGGTGTCCTGTCTCGTTTTACCTCTGGAGAAGTTGAGTCACTGTCACCAAGTTAATCAAGACATGCTTGGAGCTTTCTTTTTTCAATTGTGACATGTTCCCATCGATGTGCTCGCCTTTTATACATCTTGTGTGCATTTTGCCTGAATTTTGGTCTTAACACGAGTTTTTATTACATAAAGTGCGAAAATCAAAATCTCCGAAATGCACGGACTTTGAGTCAGCCACACATGTTGGCTGCATTTATGCAATCGTTTTCCGATATATAAAGGGAAATAAAAATGAGTTAACTAACAAAGATTGCCGCTGAAGCCTGTGAAGTGCGATGAAGCGGCTTTGTTTGGAATTTGCCGAAAAGACGAAACCTTGTTAAACCGACTCTATATTTCCCATTGAACAATCGAAAGAATGCTTTATGCTCTTGGACGATGCAAGATAAGAAAATATGCTGGAGGTTAAGTTTGTAAAAGAACATCCCAGTGTTGACCAAACTTATTTTCACAACATTTTCATTGTCAATCTTCGAAACATGTGCATGAATGTCATGCCTGGTGTCTGACTTCGGATATTTTTCCCGTTCTTCGTTTTTTATAGACTTTCTGCGTATCTAGCGATATGTGTGGTGTGGGGTGGGTGTGTGGGTACCTACGTGTTTGTGTATGATTGTGTGCGTGACTTTATAAGTAATTTGGCGTGTGTGTGTGCGTGTGAGCGTGCGTGTTCATAACCTAACCTTAATTTTAAACATTGTGTTAGTATATGTCTTATTTTACCTTACCCAGATCATGGCGTTATAATTTGCTTTTATGTCTAAGTGTCTCGTAGACCATACTTGGTCGGATGTTATATTTTACTGTTCGTGTACGTGTTTTAGTATGAAGTGTATATAACATGTGACACTATAATAAACATTCTCTCTCACTCTCTCTCGCTCTCCGGAAGAAGAAGTTAAGTTTTAATAGGATGCGCATACCAATAGCTGTAATGATGGACGATGTGATAAAATATACACGGAAATAATTTTTTGTTCGGTAATACCCGACACGGCTTTATGTGAAATAACTATTGATTTTTAACTGTTTCAGATTGTATAGCGAAGGTTTACACTAATTCTCAAAATGCTTCAAATATGTGATTTAGTATATGACTATAAAACAGTAATTTGGCCATGAAAGGTTATTGTATAGACAAAATAGATTTATATTATTTTATTTCTCTTTCAGGTACCTTTTACGGATATGGATCTATATTGCCTTCATAATCATCTTCGATATGGGTATGAATCTTTAAAATCACAATGTGAAAATATATCACGGGTACACTGAACGAAAACGTATTGCAACAAAGGGAACGAATAGACAGAGTTTTATTTGTTTAACATCCTGAAAATAACCGACACCAATAAAGTTGTATTTATCATTGAGAGGTTTTTTAAACTTTGATGATAGAATAGCCGCTGGTTGGATTCTTGCTATGTTTGTGATTTAAACAATATAATTTATTTCCGAAAAGCGATATGAGATCGGTGAACAGGTTAAGCAAATTTTAAGACCTCTCCCTCCAAGGACATTTCACAATTAATAATCGTCACGATATGGCTGAAATACTGCCGCTGTGACGTAAAGCATAAACTCACTCACAATAAATAAGAATAAATTATAAATAAAATAATAAATTTATATAACTGTACTTACTGTTGCAAATATCATGATGCACAAGTACACAATATACAAGTCACACACACACACACACACACACACACACACACACACACACACACACACACACACACACACACACACACACACGCACACACTACAGTACTTAACCAAACCGGCGATTCTATGCATATATACATACACACATACGCGCTTGTAGACATTTCTATCTACCTCTATATACCATACCATATAAATTCATGTAATTTTAAGAAGACACATATTTAAATTTTTAATCTTTCAAACTTTACAAAAAACAAATGAACACATTGTATAATAGCAAGGTTAGTTGCAGGAGATGTTTTAGCATTTCCATACAATACTGAATCCAAGTCATATCATTTTATGCAGTAGTACATATCATGATCATGACGAAGATTACAATATTTGGGATATGAAAGGAATTAATGTGCAGGATCCTCGTAATAGTGTCCACAAGAGCATGTCATCAATTCAAGAATCTCTGTGATATCTATGTGCATTTAAATCATTGCATCTGAACCTTAGGCGGAGATGGATACTTTGACCGGAACGGGCATCACTTTCTATTTTAAAGGCAAATATATATTCTAAGATGTTAAATTGTGGGGATACTTTTAGTGATATCATATGCAATATGGTGTTACTATGTATTATCTGGTAAATCATCCCCATCTTTGTCATACTTTCAATGAGTACCAATACATTGGCAAGTTGACAAAATGTATTTACCAAATGAATAGTTCAATTTAAAAGGCATGATCATTATGTATCGCCAAAACTGCGAACTCAATAACAGCGTTAACTCATACTACAGGAACAAAAAATGCCAATCACATTTTGACTAAGTTCCTTGACAATAAACCGAATGGTTTGGCCACCACACAGGTGGTGAAACACTTTAGCCATTCTTTTGGAACATGTCTTCCAAAACTCCATATTCTGTACCTATCCATTTATCAAAACAATCTTTCAACATTTTCTTTCTTCCGTCCGGCAGTCATGTTGGATTCTTCTTTGATCAAGGAAAATGTATCCACAATTCTATAGGTTTTAAAGGTCGAAGTGAATCGGTTCCAGACTTCTGTATAACCAGTAGATAATATCTAAATCCAACGGAATGAATTCTTGACGCCGAGATACTTTGTTAGTGTACACATTTACAGACAAATGGTTTAAATTGTTCATAAAATAACAGCTGATCAATTAATATACTATGTATAATTTGGTTTCGGTCAAATGACAGGTCACATGAGTATCAGAACAAGGGGGTTTCTGTTCTCATAGCAATAGGAATATGTTTCTCCAAACCGGAAGTGGTATCGTCAGAGTGTTCGTGGTAATGACGTTGCTTATAAGTGAACTACAGCCTCTGTAAATTTTGTATTTATATCAGTATGAGTAAACCCATTTTGATTATCCCATTTGTCCCATTTCAGGCATATATATCGGTGAAAAATGTACGGATCCAATATGTACAACGACTACGACAGCTTCAACGGCTTGTTCAACTGTTAATAACTGTCTTCTTGGAAGTTGTACAGTTAATACTGAAGGAGACATTGGTTGTAAAAATTGCTGCAAAGATGGCTTTTCGGGGAGACTATGCACCATTCCATGCATATCAAAGTGTTTAAAATGTAGCAAACGAGATGCAAGCAATTGTATAGAGTGTAAAGAACGCCATGTAGGCGAATATTGTGAGAATGAATGCCCAAATACCTGTCCTGAAGGATGTTACAGGAATGGTGTCTGTAAGAAACAATGCTCGGATAACCAAGTGCCTAGATGTAGACTTGGTAACGTCACTTCAGGGATATGTCAGAAATGTGACATCCATTACATTGGGGAGAACTGTGAAACTGACTCCACAAACTGTGTTGGAAAGTGTTCAATTTCAGGATGCATAAATGGATTTCACGGAAACAAATGTGACACTCCTTGTTCGGAAAACTGTTTTCCATTTTGTCAGCCTGACATGAGTGCAATAGGGAAATGTACACATGTATGCGATCAAGACACCGGCAGCTGTGTGAATGGCTGTAAGAATGGATTCAGAGGTCAACAATGCACAGATGGCAGTAGCTCCAGATGCAAAGGTATGAGATGTAATCAAACCACAGGTCATTGCATGGCGTGTATTGAGGGGTACTATAAGGAAACGTGTCATTTGCGATGCTACAACTGTAAACGTGACCTTTGTGACATGAAAACTGGTTTCTGCTTTGAATGTAAGGACGGGTACTATGGAGTAGACTGCAAACAGACCTGCACTAACTGCCAGTCAGGCCTTTGTGAACGCAATGGTGGACACTGTATTGACGATCTCCAAGTGACAACAGTTGGTATGTATCTTTCAATTCTGGCTACCTCGGACAAGATGTGTGTTTTGACCGCATGATGTAATCCGCCAAAGAACGTACAGAACATACAGTTGGGTACATACACAAAGAAGGATGTACTGTCGACCATGCCTATTTATTACAGAGAATCAGTCGACAAATGAAGAACAAAAATGCGAATAATCCTATAGCTTCACTTCATTCTCAAATGAATTATTAAGCTATGGCATTGTTTCAGATGCTTCCAAGGTCCCATCGCCCAAGTCAACCATGTACCCGATTGTGATCGGATTTATTGTCTTCGGGGGCATTGCGGCCATTCTGATCTGCATACTTAGCCATAGGTAAGCATACGACACATATAGTGTGTATTCGGAAGAGCAATAAATGTCATGTTCATGAACGCGTTTCTTTAGATGTATATTGTGTAGAAGTGATACAACAATGTTTCTTTAATTCACAAACGTATGATAGTGAAAGAGCTATATTGCCTTCCTTTATGGGCCATTTGTAAGCAGCGCAGTCTAAATGGAGATGTTTTAAGGCTTTACTTGGTTTTGACCCCCGTTGTTGGTGTTATATCGTGGGCTTACTTTATAGCACTGGTGTTCTTGTGACATGTCGATTAGTCATGGTCATTCTCAAAGGTCATATCATCAAAAAAGTATGTTAACCCTCAACTCAAGAAGGATATCCTATTGGTCAATGGATTTTGGCACATGTCTTATTAGGGCGGAAGCGAGATCGAAAATATAATTCAGGGACCTTTTACGCTGTATGCATGTAGTGGATAGAATAGACTTTTTCATCTTCTGATATCAGTAGCTGGTCACGGTAATCTACTATCAATGAGTAGCATATGATATATTTGTGTGTGAAAAAAAGGTAATTGGACATATCACGGACAGCATATTATGTATATAATTTCTGTAGCCATGTGAAGAATTGGGACACATTGATCAGTCATGTCAGGGTCAATGTTTTCCCCTTAACTTAACTCATACAAATGTTATTTAAGAAGGATGTTAACTAGACTGTCCCGCGTGTTGTATATTGCTAGTCAACTTACCTCACGGTATTGGATATTATCATAAAAGAGTAATACCATCAATAATAAAATTACATATCGTGTTTGGCTCTTCCAAGGTCTTTGTAAATAGTTTCAGCAAACAGCAGCAGAAACAGGCGTGTGTTTTTTTACTGGAAGAGTTGATCAAAGTCTTTGTAAAATTTAAATACAAATGTGTTTACTTCAAGACTTCAACTGTACACTGTGCACTGTCCTCTGCGTCAAGTATTTGACGTATGCGACCGGTCATCGTTTGTTTACAAACTCAAAATAAGCTGAGAGTTATATCCTTTTGTTAATCTTTCAGTAATACACAACATGACACCTAAAGGTATTATTTCTGAATGATATGTGGACAATAGGACGAGGTATTAAAACACCGCGTTATTCCTTTAAACGTTCTTTTGTTTCGCCTGAAAAGTGAGTGAGTGAGTATGATTGTACTCCGCTTTTAGCAATATTCCAGCAATATCACGGCGGGGGACACCAGAAATGGGCTTCACACATTGTACCCATGTCGGGAATCGAACCCGGGTCTTCGGCGTGACGAGTGAACGCTTTTAACCACGAGGCTACCCGACCGCCCTCGCCTGAAAGATGGAAATTGACCACATTTGGCAATAGTTGCATCATAATCGAAGGGAGATAGCCAGAGTTACATTTTCTTACTAAACACCCTAACTAAAAAATCGATAAATGCTATGATTACATTTGAGCATGAATATACATAAACCTTAAATTCATATAAAAAGGTTAATCTGTGTTATCGTTAATTTTTTGTGAAAAAATTAGTTTCAAGTGTGATTTCCTCACAAACAGGAAAATGTTTCGGATTTCTTAATATCGCCCTTTACACCCGTATGAGTGTGAATTGCGAGTGTGAAACATGATTTCCACTATCAGAAAACAGATAATACAGATCATGTTGTATGAACGTTCATAACATGTTTAGATACTTACTCTGCTGAGTATAAATATTGTGTACATGTTTAGTTTAAAGACACACATATTTTGTAGATGTGTATAACATCCCGTCTTATTTGAAACTTTATAACAAAGTAAACTAACTTTCCTACTTAAATTAATGCTGGTATATTCCACTTCCCCTAAGCCTCTTTTCAAACTATGTTACGGCTAAAGAAACAAACCGAAACGCCCTACATCATCAACATCCATACATCCACTGACAATCTATTATATGTCATTATTTCCTTTAGAGTATGCAAACTGTCGACAAGACCGCGAGAAAATCCAGGGCGATCGGCAGACAATGTTCCACCTCAGTACCGTAGGAACAGCTACAATGAAATCTATGAGGAAGAAATGGATCCTTCTGCAGGTCAACGACCACGGACTGAGGCATATTACAGCCCACTTGTAAGACAGGACAGTGATTTAACTGTAAATAACATTTCGCTAAGCAACATGTCTTCATCTGACAATGACTCCCTAATTATACCACCATGGTTTGCACGTTTGGGTCACGATATAACCCCTGAGTCGTCATACAACTAGAACAGTATTTTTTTTAAAGTCAACACTTATGGGATTGCCTAAAAGTCCACTTATCTGTCAATTGTAAATGATATTGATAAAGTAATTTCAGAGCGATTTTCCATGACAGTACCATGTCAATTTCTAATTCCTGAAATATATATGCCCAATCACTGTTGTCATTGTGAAAACGTGTTGACATCCAGTCATTTTCAGAACTGGGACACATTATATTACAAACACTACAACACAGACCTTATTATAACATTGCATGGGCGATGTATGGATCCGAAATACTGATGTGACATTGTTAGTCACTTTTCAATAAAATGAAGTGACACAGATACATGTAAGGGGAGATTAAACATGCTGTCTGCATGTTGATTGCCAGAGTTCACAACGTCATAACGTTAACCAGTGAACTATTGGTCGGTTTAATGCTCGGCACAACCCCTCAGGCCGTCACCTGTCATGCGTCACGCATTGTTGGACATAGGCAATTGATTGAAGATTGCTTTCATCAGACTTGAATGTCAATGAATCGATGGTTGTAGGCATGCATTTGTGTTCAAGGTAACAGTTCCGTTTGTGATACCCAGTTCCAAGATAGGAACATACCGCATCATAATCTTCTGAAACGATTGTTGTGAACTTAATGTTGTGTACAGATATATGATAAAAGTCTAATTTTATACAAATTGGGCTGTACCTAAAGTTGAGTAAGGCCTCCTTGTATATTTTCACTTATGCTTATTTGCTTCAACTAGCGGGCTGATGTGGAAAAAACGGATTCAGAAGTTGGTATTTTCAGATAAAAACAATTTTGCGTCCTGAAGTAATCTACATTTAATGTAATGTATTATAAATAACATTTATTTATGCTATGTTGCAGTACGAGTCAACATCTTACGTATTATTACTATTCCCCCACAACAACATAATGTAGTGTTATCGCACATGTCCGTTCATGGGTCAGGAATAAATGTTTTTTGTAGCTGCATGGCTATGTTGTTCAAAAGCAACAATAAACCAAGTGAGGCTACATATTTTATTATACAACTTGGAAATATTTATTTTTGTATTTAGGAGACTAGTTTAACCACGGATATAATTGAGGTCATGTGGATTAATAAATTTCATAAATGTTTGTAGGCTATACAGGTATCGACAAGGCTGAAATATTGACGGTAAATGTTCACTAACATTTAACATAACACATCAACACCAGAGATCGAATATCCAACGAAACAGATTCCATTGGTCATAAAACGCATAATAGCAGTGAAAATTATAAGAATAGATCACTGAAAATCGTAAATGAAATATTATAACATTCAAATGTTTCTATGACATGATATGTGGATATTATTATACCAAAGATAACATATGCACATACCGTTCAACATTACTTTGCAATATATGATTGGATTTATGTCAAATAAATATTTGAAAACAGTTACATATTTGAACAATCATAAGATCCATGTTTTATATATAAGCGAACATGATTGTGAAGATTCAAACTGGAACATCACACAAAATACCTTATTATCATACACACCAGAACCTGGACCACATAGACCTCCGTGTTGTACTCAGCGGTAGAATGTGAATGGTAATCGAGGTACGTCTTTACATGCACATGACACCGTTGTTATGTGTGACATGCTATATTTAGTTGTAAGCTAGTGTGCGATAAACGGCTACTCATATCTGTCAAAATACCATGAATTGAATAGATCAGAGTCCATTTATTCTACACTCTTCAGTAACACGTTGCTTACCTAGTAATGTCAAACTTATCTCTGTTGAAAAGAAATATCAAATCGACATATTATTGTGACACATTTTCGAAAAGTGTTACCATGTTATATTATGTTTCCAAAATAAATATATTTGTACAGGTGCAAATAACATTATGCAAGCACACATGTCAGGGAAGTATTTAAAGTTTCTGAACTAAACGGCAAAAGAAAGTATAGGTTGGCAATTTGTAATTTTCCTAAAAACAGCGATAACTAGTGCAAAGTGGGTATTGGGAATATGGCTGCCCAGGAACAGGTAACAAAAAACGTCTCACTCGAACGCGCCACCTTTGACGGCGCTCGTGCGGTGACAAAAAATGGTGAAACAGGTTTCCCGCATGGCATAAACTGCACGTCCATGTTAGCTGTATAAATGCGTTCGTCTGCAGGGTATAACCACACGTGATGAAAGCACACAAAAAAAAAGTCGCGACTGTCACAGGAGCTGAGAGAGAGCCATCGGTATGGCCGAAATGGGGGCAACACAGGTCCAAATTGCCAGAAGGTTTGGTTGTACACCATTGACAGTAGCCAGGCTGATTCAACGGTACAGGCAGACAGGGAGGACACAGGACAGGCCTAGAACCGGACGACCCCGAGTGACAACACCACTGGAAGACGGTCAGATACGGCTCATTCACCTGCGAAACAGATTCGTAACGGCGACGGCAGCAACAGCGTTGGGACATCCCATTAGCCAACGTACAGTACTACGACGACTTCGTGCTGCTGAAATCCGAGGGTATCGTCCTTTCCAAGGAATGGTACTGACTGCTCAACGTCGACGCCTGAGACTGCGATGGGCGAGGCAGGTTCGACGCTGGCAAGTGAGAAATTGGCATCGAGTGCTGTTTACTGATGAAAGTCGGTTTAACTTGTTTCGAAATGACGGCAGAGAACGAGTTTATCGACGCAGAGGGGAACGTTTGGCTCCGGCGTGTATTTGAGAGGTCCATCCATTCGGCGGGGGAGGTGTCATGGTGTGGGGCGGTATTTGTGGAGATCAACCGACTGATTTGGTGATTATACAGGGAAACCTGAACGCTGTGCAGTACATGTACAGAGACCAAGTGTTGCAGCCAGTTGTGCTTCCGTTCTTACAAAACCAACAGCAGGGGACATTGTTTCAACACGACAATACCAGGCCCCATACTGCAAGACTGACTCGGAACTTTCTAAACCAGCAGAACGTTGACGTTTTGCCCTGGCCTGCCCACTCACCCGATATATATGAATCCTATTGAACATCCGTGGGACCATCTTGACAGACAGATTAGAGCACGCCATCAGCCTCCCGTCAGCAGACAATAATTGCAGCAGGCCCTGAGAGACGAGTGGCAAAGGATTCCAGTCCACGTCATCAGGAGACGTCATCGATGAGGCGGCGTATCACAGCATGCATTGAGGCAGCTGGAGGTCATACACGCTATTGAAGGCAACTGTGTCGACAATGAACTTGTAGTGTGTCTGACCAATTTTTGGTGACATTTTTGAAATGAAATTTCTTACCCCACCATTGTTTACCTCGAGCTAACATTACCTGTGATTTCATTCAACTGTGGTTGATCAATCATTTGTTACCCCTCCCTAGATTATATTATAATTCACAACAAAAACTCTTCTTGTTATTTTTTTATCAATCATGGAACTCGACCTATACTTTCTTTTGCCGCCCAGTTTATATATTTGCATTTGTGTCCGAGACTAGCTTTGCGGGTGAACTGCTGGATATGAATATCCACATAAACTTTTTTCTGAACATAGAAGTCTGTGAAGAGGTTATGCATGTTTCTTGGACTCCAAAAACAGCACCCGCATTTGAACATTGCAAACCCTATCTGTACAATATACAATTTATAGGTTTGATGATTTTATCGGAAGGAAATGTAATTATGTACCACTTAATTTACATGATATGATTATGCAACTTTTGTATCAACTATTCATTGCTTTGATGTGATCATGTTATTATGCCAGAAACTAAGCCTAAGTCAGATAGTGAGTGAGTTGGGTTTATCGCCTCTTTGAACAGTTCAGTATTTCAGTTACAGTACCACGGCGTGTCAGCTTAATGTGGGAGGAAACCCCGAAGTGAGGCGGGTCTCAGATGTTTACCACTTTGGTGAAACCCACGAGCATAGGTACAATGCTACCATCCTAGAAACGTAATCGGGGCGAACTGGGATTCCAACCTACGATCATAGGTTTCCGCACACAAAATAGCAGCGCTTTTGACGACTTGGCCACAAGGGGCCCCGACAAGTCAGATAATATTCAAGTCGTTTGACATGACAACAAAGGCTAAATAGATTACTTACCTACCTTAGCAGAATATCTGCACTTGTACACTGCTGACATAATTCATGATAAACACTATAGTGCACTCCTACCTGAAACGAGCTTTGATCGGGTATCTAGTGGTGTCACAATGACCTCTGTATTGGACGGTCTCCAAGTGTGTATCTAAATCAATCTTCAGTGCGTAAACCTGTACGACAGAATTCTCCTGCAAAACAAAGCTGACTGATAAGCTACAATGCACAAACAATAACGTGTAAGTTCGACACTAATTATTAGTACATTATTAAATACAACATGCACATGACATTAATGCATACATTATCTCTCACTGCATCATGGGCAAGTAACTTAACTCATATGAGAAGAGCTCTATGAATGTTTATACATGATACTACAGGTAAAATATAGAGCATCGAGTGTAGCTTTTACAGTTCTTTATGATTATCTCAATTTTGCCATCGCTCTGTATTTTTCGCTCTTGACAGCTAGCTTTATACAATATTGGCAAGTAACTTTGATTACCCCCTAGATTTACGAGCCAATGCTAACAACATAACGTTGTGTTATCGCAGTTCATGGATCAGGAATCAATGTTTTTGCAGCTGCATGGTTATGTTGTTCAAAAGCAACGATAAACCAAGTGCAGCTGAACATGCAGCATGGAATTGTGTTTTGTTTTATATTGGGAAAATTTAACCTCTAATATATATTAGGTCATGCGGATTAATAAATTTTATATTATATTACTTGTAGACTATATGTGTACAGGTATCGACATGGCTGAAATATTGACGTTACATTTTCACTAACACTTAATACAAATATCAACACCTGAAATCAATTATCCAGCAAAACAGATTGTCATAACACTCTTAACAGAAATGAAAATTATAATAATGTATCACTGAAAATCGTCATTGAAATATTATATCATTAAAATTCTATTTTTTCGATGACATGATATGTGGATATTATTATACTACAGATATAGTATGCACATGCTATTCAACATTACTTTGCTATAAATGCCATATTGGATCAATAAATAATTGAAACCAGTGATGTATTTTCAAGACAGGTATGTGAGACAAATGTGTAAAGTTATATAACCGTTATTGTGCCCCTCCTGTGAAATGAAAACAAGAAAGTTACGTATCGACGTCTACAATGAACCATACCATGTTTTACATATAAGCGAACATGATTGTTAAGATTCAAGCTGGGGAACACCCTACAAAATAGCTTATTATCATACATACTAGAAACTATCTGATGTATGTCCGTGCCACATAGACCTCCGTGTTGTGCTCTCCAAGTGTGAATCATAACCGAGATACGTCTTTACATGTTATGCACATCGTTGTGATGCGTGTGACATGCTATATGTAGATGTAAGCCAGTGTACAGGTAAACCAGTGTGCAGCTACTCTTCTAGTTATGGGGTACCTTTATTCGTGCAGTTACACGTTGCTTACCAAGTAATGACAAACTTTACGTGCTCATCTCTGTTGAAAAGAAAGATAAAATCGTCAGATTATTGTGACAAATCTTCTAAAATTTTACAATGTTATACAATGTTTCCAAATATATTTGTACTGGTGCATATAACATTTTGAAGACACACATTTCAGGGAGGTATTACTAGTTTCTATATATTTGCATTTATGTCCGAGACAAACTTTGCTACTGCAGATTGACTGCTGGATATGAATATTCACATTAACTTTTACAGTGACATGTAGCAATATTCCAACTGTTCCACTTAATCTACATGCCAATATGATTATACTTTTGTATCAACTATTCAGTGCTTTGATATATGATCATCATGTCACCATGACAGAAACATAAAAGGTAAGTTGAAAAACTACATTAGCCTTGATCGACGACAGTCAGATAGTGAGTGACTAGGGTTTAACGCCGCTTTGAACAGTACATTATTTCAGTCAGCGTGTCAGCTTGATGTGGGAGGAAGTGATGGAGGTCACATATGTTTATCACTTTGGTTGAACCCACGAACACATGACAAACCTAAACTCATAATGGGGACGAAACGGTATTCCAGCCTACGATCATGGGTTTCTGGAGTGCCCTAGGGACAAACTCTGCACAGAAAATAACGGTATCTGGACAACTG
The DNA here is from genome assembly GCF_023055435.1 of Haliotis rufescens. Classification (NCBI taxonomy): domain Eukaryota; kingdom Metazoa; phylum Mollusca; class Gastropoda; order Lepetellida; family Haliotidae; genus Haliotis; species Haliotis rufescens. The sequence continues at coordinate 8,693,204 of NW_025963890.1, forward strand.
GGTCACCTGTTCCCCCGACGCTTCAGATAAGCTGCAAGTCGTATGACATAACAGCAACGGTTAAGTGGGTTAAGTACGTGCCGTGTGTGGTTACCTTTGAGTTCAGATAAGGAAGAAATATATACCGATGTGAGGCGCTTTTTTTATTCAGTCACCAAATAGATACCATAAAGTTCACTGTGATTTCTTTTAGTGTCTCAGTGATCTCGTATTACACCTCGATGTTTCGCTTTCATCAAACGTGTGAGTCAGTCAGCCAGTATCAAACGTGTCAGTCAGATAGTCAGTCAGTCAGTCAGTGTCAGTCTGACAAGGACTTGTCAGCTCGGAGTCAGAACATTGTGTCCGAGTGGGTAATTCATGTTAATCCGTGGCATGACATCTCAGTGGGCTAGCACTATAAAATCAGAGTAGTAAAATCAGCCCCGACACACAGGTGCATGCACGTCGCTATATCAGTGCAATTATCTTGAACGCCAAGTTAAACCCCATTTCACCTCACAACGTCTTTGCAAAGTTACCGTGTCACTGAAAACTTATACATTTGGGTCCACACGTGTGTGGTCGTTTTTTACGATCTTCAGGAGTGCATTGTTAACATTACACGTCCTATATCTCGATACGGATGTTTTGTTGTGGTTTGTATGTTGTGACAGCAGTCATAATCAGTAAGTATTGTTTAGGTTGAAAGTTACTTTCGATGAATATATTTAGGGCAGACACCTAATTTTCTAAAACCTAAACAATTTTGTTTTGCAATACATGTACAAGTATGTATGACAGTGCTGAGGTAATCGGAATGTTCTTCTATTTGCATGGTTGACATCTAGCCAACTTTCACACGAGTAAATATTCTAATAAAGATAAAAAAACAAAGCTTCTGAAACCGAAACGATTTCTTAGTACTAACGGTGTTGAACAATATCTGTTTAATTTATTAAAATGTGTTTCATTAGATATATTTATGTACCTATAGATGATTAGCTTTCCCAAGGGAACCTCATTGACTTGTCACTTAGAAAGATATAAATCGTTTGTGGTGTCGCACCGATGATTACCTAGAAACACGTGTTAAATTTCCTGTATGCTCAATCGAGAATTGTCACATCGAAGGCTTTTCAAACGAACCCTCAACCTCGTTTAAGTCTGTGTGCAAATAAAAACTACGTTGTGTCAGGGTAATTCTAGTAAGTGGTATTACTACTGTATTCACGACATATCTAGATATATTTTCGAATCTTTCAGGCGTGATTCAATATTGTTATTATAAGCCCTGCTAAAGACATAATAGAATATGAGTTGGTCATACTGAAGAAATGGCCTCTTTCAACATTTGTATGGCATTATGTTCTCTTTAGTTTGACGTTATGTTTATCGCAACGACTTTCAATAGTGTATCCGGGGGCATGGGTGGCCCAGTCGTCTAAGGCGCCGCGAGTCGCTGTGCAGAGTTGCGTCCCTTGGAACGCCAGAAACCTATGATTGTGGGTTCGAATCCCGGTTCGCCCCGATTATGTTTCTAGGTTTGTCAGCACCATACCAGTGCTCGTGGGTTTCATCGAAGTGGTAAACGTCTGAGACCTGCATCACTTCTGGCTTTCCTCCCACATTAAGCTGACACGCCGCGATATAACTGGAATACTGTTAAAAGCGGCGTTAAACCCAACACACTCACTCAATAGTGTATCCTTCGGAATCCGACAGATGGGGTTGTGCAACAAACTTACGTAGAATTAGGATATCCATACCGTGCCCGGTATCAGATCAGATCGAGGCCGTTAGGTCTCATACGAGTCGAGGAATGATACCTGGCATGATATGAAATTCGCCGGGTGATAATAGGTTTATCACTGAAACTGACTGAGCCTTTGACATTTTCATGTTTAGTTTCTTTATCAACATATATTTCAGGTTGCTCCGGGATAGTAAACCTTATACATATCGTATTTGAAAACAGATATCGATTTCCAAAATATTTCGTTCGAAAGCAGCCATTTTCATTGCATTTTTCATGCTCTCAATACATCCGACATTTTTCTTTGTTTTCAATTAATTAGTCTAAAACCTTTATTCTGTTCGAAAGGGACGCTAGCGTTCCCTCTGTTCAAACGTATCGTGTCATTTCAAGGCTGTAATTGAATAAATGATGTTATTCTGCTGTTACATCAAAAACGTCGTAAGAGGCGACTAACGGGATCAGGTAGTCAGGCTCGCTGACTTGGTTGAAGCATGTCATCGATCCCAATTGCGTGGATCGATGTTCATGATATCAATCACTGGATTGTCTGGTCCAGACTCGATTATTTACAGACCGCCATCATATAGCTCGAATATTGCTGAGTGCGGCTTTAAACATCAAACCAACCAACCAACCAACCAACCAACCAACTTCCATGAAAACCTGTAACTCAAGTAGGTACTCCTGTCAAATACTTCTGATCCGGCACATGGACATGACTATATCAGTGAAGGTAGTTTATGCCAGAGCAGGCAATATTCCATCTATATCACCTCGTCCTCTGGGATAGGCAAAGTAGTGGTTTGAAGCATGAACCTGGGGTACAAAGATTCCGGCAAATTTATTTTTATATTGTTTAGATTTCACACAAGGTCATGTATATATTTGTACATTTGAGTTCGACGGTATGAATTTGTATATAGAAACGTCTAATTTTTCGTTTGATCGCTTTTATTATATACTTCAGTGTGAAAGACTTTTCCGAAGCTGAGAAAAATGATATTTCCATTGCAGTAAACATAACACTTGATATTTTACTGCAGCGAACATAACATTTTGACGGACCTATTGTCATACAAGAGTTACACCCCCTTGTCTCTCTTTGTCGTTAGAGACCAGCCCATACACACACTGGTGACGTTCTTTTTACGTTTGGTCCATATTGACAATGCAAAATAATGACAGACGGTCGTTGATGGAGTTAAACAACAAACCAACCAACCAAAGCACGATATGTACTCCGCGGCCAGAAATTGGTTATCTTGCCTGCATGCATCGGGCAAAATATGGACGGGGAATTTCGCTGTTATTGGGATGGGGAAAAATACATGTCAGGACACATACATACTGTAAAAGGTGAAAATACATATTTTCAATTTAAATGTATTTCTCATGAAACATGAATATTTATTTGCTAGTGATTCATGAAAAAGCGACACAGCTATTTCCATAAACACAAAAATCTCTTCTCTTTTCTAAAACTAAAAATGTTACACATAGTTTATATTAAGCATATTGTATTGACATGAAAAGGTCAAATGGAGGTGGCAAATGTCAAAGTTAAGATACCATAAACATAAACACAGATAGCAGACGATAGCCTATATATTAAACATTGAAATAAACAAAGTACAATACCTCACTTCAAACAGTAACATTGATAACTAATACAAGTAAAATAATAAAACTAGAAGTTGTAAATAGTAAAACAACAGATTAACACACGAGATGTCTATGAGTATAAATATTTGTTCACATAAAACTGTTTTTCATTTTGTTGACAAATATATTTGGCACACCTTTAAATATATAAAGATATTATTATCGAACATGAAATAATATATTACCATAAAACTATGACAGGAAAAGTCAAAGCCAACAGACAATACATTAGTATGCATTGAAGTTGTAAAAGCATAATAATTAGGACATTCAAGAAAAATGTGATGTATTTCCACACAAGCATGTTAAGTTTTCTGACATATTGGCTTTTGATAAATTGGCATTGAGAGAACTACCGGAATGTCTCAAACACGTATATTTGCTCTTCTCTCCCCAGAGTTTACTTTTGGTTTAACGCTACATTTAAAACATAAAAATGTTCAGGAAAGTCTATATCGCTGAGAATTGTTATTCCATAATTTAAGTGTGTATGGTACAAAGTGAGTGAGCTTTTAAAAGCATTCCAGTTTTATCATGGCGTGTCAGCTTAATGTGGGATGAAAGCCCGAAGTGATGCAGGTCTCAGACGTTTACCTTTTCGGTGAAACCCACGAGCACGGGTATGGTGCTTACAAACCTAGGAACATAATCGGGGTGAACCGGGATTTGAACCAACAATCATAGATTTCTGGCGTACCCAAGGGACGCAATTCTGCACAGCGACTCGCGGCGCCTTAGACGACTGGGCCACCCGTGCCCCTGTATGGTACAAAGGACTGCAGTTCGAGCTTATGGAATACTAATATTCTTTCTATTTCTATGATTATGACGACTAAAACTGGATACGCTCTGTGGTGAAAGGTCATTCAAGTAAGCTAAACATACGTTGTCATAGATTTTTAGCTTTGCGTCTTCTTGATAGTGTCTCCAAGCCTATTTCGTAATATACAGTAAATAGTTCGAGATACAACCAGCTTCAAATTGTGCACACTTATCAAAGATGTCAAAAGTGTATACGGGAATAGGTCGAATGAAAACAGTTTAGCTAATGGTGATCCCCCGAGTCCATATTTAAGTGATGGCGAGGAAAATATCATTTTAGTGAGTGAGCGAGTATTGTTTTACCTCGCTTTTAGCAAAACCCAAGCAATATCACGGCGGGGGACACCAGAAATGGGCTTTACACATTGTACCCATGTCGGGAATCGAACCAGGGTCTTCGGCGTGAGGAGCGAACGCTTTAACCACAAGGCGACCGCCCGACCGCCCCTTACAAGAAATAAAAAGTGTCATATTACCTTGACGCATATTGTTTTGAGGGAAAATATCCTCCGTTAAGTCTTTGTATTCGGCGTTTATGAAAATAATTTGAAGTAAATGTTTTCAAATTGGACCCAATAGCAAATGCTAGCACACGACTGGAAGTAGAGGAAGCCAAAGGGTCTTATCTATTAGTAACCGCATTAGAAGAGGTCTCTGTTGGCTGTCTCGTCGGGGCAGCGGCCTCCTTCGGTCGTCTGTTACGACTCGTGTCGTGGTTCTGTGGTGTGTCATGTCATCCTGTCGTCTTAATGACTACTTTGTGGACTGGACGAACGTCCTGATGTGCAACACGACCAGAACTAGAGTTTCAACCTGCACAGTTCTCGCTTTCCTATTTCAACAATAGTCTTCTTCTCCAAGTCATACTTGATCGCAGGTGCATTGACATGTTTGTTACGGTAATTTAACACTCGTGACCAGGCTGCGTCCGTATATAAATTTCCCCTGATAGAGGTGCGAAAGTGTATGATAAAGGCTCTTCTGCATTTGAAATAAATCCACGTCTTAAGTCAACCTGAAACAATAACATGATCATTAATAATAGAATGTAACATCATTGCCTAACAATATTTATCCTCACGTTGACAATCTACAAAGAATGTAATAATATATATATTTGACATCACTTGAATACCAATTTTAACCTGTTAACATATAATAGTACATGTGTAGTATGTACATTATGCAATTCGCCATTGACAGTTTAGCAAATCAGTAACGTTTTGGCACATATTTGTTTTCATTAATATAGTAACGTTTTAGTTGTCAACGTTAACGAATTACCCTCCTCACCAACCACAAAAACTACATGTTTCTGATCAAAAAAAGTATTTGGCCGCAAAACGTTTATACAATTTAAGGTGTAGGAAGCAACATAGTACATGCACAAATGTGTAAAAGTTCTAATTGCCTACTGGACACTTTTCATTTGAAATGTCTTCTGAAGTCAAGAAGCCAAAAGACATTTCCATGTCACTTAAAGAAAAGCAATCAAACATATCTGAGGTCATAACTTTCAATTGTTCCAAAACAATGATGAATGTCTGATGTCTGAGTCCCCGATTATTCGAGCAGTGTGGTATTTGGCAGTGTCCTGTTAGAAGAGTATCCCTTGTAGCTGCCTTCTGAGAAAGGGAAGGGTAGCTGGCCGCAGAATGACATTCCAGTAACGTTGGGCGTTCAAATTTCCACGAATGATGACAAGACGGGTCTTCCTTTCACCACATATCCCGCACCATAACCTGACAACACCAAAGGGTGAAGCTCTTGGATGCATCCTAACGCCAGTTGCACACCTCTCTCATTGCTGAACAGTACACAGACGATGGACGACTGTTTCGCCCATGTTCATGAGTCAACAACATTCTGCGGTGGGGGCTGTAGGCCATCATTTATGCAGCACGTACTCGTCCTGACACTGTGTCTGCTGATGCGGCATCCCAGTCCAGACAACGCCAATGACGTTACCGCCAGGAAGCGGTTGCGCAAAAAGCGGTCCCCCTCTGTGGTGGTTATATGTTTGTCTACCATTTCGTGCCCTGTTTCTCGCGTCCCAATTCTGGTGGTATCACTGACGTAGTCTGGCAAAGGTCTGTCGGCTGTATCTGACTTGCGTCGTCATGTTAAAATTAGCGCGATTCCATGACCCCCTCCCCTTCACTCTCGCGTGCTTTGTTATGAGTGAGTGAGTGAGTATGGTTTTACGCCGCTTTTAGCAATGTTCCAGCAATATCACGGCGGGGGACACCAGAAATGGGCTTCACACATTGTACCGATGTCGGGAATCGAACCCTGGTCTTCGGCGTGACGAGCAAACGCTTTAACCACTGGGCTACCCGACCGCCCCCTGCTTTGGATCCAACCACTTGCTTCGTATACTCTCTTTGCATTGTCACGTTGCAGAGTACAGTTGCACAGTGCTACCAACGGCTTCATTCGAATAACGAACTGATTCCAAAAATAATTCCTTCATATGACACAATGTGTAATGAAGGTGTATTTTTATTGTTAGTTTGTTTGTTGTTTGACGCCGCTCTCAGCAATATTACAGCTATGACGGCGGTCTGTGTAAATATTCGAGTCTGGACCAAACAATCCAGTGATTGACATCGTGAGCATCGATCCACTCAATTGGGATACGATGACATGCATCAAACCAAGTCAGCGAGCCTGACCACCCGATCCCGTTAGTCGCCTCTTTCGACATGCATAGTCGCCTTTTACGGCAAGCATGGGTTGCTTAAGACCTATTCTACCCCGGATCGTATTGTATCAAACGGTTGATCTCTTTACAGGTGAGCAATAAACATGACATATTCTCTTAATGTATACAACTTCATGTTTTGTATATTTTTCGAACTATCCTGTGTAACGTTTACGTGCATTTTGCGCTTGATAACAAATAGGGATTTAAAATATTTATAAACAAAAGCAAAAAAAACTGAAAATGTTTATTCCACTTTTATATCAGATTGGGAAATTCGTTGTTCTCTGGTCGTAGTTAATGCTGAAAACATTTTCCGGATGGTATGAAAGAAACCCAGTGTTTGCCTCAGAAATATTATTCGAGTTAGTGAATAGTTACATGTTGTAAACATGAAATGTCAATGCAAGAAAATAACCGGTCTACATTTTCTGCCAAAATAGATTCCTCATGACGTAAAGGGCAAATAGCTGTGGAAATTACATGAATGTACCACTGAAAATCAGTGATGTTAGTCATTCATACAATATGTCATCCAATATGCACACAAAAATAAGTATTTGTCGCCTGACGCAGCACAGCAGTACTCTGCCGTGCAACATCAGCCTGTAAACAAACCAGAAAATCCAATGTAAGTCAATTCTCACATTAAAGAAACCCTAGACTTACGCCTACACTATTTGCTGCCAAAGGATACACCACATGTGTTTGTGTGTTGGGGCAGGAACGGAGCCTAAGGACCTCTCAGAAGTCAAGCTGCCGGACACGGTCACCTACATGTAGACATCCAGTTACCGCAACGAACGTTGCTTAATTTCACCAGATTTGTGACATGTACGCAGGACCCCGTGCCACATCTTGATGATCCAAGAAAATTAATTGAAAATATCAGATTGAATTCAAGAAAACGCTGAGGAGAGGGTACACTGACTATCCTTTCTAACACGTATCCCGTTAACTGGCCTGGTGATCGGGATTCAAGAGCAATGGAAGCCTGGTGGTACATTCTAAATGCTGGTCGATGGACGCTGACGTATTTACAATTCATGATTTTCTCAAGATAAAGACCTTTTATTGAGTTAGCTGAAAATAATTAACATATACTTTACCAACCTATTCGTTGCTATTGCCTTCGCTCAACCTGGATAGTGGCGAATTCGGCGTCTAAAAAATATGAAACAAATATATTCTTCAAGGGTGTCTGTGAGTATGGTTACTGATTGATCGGTGTAGTTTTCTGAACTCGTGACATTAATTTTGGTGAAACCTGATGATAAATTGTCATATCAAGTTTTCAGTGCATTTTAATGTGGACCTGCTTGTTATAGGTAGACAAAAAGTCAATATACTCCCAATTAAAAACAAAATTAATGCGTAGGAGCAATGGAATCGAATAAATGAACATATTTCGCATTTAGATTTTGCTGTTGTTGGACATCGCTAGAAACAAAAGTGATCTTAAATTATAAGTTCCTGCTTCGACAATCTGTGCGTTTAATTTAACGTCGCACAGGAATTGTTTCAGCCTCAAAGCGACGACACTGTTGGGTGTCCATTGAACCACGGTAATGTCTACCCAGGAATACGACAGTTTTTGTACGAATATCAAAATTGATGATGTTTTTTTTAATTATAGACAGTACGTACATGTACTCATTACACGTAAGAACGCCGTCATATAGCTGGAATATTGCTGAGTGCGGCGTTAAACAACAAACCAACCAACACGTCAGAACGAAATGTTTATGACATGGGTTAACATTACCACATCTTAAGGTGCATTATCATCCCTTACGTGTTCCTCGGATAATGGCAGGATACATCTTCGGAATCTGCAGCACCTACTGTGACACAGTAACCAACATTTGTCAGCATGTTGTACATCGTGTTAACTGTTGGGATAATTTATTAAGAGTATTTGTGAGTATCCTTGAGATTTTTTACACTGCAGATTGATACAGAATTTTGTGCTGCATTCTGACTGGCTTAAAGCCCGGAAAGTATTAATTTCTTGTCGAACCCATCGGCTTAAAATAAAATGTCCAGACATCTAATGTTCACTCATTTATAAACACTTAATCGTTATGCCATAAAAGAATAGGGGAATATGTTCAGTCAATTATAGAAAATAACAATCAACTTACAGGACACAAAACCCAGTTGCAACAATTACAAGGAGAGGAACTATGATGGATATAATCACAACGGGAAGATTTGATTCTTGCCCTTCAGTTGTGGCTTTGGTGGTTGCTGCTGTAAGAAAATGAGCAACACATAAAAGAAACAGATCTCAATTGTTCGTACCAAGTAATATCTTCTGCAAGTACATTTGAAGATAGGTTTCATTCCAAAAGAACTACGTGCTTGTTGACCTTCAAAACCATATACATATATCATATATGTGACGTAGTTAGCGAAAAGTAAAAGGCATTTATGTTGCGGAAAACCACACTTATTTAATAGACATCTATAGGTACATGCTAGAATATGAAGATAACTTAATCTCTCAAACATTAGTCAACTGAGTTACCGATACCAGCATATACGATACATTGATAGGTTCATTTACCAGGGATCACGGAAGTACATTGACTTCTTCCATCATATGTGAAACCTTGGCGACATGTAGTGCAGTTCCCACTCTTCTGTTGACATCTGAGACAGTTTTGAGAGCAGGCCAACTCACAGGTCTGTCCCTGCCAGCCATCAAGACACCCATCGCAAATTCTGTCATCGCTACAACCGGAACCAAGACAGTTGCATTTCTTCTTCTCACAGCTAGTTCCTGTGAACCCTGCCTTGCACGATGTACACACCCCAGCTTCAGTGCAGGATAAACAGTTGGTTAGGCAAGGGTTATCGCAGAGAGGAGGCTTCGAGCCAGGTACACAGCCGTGGGTACAGAGAGGAGTGTCTCCGTCAACCCCTGTCCTGCAATCACTGTCATGGCATTTATCAGTACAATGTCTGTCACAGGAGCGCCCATAGAAGCCAGTTTTACATCCATGAAGGCACACACCCGCCAGCTGACTGCAGTTGCCATGTAGACATCCCACTGAACAGGTTTTGTCACAGTGAGACCCGGAAAGCCCGTCCTTGCATCCAGATGCACATGAACCATCGTAAAAGAAACACTCTGAACCACTACACTGTTTTCCACACTTTTGTTCACATTTATCCCCCCACCATGTTGGTTTACAGCCTTCCAGACACTTCCCTGTTGTACGGGCACAGAGCTCACGGTCACCATATCTCTCTCTGCACTGAGGTGGACATGTCAGTGAACAGTTGGTAGAGTAATAGCCAGCTTGACACTGAAGACAAACTCCTGTTGTTTTGCTACATCCACGCGTGTCACAGTGTTGACACATCTTGTCACAGTAAGCTCCATACCATCCAATATAGCATTCCTCACATGCCCCGGACTGCGATAACACCAGGCAATGATTGTCTGTACTATCAACAATGAAGATACCTTAAAGATGTAATGTGAAAGTCGTATTACATATAGCATGAATAAAACAATCTATTAGACGCTGATAGTTTTTCCAAGTACATACTTCATATGACATACATGAATCCGCCACTGAACTCTTCGACATATCAAAGAAATTCTGTCATTCCTATCGCTCAGATATGTGAAACCTCATTTTGTAATCAGTACGCAAATCGAACTGCCGTCTACTGGAGTGTTCTAATATCAAAATGTAAGTCAGTCTATCGTTACAAACAAAACGGGAATTAATTCCCATGTTACGACATGTTTTTGAGGGAACTACGTACTTAAATGCGCACGTTTCTACAGTTCACGAAATAATATCACATGGAGAAATAGTTGTTATCTTATAGATAAACGTTGAAGCCATATGTAAATACAATGTTCAAAACAGTAAAATACCATTATTATTCTTTAATGTGAAACTGTGACTACAGTGAATGACTACATATCTATGGGAATGTTGGGCGTGGTACATAAGGAGTGCGCCTAGCGCAGTGAAATTCACACCAACAGCCTCATTTGGACCATCTTCCCGAGGCATGAGAGTTAACTGACTACAAAAGTCCAGTTTCAACCCTTGCCGAACTAGGTAGATATTATGGACTTAGATTTTGGCTGGACTAATGAGTCTATGCATAGTCAAATCAAAATCGCGCAATGAACTCGAAATCCGGTTCGTAAACTGTCATGAAGATTTCGGTCGATTGCAGAATTTGCAAAACATGTGCACCGCAAAATCGTTGTCAACAGATATTTTCCAAATCTGTTCATGGTTTTAATCAAGGTGCTCACGTAATTTGATGCACTTCGCGATATAAGACCCGTTTTATCACAATTTAGATCTTGATTATCGACCAGATCGTCCTGACTGGGCGCCGCCCTTTTGTTTGAATCAAATGCAAGTGATACGAGAGGTGGAATCTGATTGGTCCATAGGGGAGCCCTAGAAAGGGCATAACTCGTAATAGCCACTGGTAGCGCTACGATCGAGCCCAGGAATTCCAGCCTAGTTCGGCAAGGGTGGAAACTGGACTTTTAAAGTCAGTTAGCTCTCTTGCCTCGGGAAGATGCATGTGGACAATATGATTAAATAATAATTAAATACATGTATATGTATCTGAGAAAATCTTGAAATTCATAATTAAGAATATAATATCCAATACACACCGTTCCCAATCTGTCCTGTATTATAATATTTTATATGTTCGGGGAGAATGGCGGTTTGGTGTGGTTGAGGGAGTTGGGGTTGGGGTGGAGTGGAAAATGTGAAAGCCTCCACCGCGACACCGTCAATTCCTTTTAGTTAGGTGAACTAAAGTGTTATGTTATATTTACCAATGATTCAATACGTTCAAACATACTTACATTGTGTGCACAGGATTACTGCAAACACTTGATAAAGTTCCATGTCAACAGCTGTAAGCATGAAATGATCCATATAAAATCGTCAGTAAGCATGTTGGTAATTAGATCAATAGGTCTCGTAGAAGCATAACTATTGGATATTTGTTTGATATGGTTATTAGTTGATCATATCTTATAGTAAGTGAAAACAAATGTTTGATCAATTGACATTATCATTCTTTGCGATTACAGAACGTGTTATGAGTTGCCTTATATATGTCGTAAGAATTGTAGGTACAAACCTGTGAAATATACGTTCGATGAAGGGAAGAATAAACAACGAGCAAATACAAGGAAATGTTCAACGCTTTCAGTTTTATGTGCAGCAAATTGAAGGTTGAAGATAAGTTCCTGTTTCGTCCAAAACAAGAAGCGGCTGCATATAACGTATACGTATATATTTTGTATTGGCCCACATTAGAGCTATAGATTCATGCCTTGTAGATGACTGTGAAGGCAATATATATCCATATCCGTAGACAAAACTTGTATGCCGATAAATCAATGGATTTGCAGATGACGGACCGACTATCACTGGGACCACAGCATAAACTGGTGCAGGTCCCTATTGTTATTTTTTGTTTTATGCATCATTAAGATGTTGTATTATGACGACCGAATGCCCGCTGGTCAGATTCGTTCCATGTTTGTTAGTACACTGTATAAGAAGTCCAATACATTTGCCAGGTGAGATCTATATGAAGCATGATTCATGTTAAGGCTTAAACACCATGTATCTTCGAAGCTGGTGACCCAATATGCATCACACCGACATAAGATGACCATCATATTTTGACAATAAACAGCATGGTTTGGCCATCCATACTGGAATAATTGAAAGTTTGCCTACGACATAGGTCTTTTTCATGCGAATACTTACGATGTTAAAATTATATAATTCACTTTAAATCAAGGTTACTTACACGCACCCACAAGCCATACCCGTGACAAACACGGAATCCATACCAGTATTATATATACGACATGGGTCTCCCAACAACTTATGAAACGATTGCGTATATTCTGTGCCCGGCTGGTGGTAATATCCAATCAGCTTACAGGCCTAGCCGACTGTGCTTATAAGCCACGTCTCCTCGTTAGCGCTTTTAAAATTCGTGTGGGTTGTGACAAATACCGACCTCAAAAAGCGTAGTTTTAATTAACCGCAACAACGCTAACATAACGTTTTCACACTTTTTCTCGGCTATCGCATTGTACATCATACTGGCTACATAAAGATGTAAGAAATATCTTTTATCTTTTACTATGTTTTATGATACTTGCACTTTAATTATCCACCGAAACAGATTACTTTTGACGCGAAGGACAATAAAGCTGTGAAAATTATATGAATGGACCCCTGAAAATCAGTTATGACTCCAGGTTTTCGCTAAAAGAGCAGGCATATCCTGCCCTACAGGTAGCACCCTTCATTCACTTAATTTGCATTATAAGTGTTTTTTTTTGTCTGACGCCGCACAGCTGTACTCGGCGGCCTGTAAACAAATCATTAAACAAAGTACAGTACATGGAGTTATTTAGGCATACACACGCTCCTGTCATCTGTCGTTTGAGAACCTCCCCCTTCCACATTCCGATAGGCTTGATGAATGGGCTTTCAATGAACTCACACAAAGTGAGAGTCAATTGTGAAGAGAATGCTTTGGTCATGTTTGGTCACACCCTTTAGCCATGTTTAGGGTACATGGCTTCCAAAAAGTTTTATTCATATCCAGGTACACGAAAACAATCTTTTAACATTTTCTATGTCTTCTGGTGGCGGCCATGTTGGATTCTTTTGACCAAGATTGCTTCAGGAAAATGTTATGACAGTCCTATTGGTTTTAAACTTAAGGTATAAGGGAACCGTTTTCTTATTTCTATATCTAATAGATAACATATATGCTGAATACTTAAGGCGAAGATACTTTATTGTGGCACACATTTTCACACATGGTTTAAACTGATTATAAAACAACAGATATAAAATAACTTGAAACGATGTATCATTTGGCAATATTAGTTATTGAACATCTTCTAGTCTTGGTCATGTGACAACTCACATACCTATCACCTTTAGGTTAGTTAGGCTTTCTGGTCCCATTGCAATAGGAAAACGTTTCTCCGAACCGGGAGTTTTAGTGGTCATAACTTTTATTCTAAGGTAGCTCTAGCCATGGGAAATGTTGTTTCGAAACTCTACTGTAAATATGTGTTGCTTTTGAAACCCGAATAACATGCATATGATGATATAAGAGTGGTGACATGATAGTTAGCTCTGTGTGAAGCTTCCTCTTCTTTCCATGAGACATACATGTATATACAATTATACAAGCTGATTAGCTTAGCAACTGTATAACAGTAATAAAAAAGGAGAGTAGCTAAATCGGTGTCCACCCCACTGGCCTACTTCCCATTTGGCCCACGCTTTTAGGGGATTTAATTACGGTAAGTAATCGGTTGGTTGATCACTCACTAATTACCCGTCTCCCCCAGAGTGATGAAAATGAACCAGTCAAACAACAAAGAAATAGTGTCTCATAAGCCTAGCTAGGCTGGATGGTATGATAAATTTAATATGATGTATTCTTATTGTTTCACGCCATGTGACACTTTAATAAACTATGTCTGTCTGTCTGTCTGTCATGTAATAGTTCGGCGTGTCGCCCTTGCACCCATTCCAATACTACCGTATCGGTTAGCCTTTAGGAACTTCTTGAGTGTGCAATTTAAGTAAATCTTCATTTGAAGACAATAGGTTATTAAGCTATCACAAAAGGTTAAACAGTCAATATTTCAAAATATGCTTGTAATGATTTGAAATAGGTTTTAATTAAAACAACCCACGCGCAACCGTGCAAATTACATGTACGTTAACGCACATGCAGATGTTAGCACAACAGTATTGACAGTTTCTTTTCATGTTTACTGTTCTCGAGTGAGTGAGTGAGTGAGTGAGTGAGTGAGTGAGTGAGTGAGTGAGTGAGGACTCAAGGAATGGGTTTCATATATTTAACCTGGAGTGAATGCCTTAAACTCTGCCTATGGGCATTCCATCCGCCATTACCATTTTTACAATAAGTCATATTGATAGAACCTGTTAAGGTTAGCCAAATTAAACTTTAATCGCGTTTGTACAGCTGCATGCAAAACAAAGTCCAAGTGCATTATGATAAAGTCCATTGACGTCTTCATGGAATATAACAATATGATATACTTTCACTTTGCCTATTGTTATCAATATCTTGCAATATCATTGTCATGAATATAATATTACATGAATACACAGGGTGTGAACGAAATTGAATTATTAACTGAACCAACCCATCGGTTAGATTGACCTAACAGTGCTTTCAGTGTGTTTACTCTGTCGTCAGGGTATGCCAATTGTGACAAGTATAACCTCTTTCAAGTATAATATATATCAACGCTGTGTCAATACAATAATGTCAACAAATGTTGAGGGTCCTGGCGGGTGTGTTTCGATAGTATCGCTCAGATTCATCAATACAGTATATTACTGTACAATGATTCCGAGTGTGCTTGCTTTAAGCTATTGCCGTACCTACAGGTATATTAGCGATGTACGTACAATCCAAAACGCACTGCAAAGACGTCGTACCTCAATAGATTTCTCAATCTAGTTGTATTTTCGTGACTATGCCGTTCAATCACACGAAATAACTTTGATAATCACCCGTGTCCGTTCCAAAAATGCTGTAACCTCTATTCATGAACGATCCTCGTTGCCAGTGTTGTATCCGTTGTATGACAAGTCATGGTTGGTTCCAATATTTATTCAGGAATGTTACAGTCATGCATATCGTCTAAGATGGCTGGCCCCGGCGAGCACGTGAAGTTCCATACATGTGACGCACCTCGCACGTGAAGAGTTACCCATCAGAGTTATCTCCCCTATACCACTACGTGCCTGCATAGCATATATACCCCACTATGCAACTGTATTACAGCAATAAAATGAGAGTAGCTAAAACAACACATTCACAAAGCAACCAATTAAAGCGGCTGCGACCAATTACCACATGAGTTAATTAACTCAACACTCTGATGAGTGCCATTAAATCACAAGAGAATGAAATGGTCGGGTCGCTCATTCTCTACTTCAGAATGCAATGACACTGAACAACGACGAACGCCGGAATTTGCAAAGCGGTGTCGGAAATAAAGCGAGGGCCCAGAGAGGTCACTAGACCGTGAAAAGGGTAGATTCGAGACACAGTGATAATTAGATATCACACGCACATTACATGAAGGCATACATTACCTATCACTGCATTATGGGCAAGTAACTTAACTCATACTCAGAACAAGCTTTCTTTCTTAAGTACAGGGTCGATTAATTTATAGACCGCCGTAATATAGCTTGAACATTGCTTGGTGTGGCGTTCAACAACAACCATCCAAAATACATCACGCTATTCAATATTATCGACGAATAGAGTATCAAAAATGTAATTAAATGCGATATTTATCTCTTCCAAGAGGACGCACATGTAATTCTTTGTAGAAGCACGTAGCAGCCAGCAGTAGAAACAGCAGAGCGTCGTTCGTTCAACGTTTCAAAAAAGAGTTATACCCCTTTGTTATACTTTCAGTATTTCAAAATATGGCAACACTAACCGGCTATTTATGAATGAGTCGTAATATGACGGAAACAATGCCGAGGCGACGTTAAATTTTAACTAACGCACTATTTAGGAATGATATATGGACAACAAGACGAGGTACTGAAATCGGACAACACATGTAATTCCTTGAGACGTTGAGTCGTAATCAAAGGGAGATGACCAATGGTGCTTTTTCTTACTAAAATCCATTATAAGAAAATCTAAGTGATGACATATAACATTGATTTATGCTGATGTACCAGTACGATTCAACATTTACTGTATTATTATCATTTCTTCAAAACCTTCGAAAAATTAAACTATTTCTAAAAACGTATTGTGTTTGCTTTGTTTTTGACACAAGTGTAACATACATAGATGCTGACAGCGCTACACCTTACTCGAAGAGAGCTATGCACATCGTCGCTGCTGTGTGCTATAAAAACATGTATGTTCATATCGAAGTGCTCAGATCTACATACGCGCATGTGCATCCTTTATGTTTCTTTAAATCTCAGAAAATCTTTATGTGATGAGAAGCATTTGGTACAACTATCTACAATTCAGCCAAACGCATACATTATCAGGTCGTTTCCTTAAGTATGCACTGTTGGTAGCGTTTGATGCATAATGTTTTTATTGAATTAGTGTTGAAATATTGATTGCTAATAATTTAAATATCCGAAAATTGAGAATTTTTACGAATTCTCCACATATTATCTCCAGCAGAATATCTGCACGTAATTTATGATAAACAGATCGTTTATAGTACACTCATACCTGAAACGAGCTTGTATTGGGTGTCAAGTGGTGTCACAACGACCTCTGTATTGGACGGTCGCCAAGGGTGTAATTAAATCTTCAGTGCCTAAACATGTAATATACATGTACACTTCTCCTGCAAAACAAAGCTGACTGATAAGTGACCTCGCCCTGAGCTACGATGTACACACATCGGTTTTAAGTATAACATGCACATGGCATGAGGGCATATGTTATCTCTCACTGCATGATGGGCAAGAAACTTAAGTCATATGAGAAGAGGCTTATGAATGTTTACACATAATACAACTACAGGTAACATATATGGCATCGAGTATAACTTTTACAGTATGTTATGGTTATCTCAATTTTGTTATCGCTCTGTATTTGTTCGCTCTTGAAAGGTAGCATTATACAATATTGGCAGGTAACTTTGGTTACCCCCTAGATTCATGAACCAATGCTTACAACATGACGCTGTATAATCGTACATGTCAATTCATGGATCATATAAATAAACATACAAATGTTTTTGTAGCTGCATGGATATGTTGTTCAATGGCAAATCTGAACCAAGTGCAGCTTTATATGCATCAGGGAAATTTGTTTTGTTACATTGATGAGATTAATTTATCCACGAATATATATAGGGGTCATGTGGATTAATAAAGTTTATAATTACTCGTAGGCTATACAGATATCGACATGGCTGAAATATTGACCTTAATTTTTCACTTAAATTTAATATAAAAAGTCAACGCCAGAGATCGATTATCCAACGAAACAGATTCCACTGGTCATAACACTCATTATAACAATAATAACTTGTCTATGACATGATATGTGGATATTATTATATTAGAGGTAACTATGAAATATTTCAACATAACTTTGCAATAAATGACAGATTGGCTTAATGTCAAATAAATAATTGAAACCAGTTATACATTATCAAGAAACGTATCTGATAAAATATGTAAAGTCAGACAACCATTTATATCGTCCCTCTTAAGAAATATAAACCAAGAAAATGAGACACATTAAGTTACGTATCGACGTCTACAATGACTCATATTTTGGACAATCATAAGATCCATGACTTATATATAAGCGAACATGCTTGTGAAGATTAAAACTGGAACATCCCACAAGATGTCTCATTATCATAGACACCAGAACCTGACCTATGTTCGTATTACAATGACTTCCGTGGGGTAATTAGAAGTTAACGACCTCCAAGTGTGAATGATTACCGAGGTACTGAGGTTAATGCCACAGTGACAATAAGCTGTAAACCATATGTTCCACTTAATCTACATGATATGATTATACAACGTTTGTATCAACTATTCAGTTCTTTAATATGATCATGTAATAATGCCGGAAACATAGTTTCTGTTTATTTGCATTTATGTCCGAGACATGTTTCGCGGATTAACTATATAAGTATCTACATATTAATGTATTTTCTGAACATGGAAGTCTGTGAGAAGATGATGCATGTTTCTTGGACCCCCAAAAAACAACACCCGCATTTGTACATTGTAAACTGTATGTGCACACTATACCGTTTATAGGTTTATGATTTTAACGGGGAAAGATATATTTATGTACCACTTAATCTACATGATTACACAACTTCTTATCATCTATTCAGTGCTTTGATGTGATCATGCTACTATGCCAGAAACATACAAGGCAAGATGAAAAATTGCATAAGTCTTAGTTGTGTATCTCGACGTCAAGTAAGATATATAGTGAGTGAAATGGGTTTATCGCCGCTTTGAACATTACAGTATTTCAGTTACAGTATCACGGCGTGTCACCTTGATGTGGGAGGAACACCCGGGGTCTCCGATGTTTACCACTTTGGTGAATCACACGAGCATGGGTATGGTGCCACCAACCTAGAAACATAATCGGGGCGTACCGGGATTCCAACCTACGATCATAGGTTTCTGATGTGCATTAGAGACAAACGATTTAGACGACTGGGCCACCTGTACCCCGACAAGTCAGATAATATACAAGTCGGAAGACATAACAGTGAAGGAGGAGTAGGTTACGTACCTGTCATGTGCGCTTAACTTTGACTTCAGACAAGGAAGACATATACACCGCAGTGACATAATACCCCTAATGCCATAAACAAATGTGCGGAGTTCACGGACTATATCAGTCACGTGTTAGTATCGCATGGTCAAATAGACATTATACCTATGCAGACTGTGGGACAATACATTCTTCTGGAGAAATCTTACAGCATGTTGCCGTTCACTATAATCTTGTCTGTCATCAGCGTACCAACAAACCAAAGCTACGTGCTAACTTACTGAATTTGAACAATACATCAAAGATTGCATGAGACTTCCACAGGACCAGGGATAAACTAGATCCCACTGGTATGCCGATATTCATGACAAGTCATTTTGTCTCAGTGAAGATACTTGAGTAATTCGAATCAAAGCTTACAAATAGGTCTACAGTATGTTTACGTGAAGGGATACGGGCCAATTTGTTCAATTCGTTTGTTATCCTTTCGCCCAGGTGCTATGTGGATTAATACATTTGTACATTTATACATAGCTTGAACTTGTAGCTGATATGTTAAATAAAACACGACTCGCCAAACTATTGCAATATTACTCTAAGTATGAAACATATACTGAAACTAGTCAACGTTGCCACAATAAACTAATTTGGATTATTGGTCATCAGATAAGCAAATGGAATTAAAATTCAAATGTCCAGACGAACATCTTCCAACTGAAAAGAAGAGTAAACGTGTAGTATAACATCTTACCTCTTCAACCAGCTTATGTTGATTGATAGAACCTTGTCAGACACTCACAATAAGGATTACGAGAATTATTAGAACTGGTTAGACCACTTACCTGTCCGAACAGATAGGGTATTTATAGTGTCACAGTTACCTCGTATTGCACCTTGTGAGTGCGCCAAACGTGTTACCGATATGTCAACAGTTACTTTTATGTCATATTTTCTGGGGGCACGGGTGGTCCATTCGTCTAAGGTGCCGCGATTCGCTGTGCAGAGTTGCGTCCCTTGGGCACGCCAGAAACCTATGATAGTAGGTTCGAATCCCGGTTCGCCCCGATTATGTTTCTAGGTTTGTCAGCACCATACCCATGCTCGTGGGTTTCTAATATTGGAATTGTAACATTATTTCAGCATGACCGAAGTTACAAGCCTCAAGCAATAGGTAATTCAAATAGTATCTTGCAATTACTTTTGGTGTCACAGTATGCCTCTGTGTTACACATAGGCTACACAAATCTTTTAACTGCGACATGTAATAGTTCGTTGTGTCGCCCTTACACCCATTCCAATATTACCGTGTCGGTTAACCTTTAGGAACTTCTTGAAAGTGCAATTTAAGTAACTAACTATTTACTCATTTATTTTGATTAAGTTGTTAATGAATCAGGAAAAGGTTAAATATTTCAAAATATGCTTGTAATGATTTGAAATAGGTTTTAATTAATTTAAACAGAAAACCAAAGCGCAACTGTGAAAATTACATGTACGTTCACGCACATGTGGATGTCAGCACAATAGTTTTGATAGTTTCTGTTCATGTTTGTTGTTCTCGTTTGCACGTGATGTGTGAGGAAGTGAGTACTTGCGAAAGCGTTACCACTAAAGATTATCCCCGTCCTTAGTCAATCGACTATTTGAATATATGTATACTTATAAACCTGTTTTTTTACATCAATGTTACTATCAGTTCAAATAGACAGCACTTCGAGGTAAGTGAGTGAGTGAGTGAGGACACCATCAATGGGTGTAACATATTTAACCTGGAGCGAATGCTTTAAACCGCCATTACCATTTGTACAATGAGTCGTATTGATAGAACCTGTTAACGTTAGCCAAATTAAACTTTAATCGCGTTTATACTGCTGCATGCAAAACGAAGTCCACGTCTTGATGGAATATAACAATATGGGATATTTTCACTTTGACTAATGTTATCAATATCTTGCAATATCATTGTTAGGAAATATAATATGACATGAATACACAGGGTGAAAATGAAATTGAATTATTAACTGAACCAACACATCTGTTAGATTGACCTAACAGTAACGTAGATAACGTGCTCTCGGTGTGTTTACTTTGTCGTCAGGGTATGCCAATTGTGACAAGTATAACCTCTTTCAAGTATAATATATATCAACGCTGTGTCAATACAATAATGTCAACAAATTGTGAGGGTCCTGGCGGGAGTCTTTCGATAGTATCGCTCAGATTCGTCAATACAGTATATCACTGTACAATGATTTCGAGTGTGCTTAATTGCCGTACCTACATGTATATTATCGATGTACGTACAATCCACAACGCATTGCAAAGACTTCGTACCTCAATAGATTTCTCAATCTAGTTGTATTTTCGTGACTATGCCGTTCAATCACACAAAATAACTTTGATAATCACCCGTGTAACCTCTCTTCCTGAGCGATCCTCGTCACTGTTGTATCCGTCGTATGACAAGTCTTGAGTAGGTTGCAATATTTATTCAGGAATGTTACAGTCGTGCATATCGTCTAAGATGGCTGGCCCCGGCGAGCACATGCGTTATATCGCACGTGAAGTTCCATACATGTGACGCACCTCGCACGTGAAGAGTTACCCAACAGAGTTATCTCCCCTATACCACTTCGTGCCACGGGTGTGTTTCGATAGTATCGCTCAGATTCGTCAATACAGTATATTACTGTACAATGATTTCGAGTGTGCGTGCTTTAAGCTTTTGCCGTACCTACATGTATATTAACGATGTACGTACAATACACAACGCGCTGCAAAGACTTCGTACCTCAATGGATTTCTGAATCTAGTTGAAAGTGTATTATTACATTATCTTGTTACCGCTGAAGTTGGAACCGCGTCAAAATCAGCTGGTCACATCCAACCTCTAAATGCCTTTGAGGATTATCATCGTATCTACTCGTAATAAATACACTGTAGCTCATATATAACAGCCTGGGGAGTCCCATGTACAACCGGACAGATTATATTAATATTTAAGTGTATACGGCAATCTGGACTCTACTGACAGCACCACGAGATGCGTTCAAGTTCTGACACAACGACAGCAATTACAATAGGCAGTGGGGAAAGCAGGTTTTAGACGTTTTCCATTTTAGTGGAACACTCGATCATGAGTTTGTTGCTGAAAATAAGGAATCGAATCGACTCACGGTCATAGGATTCTGACACGCCTCTTGAGGAAGCAAAACTGCGATTTAGACGGGATTGCCTAAAAGTCGGGCCGGGCCGGGCCAAGACGGGCTAAAGTGTTATTGGCTAATTACTTAATTATCGGCGATCATATCTACATATTATTGATGCAACATACACACATGACACTACTGAACAATCACCAATCCAAAACGTGCAGCATAATTAAGTAATTCGGAGTAAATCACTTAAAAACTAGAAAGTGGAGCTGTGTGTTAGCGTCGCTGATCTAGGTAACATGTAAAAGAGCAATCGTTAAACGAAATAGGATTTGACACGTATCAAATACTTCTAGCTATCGTCATACGAATTTCCATCTGTCGGCATAGCGTTTATATTATAGGAACGTACTATATCTAAGTAAATACCACTTTATAACGTCACTGTTCATCGTATTTAAAGCAGACACGTTGGTTAAAGTAGACCTCTTCTCCCTATACTCTCAACAGTCACACAGTTCGCTCCGACCTGGCCCGGGCTGTCAAAATCAACTTAAACCTCACAGATGTATCATCAAATGGATTCACATCTATAGATTAGTATTATATCTACCTATACACCACTTTATAATGTCACAGATCGCAGTATTTATAGACAACAAGGGGCTCAAAGGGAAGCCCTTTTCCCTCTACATTCTCAACATAGTCTCTATCAGAAGTGTTTGGCTTGTGTTGGGTCCGACTTGGCCCGGGCGGTCAAAATCAACTTTAAACGCACAGATGTATCTTCAAATGTGACTAAATCTATAGATTAGTGTTATATCTACCTATACACCAATTTATAATGTCCAGGTGTATCGCATTTAAAGAAATCTGCGCCCTTAAAGTGAAGCATTTTAACTGTATTTTCTTAAAAAAATCCAAGTCAGAAATGTTCGGTCCGACCTGGCCCGGGCTGTTAAAATCAACTTAAACCTCACAGATGTATCTTCAAATGTGATTAAATCTATAGATTAGTATTATATCTACCTATACACCACTTTATAATGTCACAGATCGCAGTATTTATAGACAACAAGGGGCTCAAAGGGAAGCCCTTTTCCCTCTACATTCTCAACATAGTCTCTATCAGAAGTGTTTGGCTTGTGTTGGGTCCGACTTGGCCCGGGCGGTCAAAATCAACTTTAAACGCACAGATGTATCTTCAAATGTGACTAAATCTATAGATTAGTGTTATATCTACCTATACACCAATTTATAATGTCCAGGTGTATCGCATTTAAAGAAATCTGCGCCCTTAAAGTGAAGCATTTTTACTGTATTTTCTTTAAAAAATCCAAGTCAGAAATGTTCGGTCCGACCTGGCCCGGGCTGTTAAAATCAACTTAAACCTCACAGATGTATCATCAAATGTGATTAAATCTATAGAATAGTATTATATCTACTTATACACCACTTTATAATGTCACAGATCGCAGTATTTATAGACAACAAGGGGCTCAAAGGGAAGCCCTTTTCCCTCTACATTCTCAACATAGTCTCTATCAGAAGTGTTTGGCTTGTGTTGGGTCCGACTTGGCCCGGGCGGTCAAAATCAACTTTAAACACACAGATGTATCTTCAAATGTGATTAAATCTATAGATTAGCGTTATATCTACATATACACCAATTTATAATGTCCAGGTGTATCGCATTTAAAGAAATCTGCGCCCTTAAAGTGAAGCATTTTTACTGTATTTTCTTACTTACACGTTTAGAGGCCTCCCAATCGTAAATCCTTGGTAGAAAACGATTGACAAGGTAGTCGTTACCCATAAAATTGTGTCTACCTTGACGTCCGTCAACTTCAACAAAGAGAAAACAAATGTTTCAACTGTTAGATGCATGGACGTAACACATCCTTCGATCATTGTAGTGGTCAGTTTACTGACCCGGTGTGTTGACATTTGTCATCAGCAGGTTGTCAGTTACTGACCATACCAAACCACACCACGTGTTTGTGACTACGTAAACATACCAATTGTGTTTTTTAGATCACAGACCCCTGCGTATGAGATGAGTCCTTTATAATAATTGAAAGAAACGCCGGAAAGGATTATTCCAAATAATTAGAAACTGGCAGGCTGCGTAGACGGGGCGTAGTTGTTGGCATCTAATTGTGTCACTATTAGTACGATGCATGTACTACATGCCATTCCATTTCCCGTTATTAGTTATACAATATCTATAATTCCAAAATAAGTGAGTAAATGCTTTTGACTTCCCCATTCTCGAGATTAATCTAAGCTTGAATACCTTGTTTGATCTCATTGTAGAGTAAGTTTTGCAGCTATGTTGCTGAATAAATTGTAACTTAAGCTGTTTATTCCAACAACAGATAACGCGTGTTGAAGTCTTGGCATGTTTATATGGTGTCATAAGCTATGATCTTTAGTCAAACGTGTTTTGAATTTATAAGAAATGTAAAAAAACACTATTTCAAGACTCACACATGTTCCTTTTTTATGCTGATTCAGAAAACGCAACATTCATATTCATATTTAATGTAATGTGAATTTTAAACATGTGTTTTAACTTTCTCAATTATGTTTTGCCATTTTACGCAATATTTGTTCTTACATCAGGTGTAGACACTTACGGTTTCTTTCCCGAACGCAAATTATAATCTCAGACGATAACTAAACTGTAATTAGGAATATACCGATGCGGGTTGAGAATGCATTTACAAAACTGATTCACATGTACTCATAAAACATACGCATAATATTTCCAATTGAGAATTATTCGTAACGTACTACTGGTTAACACATGTGAACACATCTCAATGTTGAAGATTATCGTGAACTGTTAGTATTTGTACTTACATCTGAGGTACCACTTAGGGACAAGGTTTTCGAACCTATATGCACATGTACATCATTTTTTGCAAGAGAAACACTTCCTGCACCCGAACTTGAGTTGATAACATTAATGTTTGGTTTCACAGTTCAAGCATCGTCTAACAATGCGCTAATTTGATTATTCGATTATACTGGAGAAACGTTTTTGCCTTACTTCAAGTCTTGTGTCTCATCGATCCTTCTCATTGCGTCCGTATATGCACGTTAAGTGTGGAATTAATCCAAATTACACCTGTACCCAGCTTGCTTAATTGCCCCTTGCTTAATTGCAATCAAGTAGGTGTTGCGTAATCAATCAACCATTTGCCCTTAATTAGCTGTCTTGAGCTGTAGTTAATAGCAGACCGTTTCATTGATAACTTATGCATTTGGTGAGGCTAATTAACAAAACCCATTTATTTTATTTTGAACTTACGTTAACATGTTTGTCCTAAAATGCTTCCAGAATACTTTTGTAAGCTATGATAGTGTCGTGTCCCTCGCAAGTACGAAATGAAGTTATAACATATCACCATATTGGTATGAAAGATACTATTCCATAAAACATACTATCACTGGCCACTGACAAACATTAGCAGTATTAGAATAAGTTAGTGAGTGAGTACGGTTTTACGCCGCTTTCAGCAATATTCCAGCAATATCACGGCGGGGGACACCAGAAATGGGCTTCACACATTGTACCCATGTTGGGAATCGAACCCGGGTCTTCGGCGTGACGAGCGAACGCTTTAACCACTAGGCGACCCGACCGCCCTATTAGAATAAGAAACACGATTAAATACAGTATGACGTTTAAGCATACAGAAAACTAAGAGAGCCCAAATTACTTCAGTTTCTGTACTGTACTTGGGTTTACCTCCTTTGCATCCTGCGAATCATTCTACCCGTCGGATTGACTTGACCCGGGTGGTTAATCATCTTAAACATCACGACTGTAAACTTACTTACTTACTTACTTTGGAGATTTAACGTGCGCTTTCCGACTGATGCGTATTTCGCACACGGGCCCGGCCAGGCCATTTAATGTGTTTCCGAAAGGGGCGAAAGTGGTGTGTGCAACCCAAGAGGGGGCTTTAGGGGTTGCTTATATAGAATTTGGGAATTTTGAGATTTGGAATAGATGCCGATGGGGTAGGGGAGGAGAAATAAGGGAGCTGGGTATGGTGGATGTTTGTGTGTTTATGTAATTTTGATTTGGTGGATTATAATGTTTTTAGATGCGTTTTATTAGTTCCGTTTTGATTAAGAATACGCCTAAGGCCTTGAAGTTTTCTAGTTTATTTTGTGGGTTTAGTATTGCTTCTAGAGTGAGAGCCTTGTTTAGATTGAGGGTGGTTTGTAATGCGGTTCGATGTGTTAGGTAGTGTGTGCAGTAGATGAGTGCGTGTTCTGGGGTTTCTAGTTGTTTGCAGTGTGGGCAGTTACCTGTAGTATGTTTTTTAATTTTTTTAGGTGGTTATTTAGGTTGGTGTGTCCTGTTTGGAGTTTAGTGATTACTCTGTCGATTTTTTTTGATGGATGGTGAATTTTTGGTTTGGTAAGTGGTTTGCTGAGTACTTTTTTGATTTGGCTATTTGAGTTTAGATATAGGTTATGCCATTTTTTGGTGATTTTTTGCTTGTTTACACTCTTAATTTCTGATTTTGAGATGGGTAAGTTTAAGCTTATTTCTGGGATTTTGAGGGATTGTTTAGCTGCCTTATCGGCGTTTTCATTACCGTATATTCCTACGTGGGCGGGTATCCACAAGAAGGTTATTTGTTTGCCTGCGTTAGTTAGGTCGTTGGAGCTTTTAAGTATTAGATTTATTAATTTAGGTCGGTTTTTGGTATTTTTGTTTTGGAGGGCTTGCAGTCCACTTAGGGAGTCGGTAAGTATTAGGATTTTATTGTGGTTTTTGGATTCTTGACTATGGAGGGCTGAGGCCATGCCCATTAGTTCTGCCGTGAATATTGATTGGTTGTTTGGGAGTCGGAAGGATTGTGTAGTTTTAGTTGGTTGTGTGGTATGGACTCCGAAACCTGTGTGTTTGGAGGTCGGATCTGAAGATCCGTCCGTGTAAATGTGACACCAATTTGGCCAATTTTCGTGTATGTATGCTAGTGTGGTGGTTTTAGCTATGTTTGGGTCGGTTTGTTTATTTATTTGGCTAGCTAGTGTTGTGTCTATTTTGGGTATTTTAAGTTTAGGGGTGAAGATATTTGATTGTTTGCAGTTTTGTTTAAGATTTTAAATTTGGTGTTCATTTAGGTAGTTTGTTATTCTTTGGGATATTGGGGTAAGTAAGGGGTGTTTACGAGCTAGAGCTTGGTTTTTGGGGCTGATATTTTGGTTTATTAAGTTTTGGATGAGAGGGTTTGATTGGGATGCGGCCCAGAAATTTAAGCTTAGCTGTTCCCTGCGTAGACTTAGTGGCATTTCTCCTGAAGTGAAGTGTAGGAGGTGCCATGTTGGGTGCGTGTAATTAGTTTGAGAGCCTGATATTGTATTGAGTCAAGTTTTTTAGATAGAGAGTTGTTTAGGGTGTTGTATATGGCGCAGCCGTAGTCTAGTTTTGATCTAATTAGTGATATGTAGAGTGAGAGGAGGGTATCTTTGGAGGCTCCCCAGTTTGAGCCAGTGAGGCATCTTAGGGTGTTTAGGTCTTTACTGCATTTAGTTGTTAGTTTTTGGATGTGAGCATCCCAGGTGAGATGTTCATCGAAAATAAGTCCTAAGAATTTGGTTTGTTTTTGAAATTTGATTGTTTGGTTGTTTAGCTGGAGGATTGGGGAGGCGGGTTTCAAGTTTTTATGTTTGAATACTATTCCTGTTGTTTTTTCTGAGTTAAGGGAGAAGCCCCATTTGTCAGCCCATTGTTGTATTTTATTAAGAGATTTTTGGAGTAAATTTTGGGCCATATTAATGCTTTTTGTGCGGATCCAGAGGGCTCCATCATCCGCGAATTTGGATGTGTTTATTTTAGGGGATAGGCCCTCGAAGAGATCGTTTATCATTATATTAAAAAGTGTGGGGCTGAGGATACTGCCCTGGGGAGTACCATTTTCTAGGGGACACTGGTCCGATAGAGTATGGTCTATCCCCACTGTTATTTTACGTTCGTTTAGAAAGTCCTGAATGTAGTTTATTATTTGTCCTTTTAGTCCTATTTTTTAAAGTTTTTGTATTAGCCCATCGTGCCAAACCATGTCGAATGCTTTGGAGAAATCCAGAAAGATGCCTGTTGTGTATTGTTTGTTGAGTTGTCCTGTCTTGATGTCCTGTTCTAGTCGGGCGAGATTATCTTAGGTTGAGCGGCCAGGAGTGAAACCGCTTTGATCTGTGTTTATGATGTTATTTTGAGTTAAGTAGTGCTGTAGTCATAGATTCCATTACTTTACATAGGTTTGAGGTTAGGGATATTGGTCTATAAGAATTTGCCTGGTTAGTTGGTTTATCGGGTTTAGGGATAGGGATGACTAGTGCCTGTTTCCAGGGAGTTGGTACCTGTCCGTTTTGATAGATTAGGTTATATAGTTTAAGTAGTGCCTGGAGTAGGTTGGGGGGGGGGGGGGGGGGGGGGAGTTTTTTGATTATTTGGTAGGATGTTAGGTCTAGTCCTGGGGCAGTTCCCTTTTTCCTATTTTGGAGTACGTACTGGAGTTCTTCCATTGAGTAAGGTTGGTTTATTTCGAGGTTATCATTATTTGGTTCTTTAGTAGGTTTGGCTTCTGCTTTAAGTTTTTGTTGGAATTTTTCGCTGAAGTTATTGTTGCTGCTTATGGCCGAGAAGTGGTTTGCTAGGTTATTTGCCTTTTCGGTAGGGTTGGTTGAATTGTTTATGTTGGGTGTTTTTTTGTGACGTTTTAAGCCTCTAAAGGCGTGGATTTTTCGCCAGACTGTTCTGGCATCTGTGCGATTATTTACTCCTTCACAAAATAATTTCCAATCTTTGGTTTTAGCTATTTTGACCAGTTTTTGGACCTTGTGGTTTAGTTCGTGAGCTACCGTTATACGGTTATGGTCGCGTTTGGCTCTATTGAAGGCTGTTTTACGTTTGCGTCTAGTTTGTTCTATTTCCTCGTTCCACCATGGTACCGAGGGTTTGCCTACGTTATTTGTTTTATAAGGTATTGATGCTTTGGCTGCGTTAATTATGTAGTCTGTTAGGTTTTTGCAGTAGATTTCTGGGTCCTTATTTTCTAGTTTGGTTAGGTTGGCTTGGTTGCAGAACGACTGTAAAGACAAAGTTCCTAGATATATATAGAACTTTAATTTACGGTGTCTTTTAACCATCACGGCCATAATACTGAGTGGTCCAAGTCAGGTTCAGGAGAAGTGTGTTTTCACAGTACGAGCTTTGTCGGAAATGGCTGCTCGGAGATGCAGCATGTATTCTCGCGGTATGGCAGATTACAACTGTCTCAGATAATCCTGTTTTCCTAAACACACAGATAATAGAAGCATTAAGCAGGGTTGAGGGAGAGCTTTATCCTGAAATCCAAAGTGTCTCACCTTAAAAAAAACCCTAACATTGACAACTCAACCAACCCCGCCCAAAAAGCAAATAATCTCGCCAACCACTTTTCGGCCGTTAGCAGTAACACCAACTTCAGTAAAAAATTCCAAGATAAACTTAAAACAGAAAACAAACCCACAAAAGAACCAAACAATAACAATCTAGAAATAAATCAACCTTACACAATGGAGGAGCTCCTCTACGTAATCAAAAACAGGAAAAAGGGCACAGCCCCAGGATTAGACCTAACTTCTTACCAAATAATTTTAACCATCACGGCCATAATACTGAGTGGTCCAAGTCAGGTTCAGGAGAAGTGTGTTTTCACAGTACGAGCTTTGTCGGAAATGGCTGCTCGGAGATGCAGCATGTATTCTCGCGGTATGGCAGATTACAACTGTCTCAGATAATCCTGTTTTCCTAAACACACAGATAATAGAAGCATTAAGCAGGGTTGAGGGAGAGCTTTATCCTGAAATCCAAAGTGTCTCACCTTACCTTCTCCAAGTGTTACCCTATATAAGTGACGAGGTAGCGCACTGACATCCCCAACTAAAACAAACCAAACTCCCCAACCAACCAACACCCAAAACCTAAATAACCTCACCTTACTCCTAGCATACATGCATAGTGAAAACTCACCAAAAGCTAGCATGAAATCCTTCCTCAAAGCAGCTTTCAATCTAAAATTAACCAATCTTCCCTTCTTCCTCTTTAACCTCCATCTAAAAGAACTCACCGAATAAAATAAAAAATAAAAAATAAATCACCAATCACCCGAACCCGAACCAAATTCTCAAAAAAATCCAAATTCACACTACCTAACTACAACTCAGTTAGAACTGACAGAGGTAAACCGAAAACAAGAAGAGCCGCAGGAGGACTAATCATATTTATCAGGGAAGATATAAATTACGAAGAAATAAAAATAGACACGCCAAACCTAGAAGCCAACGGCATTAAAATAACATTAAATAACCGAAACATAAACATCATAAATATTTACCACTGGGCGGAACAAAAAGTCCAACCTGAGGATCTAAACAAACTACTCCAAATAAGCGATAAATCTACTATATTCCTAGGAGACTTTAACGCTCACCATCCTACATGGAGCATAGATGATAAAATAGATAATCATGGCAAATTAATCTCCGAATGGATAGAAACAAACGACCTAGTACTCCTTAATAGCAACCAACCCACGAGGTACGATAAGATAACCCAAAAAATGTCGGCTATCGACCTTACCATATGCACCGCAGATCTAGCCCAAAGTACTCAATGGGAAGTGCACGACGTCCCGCTAGGTAGTGACCACTTCCCCATAAACATAACCATAGGAAATACAAACGTACCAATCCAAACAGAAAACCAAGAACCAAAATTCCATTACAATAAAGCTAACTGGGACCAATTCCAAGATATCTGCAACGAAGCTAACTTAAACGAAATAGAAAATAATGATCCAGAAACCTATTGTAAAAACCTAACAGACTATATAATAAACGCAGCCAAAACCTCCATCCCCTTCAAAACATCTAAGACAGGCAAACCGACGGTACCATGGTGGAATGAGGAAATAGAACAGACTAGACGAAAACGTAAATCAGCCTTCAATAAAGCAAAACGCGACTACAAATATTTAAACATAGCCCACGAACTAAACCACCAGGTTCAAAAACTAGTCCAAATAGCCAAAAGTAGAGACTGGAAAAAATTCTGCGAAGGTATAAATAACCGTACAGATGCCAGAATGGTCTGGCGCAAAATCCACGCAATCAGAGGCTTAAAACGACATAAAAAAAAACCTAACATTGACAACTCAACCAACCCCGCCCAAAAAGCAAATAATCTCGCCAACCACTTTTCGGCCGTTAGCAGTAACACCAACTTCAGTAAAAAATTCCAAGATAAACTTAAAACAGAAAACAAACCCACAAAAGAACCAAACAATAACAATCTAGGAATAAATCAACCTTACACAATGGAGGAGCTCCTCTACGTAATCAAAAACAGGAAAAAGGGCACAGCCCCAGGATTAGACCTAACTTCTTACCAAATAATTAAAAAACTCCCCCTAAAACTACTCCAGGCACTACTCAAACTATACAATCTCATCTACCTAAACGGACAGGTTCCTACTCCCTGGAAACAGGCCCTAGTCATACCAATCCCTAAACCTAATAAATCAGCTAATCAAGCTAACTCATATAGGCCAATATCCCTAACTTCAAACCTATGTAAAGTAATGGAATCAATGGCTAAAAATAGATTACAACATTACTTAACCCAAAATAACATCATAAACCCAGATCAAAGCGGTTTCACTCCTGACCGCTCAACCCTAGATAACCTCGCCCGACTAGAACAAGATATTAAGACAGGACAACTAAATAAACAATATACCACAGGCATCTTCTTAGACTTCTCTAAAGCTTTCGACATGGTATGGCACGATGGGCTAATACAAAAACTTAAAAAAATAGGACTCAAAGGTCAGATAATAAACTACATCCAGGACTTCCTAAACAATCGTAAAATAACCGTGGGTATAGACCAAACTCTATCGGACCAATGTCCCCTAGAAAATGGTACTCCCCAGGGCAGTATCCTCAGCCCCACCCTCTTCAATATAATGATAAACGATCTATTCGAGGGCCTATCCCCTAAAGTAAACACATCAAAATTCGCGGATGATGGAGCCCTCTGGATCCGCACTAAAAGCATGAACATGGCCCAAAATCTACTCCAAAAATCTCTTAATAAAATACAACAATGGGCTGACAAATGGGGCTTCTCCCTTAACTCAGAAAAAACAACAGGAATAGTATTCAAACATAAAAAACATGAAACCCGCCTCCCCAATCCTCCAGCTAAACAATCAAAAAATCAAATTTCAAAAACAAACCAAATTCTTAGGACTTATTTTCGATGAACATCTCACCTGGGATGCTCACATCCAAAACCTTACAACTAAATGCAGTAAAGACCTAAACACCCTAAGATGCCTAACTGGCTCTAACTGGGGAGCCTCCAAAGATACCCTCCTCTCTCTCTACATATCACTAATTAGATCAAAACTAGACTACGGCTGCGCCATATACAACACCCTAAACAACTCTCTATCTAAAAAACTTGACTCAATACAATATCAGGCTCTCAAACTAATTACACGCACCCAACATGGCACCTCCTACACTTCACTTCAGGCCTTAACAGGAGAAATGCAGTCTACGCAGGGAACAGCTAAGCTTAAATTTCTGGGCCGCGTCCCAATCAAACCCTCTCATCCAAAACTTAATAAACCAAAACATCAGCCCCAAAAACCAAGCTCTAGCTCGCAAACACCCCTTACTTACCCCAATATCCCAAAGAATAACAAACTACCTAAATGAACACCAAATTAAAAATCTTAAACAAAACTGCAAACAATCAAATATCTTCACCCCTAAACTTGAAATACCCAAAATAGACACAACACTAGCTAGCCAAATAAATAAACAAACCGACCCAAACAAAGCTAAAACTACCACACTAGCATACATACACGAAAATTGGCCAAATTGGTGTCACATTTACACGGACGGATCCTCAGATCCGACCTCCAAACACACAGGTTTCGGAGTCCATACCACACAACCAACTAAAACCACACGATCCTTCCGACTCCCAAACAACCAATCAATATTCACGGCAGAACTAATGGGCATGGCCTCAGCCCTCCATAATCAAGAATCCAAAAAACACAAAAATATCCTAATACTTACCGACTCCCTAAGTGGACTGCAAGCACTCCAAAACAAAAATACCAAAAACCGACCTAAATTAATAAATCAAATACTTAAAAGCTCCAACGACCTAACTAAGGCAGGCAAACGAATAACCTTCTTGTGGATACCCGCCCACGTAGGAATATACGGTAACGAAAACGCCGATAAAGCAGCTAAACTATCCCTCAAAATCCCAGAAATAAGCTTAAACTTACCCATCTCAAAATCAGAAATTAAAAGTGTAAACAAGCAAAAAATCACCAAAAAATGGCATAACCTATATCTAAACTCAAATAGCCAAATCAAAAAAGTGCTCAGCAAACCACTAACCAAACCCAAAATTCTCCATCCATCGAAAAAAATCGACAGAGTAATCACTAAACTCCAAACAGGACACACCAACCTAAATAACCACCTAAAAAAATTTAAAAAACACACTACAGGTAACTGCCCACACTGCAAACAACCAGAAACCCCAGAACACGCACTCATCCACTGCACACACTACCTAACACATCGAACCGCATTACAAACCACCCTCAATCTAAACAAGGCTCTAACTCTAGAAGCAATACTAAACCCACAAAATAAACTAGAAAACTTCAAGGCCTTAGGCGTATTCTTAATAAAAACGGAACTAATAAAACGCATCTAAAAACACAATAACCTACCAAATCAAAATCACATAAACAAACAAACATCCACCATACCCAGCTCCCTTAGTTCTCCTCCCCAATCCCATCGGCATCTATTCCAAATCTCAAAATTCCCAAATTCTATATAAGCAACCCCTAAAACCCCCCTCTTGGGTTGCACAGACCACCTTCGCCCCTTTCGGAAACACATTAAATGGCCTGGCCGGGCCCGTGTGCGAAATACGCATCAGTCGGAAAGCGCACGTTAAATCTCCAAAGTAAGTAAGTAAGTAAGCACTGACATCCTATTCCAAATATCACGATCAGAAATGACTGCAATACTCGTTGGCGACTCTTTGGTCAAATATCTTGGACGGTACACTGAGAGAGAAGACATAGTTACGAGATCGCTGTCAGGAGCCAAGGTGGCTGACGTCCCCGATCTCCTCTGGGACATTGAGAGGTTTAAGGTAGGAGACGTCTTCATATCATATCTTTTAGCAGTTAAAGGAAGTAACATTTTGCACATTATGAGGACTGTTCCACGCACGTACTAATGAATAATCAGTCATCATAAACTCACCCCAATGATAATTGAAACCGGTTTGGATAGTTGATACAGACACTGTGTGATAAAACATATTTCCAAAAACCTACCTTACGTTTGGGTTTCAGTGAAAGATACATCTGAAGTGACCGTTATTAGGGCTCCAAGCCGAAAGGCTGTAGAGCCCTATTGTAATCGTTCGATTTATTATTATTATTATTATTATTTATTATTATTATTATTATTATTATTTATTATTCCGCCGATTTTTGTACCTGCCCTAGCAAAATAACCACCGGCTCGATTTTGTTCAAATTTTGTGGGTGTTTGTAGACCGTTGGGTACTAGTGCCCGCCAAAAACCCTAGGGCGTAGGCCGAAAGGCCAAGGGCAGATAACTGAAAAACAAGTATTTTTTGAAGATGTATTTCGCCCTATTGCTCCGCAACCGCTTATCCGATGACTTTGAAACCTTGCATGTATCTGCTGCTTTAGTTCTTTGATATTTTTTGTTCTTTGACTTTGGTCATTGAACACGTGGTTTGGCAGCCATATTGGATTCAAGGTTTTCACAGGGTTTTGGGGGTACCTGTCTTCAAATACTATCTCCTCTGAATCCACTGCATGAAATGCTTTCAAACTTTCTGAGAATTGTCTCCATACAGAACACAACAAATAAGCATAGCCGTTTTTGGATATCTTTTTTAGTTGCGGTCATATTGGATTTTGATTTTGATCATTTTTTTCACCGAAATGTTACTTTTAAGATCATAACTTGTAAGGTTCTTAACAGAAACTATTGAAAGTTTGCATGAAGCTTTGAGACTATATGTAGCTCATTTTGTTCTGGGTTGCATACTGAAAGCACCACTGCTTGGTGTAGTATTATTTGATTTAAGTTAAAAATCAGACTTGAGTACAAATACTGAAGGAAGCGCCTCATAAATCTACCAAACACCCCCATTCACTGGCTTTGCAAGCGTTCTCCACAGTCTTGTTCAGTATTATGTGTACTACCCTTGACGACCAGGATTAGAATTGGCCTTTTTCAACCGATGCTTGTCTCAAGAGGCAACTATGCTTGTCACAGGAGGCGACTAATCGGATCGGGTGGTCAGACTCGCTGACTTGGTTCTTCATTTTTCAATTGCCAATTGCTATGGTACCTTATTTTTGACGGCCTTGTTAAAAGCAAACCATTTGCGGATTAGAATATGGAGGTTGGAAATTGGTTTAGTACACTCTGGGAAACTGTGGCACACGCCAATTTGGTAGCGGCAATGTCCTGAAAACGGTGACTATCTTTTGACGGAGTTGGTACAAGCAAACCATATGCGGATTCGAACATGGTCGAAGTCAAACATGGGTTAAGAACACACTGGGACACATGTGGTGATGTCTCACAAGCGGTTTATTACATTTGATGGCGTTGGTACAACCAAACCATTTGGAGATTCGAACATGGTCGTAGTCGGACATGGGTTAAGAACACACTGGGACACATGTGGTGATGTCTCACAAGCGGTTTATTACATTTGACGACGTTGGTACAAGCAAACCATATGCGGATTCGAACATGGTCGAAGTCAAACATGGATTGAGAACACACTGGGACACATGTGGTGATGTCTCACAAGCGCTTCCTTACATTTGATGGCGTTGGTACAAGCAAACCATTTGAGGATTCGAACATGGTCGAAGTTGGAAATTGGTTAAAACACCCAGGCACATGTCAATTTAGTGGTGGTGATGTCTCACAAGAGGTTCCTTACATTTGACGGCATTGGTACAGGTAAACCCTTTCAGGATTCGAATATATGAACGAGGTGGGAAACAAGTTTAGCACTTTATCTCAGCAATGCGACAGGAACCTGGGGCCCCGACGAACGCAGAACGCTAATCCGTTTGACTGGAGCCCAACTGACAAAGAAGTTACGGCCTGTTAAAGAGTAACCAAGCTCGATTTTGTTCACATTTTGTGTGTGTATGTGGACCGTCGGGTACTAGTGCCCGCCAAAAACCCAAGGACGTAGACCTAAAAGCCAAGGGCAGATAACTAAAAGAACAGAATATTTTGAAGATGTATTTCGCCCTATTGCTCCGCAACCGCTTATCCGATTACTTTGAAACCTTGCATGTATCTGCTGCTTGAGCTGCTTGACTTTTTTTGTTCTTTGACTTTGGTCATTGGTCACATGGTTTGGCAGCCATATTGGATTCAAGGTTTTCATAGTGTTTTGGGGGTACCTGTCTTCAAATGCAAACAACTTTGAATCCACTGCATGAAATGCTTTCAAACTTTCTGAGAATTGTCTCCATACATACATGTAACACATCAAACTTTAATAGCCGATTTCGGAATTCTTTTTTAGTTAGGGCCATATTGGATTTTGATTTTGATAATTTTGTTCAACGAAATTTTGCTTTAAAGATCATATCTTGTAAGGTTCTCCACAGAAACTATTGCAAGTTTACATGAAGTTAGTGTGCCATATGCATCTCATTTTTTGTTATTGGTTGTATGCTAAAAGTAACACCGCTTGGTGGTAATATTTGATTTATATTTGGGACACCCCTGGAACACGCCAATTTCGTAGCGGCGATTTACGGTGACTATCTTTTGACAGAGTTGGCACAAGCAAACCTTTTATGGATTCGAACATGATTGAAGTCGGAAATGGTTTAAGAACAGACCTGGACCCGCTGGCACACGCCAATTTCCTAGCGACGATACCCTGCAAGTGTTGCCTACATTTGACGGATTTGGTTCAAGGAAACCCTTTGAGGATTCGAACATGGACGTTTGGGCACAGTGTTACTTGGAGCCCGCCATTGCTGCTTGCAGCTTTAATTTTAACATTGTTTTCAGTTCGTCATTGTCCATGTTGGGATAAATGACTTGGCTTACATGCCCAGATCATAAATTGGTGTATAGGTAGATATAACACTAATCTATAGATTTAATCACATTTGAAGATACATCTGTGTGTTTAAAGTTGATTTTGACCGCCCGGGCCAAGTCGGACCCAACACAAGCCAAACACTTCTGATAGAGACTATGTTGAGAATGTAGAGGGAAAAGGGCTTCCCTTTGAGCCCCTTGTTGTCTATAAATACTGCGATCTGTGACATTACAAATTGGTGTATAGGTAGATATAACACTAATCTATAAATTTAATCACATTTGAAGATACATCTGTGTGTTTAAAGTTGATTTTAACAGCCCGGGCCAGGTCGGACCGAACATTTCTGACTTGGATTTTTTAAAGAAAATACAGTAAAAATGCTTCACTTTAAGGGCGCAGATTTCTTTAAATGCGATACACCTGGACATAATAAATTGGTGTATAGGTAGATATAACACTAATCTATAGATTTAGTCACTTTTGAAGATACATCTGTTCGTTTAAAGTTGATTTTGACCGCCCGGGCCAAGTCGGACCCAACACAAGCCAAACACTTCTGATAGAGACTATGTTGAGAATGTAGAGGGAAAAGGGCTTCACTTTGAGCCCCTTGTTGTCTATAAATACTGCAATCTGTGACATTATAAAGTGGTGTATAGGTAGATATAATACTAATCTATAGATTTAATCACATTTGAAGATACATCTGTGAGGTTTAAGTTGATTTTAACAGCCCGGGCCAGGTCGGACCGAACATTTCTGACTTGGATTTTTTAAAGAAAATACAGTAAAAATGCTTCACTTTAAGGGCGCAGATTTCTTTAAATGCGATACACCTGGACTTTATAAATTGGTGTATAGGTAGATATAACACTAATCTATAGATTTAGTCACATTTGAAGATACATCTGTTCGTTTAAAGTTGATTTTGACCGCCCGGGCCAAGTCGGACCCAACACAAGCCAAACACTTCTGATAGAGACTATGTTGAGAATGTAGAGGGAAAAGGGCTTCCCTTTGAGCCCCTTGTTGTCTATAAATACTGCGATCTGTGACATTATAAATTGGTGTATAGGTAGATATAACACTAATCTATAGATTTAATCACATTTGAAGATACATCTGTGTGTTTAAAGTTGATTTTAACAGCCCGGGCCAGGTCGGACCGAACATTTCTGACTTGGATTTTTTAAAGAAAATACAGTAAAAATGCTTCACTTTAAGGGCGCAGATTTCTTTAAATGCGATACACCTGGACATTATAAATTGGTGTATAGGTAGATATAACACTAATCTATAGATTTAGTCACATTTGAAGATACATCTGTGCGTTTAAAGTTGATTTTGACCGCCCGGGCCAAGTCGGACCCAACACAAGCCAAACACTTCTGATAGAGACTATGTTGAGAATGTAGAGGGAAAAGGGCTTCCCTTTGAGCCCCTTGTTGTCTATAAATACTGTGATCTGTGACATTATAAAGTGGTGTATAGGTAGATATAATACTAATCTATAGATTTAATCACATTTGAAGATACATCTGTGAGGTTTAAGTTGATTTTAACAGCCCGGGCCAGGTCGGACCGAACATTTCTGACTTGGATTTTTTAAAGAAAATACAGTAAAAATGCTTCACTTTAAGGGCGCAGATTTCTTTAAATGCGATACACCTGGACATTATAAATTGGTGTATAGGTAGATATAACACTAATCTATAGATTTAGTCACATTTGAAGATACATCTGTGCGTTTAAAGTTGATTTTGACCGCCCGGGCCAAGTCGGACCCAACACAAGCCAAACACTTCTGATAGAGACTATGTTGAGAATGTAGAGGGAAAAGGGCTTCCCTTTGAGCCCCTTGTTGTCTATAAATACTGCGATCTGTGACATTATGAATTGGTGTATAGGTAGATATAACACTAATCTATAGATTTAATCACATTTGAAGATACATCTGTGTGTTTAAAGTTGATTTTAACAGCCCGGGCCAGGTCGGACCGAACATTTCTGACTTGGATTTTTTAAAGAAAATACAGTAAAAATGCTTAACTTTAAGGGCGCAGATTTCTTTAAATGCGATACACCTGGACATTATAAATTGGTGTATAGGTAGAATTAACACTAATCTATAGATTTAGTCACATTTGAAGATACATCTGTGCGTTTAAAGTTGATTTTGACCGCCCGGGCCAAGTCGGACCCAACACAAGCCAAACACTTCTGATAGAGACTATGTTGAGAATGTAGAGGGAAAAGGGCTTCCCTTTGAGCCCCTTGTTTTCTATAAATACTGTGATCTGTGACATTATAAAGTGGTGTATAGGTAGATATAATACTAATCTATAGATTTAATCACATTTGAAGATACATCTGTGAGGTTTAAGTTGATTTTAACAGCCCGGGCCAGGTCGGACCGAACATTTCTGACTTGGATTTTTTAAAGAAAATACAGTAAAAATGCTTCACTTTAAGGGCGCAGATTTCTTTAAATGCGATACACCTGGACATTATAAATTGGTGTATAGGTAGATATAACACTAATCTATAGATTTAGTCACATTTGAAGATACATCTGTGCGTTTAAAGTTGATTTTGACCGCCCGGGCCAAGTCGGACCCAACACAAGCCAAACACTTCTGATAGAGACTATGTTGAGAATGTAGAGGGAAAAGGGCTTCCCTTTGAGCCCCTTGTTGTCTATAAATACTGCGATCTGTGACATTATGAATTGGTGTATAGGTAGATATAACACTAATCTATAGATTTAATCACATTTGAAGATACATCTGTGTGTTTAAAGTTGATTTTAACAGCCCGGGCCAGGTCGGACCGAACATTTCTGACTTGGATTTTTTAAAGAAAATACAGTAAAAATGCTTAACTTTAAGGGCGCAGATTTCTTTAAATGCGATACACCTGGACATTATAAATTGGTGTATAGGTAGAATTAACACTAATCTATAGATTTAGTCACATTTGAAGATACATCTGTGCGTTTAAAGTTGATTTTGACCGCCCGGGCCAAGTCGGACCCAACACAAGCCAAACACTTCTGATAGAGACTATGTTGAGAATGTAGAGGGAAAAGGGCTTCCCTTTGAGCCCCTTGTTGTCTATAAATACTGTGATCTGTGACATTATAAAGTGGTGTATAGGTAGATATAATACTAATCTATAGATGTGAATCCATTTGATGATACATCTGTGAGGTTTAAGTTGATTTTAACAGCCCGGGCCAGGTCGGACCCAACACAAGCCAAACACTTCTGATAGAGACTATGTTGAGAATGTAGAGGGGAAAAGGGCTTCACTTTGAGCTCTGTGTTTTCTTTAACTACTGAAATATGAGACAATAAAGTGGTAAATAATTAGATAAAATACCAGTCTTTAGATATAAATAATGTTAGGAACTTTACTTACTTACTTATATTAGGAGATTTTACGTGCGCTTTCCGACTGGAGCGTATTTCGCACACGGGCCCGGCCGGGCCATTTAGTGGTATAAAAGTGGTAGCGAGAGGAGTGCAACCAAGGAGGGGGGTTTAGTGGTTGCTTATATAAAGTTTTGAAATTTTGAGATTTGGAATACATGCCTTGGGGGAGTGGTTGGGACTAAGGGAGTGTGTGGGGGTGAGTTGATGTTTTTTGGATGTTTAGTGTTGGTGGTTTAGTGAAGTTTTAAATACGGTTAATTAGTTCTGTTTTGGTTAGGTAAATGCCTAGGGCTTTGAAGTTTTCTATTTTATTTTGGGGGTTAAGGATTGCTTCTAAGGTAAGAGCGTTATTTGGATTTAGGTTGGTTTGTAATGTTGTACGTTGTGTGAGGTAGTGGGTGCAATGTAGTAGTACGTGGTCTATTGTTTCTGGGTGAGTGCAGTGTGGGCACTTCCCGTTTGCGTGTTTTTTTAGTTTTAGAAGGTGGTTATTTAGTTTGGTGTGTCCTGTTTGGAGTTTGGTGATTATTCTATCGATTTTTTTGGAGGGATGGAGGATTTTTGGTTTGGTGAGGGGTTTTTTGAGGGTTTTTAGGATTTGGGTTTTTGTGTTTTGATAGAGGTTATGCCATTTTTGGGTGATTTTACGTTTGTTTATACTTTTGATTTCTGCTTTAGATATTGGTAGCTTAAGGCTTATGTCTGGTATTTTTAGGGATTGTTTTGCGGCTCTGTCTGCGTTTTCATTCCCGTAAATTCCTACGTGAGCTGGTAT
This sequence comes from Haliotis rufescens, assembly GCF_023055435.1. NCBI lineage: Eukaryota > Metazoa > Mollusca > Gastropoda > Lepetellida > Haliotidae > Haliotis > Haliotis rufescens. The sequence goes on from NW_025963890.1 coordinate 8,735,098, forward strand.
CCAGATAAGTTGTATGTTTTTGCCTGCCTCTGTTAGTTTGTTTACGCTTTTGAGAATTTGGTTTATTAATTTGGGGCGGTTTTTGGTGTTTTTGTTTTGGAGGGCCTGAAGTCCGCTTAGTGAGTCTGAGAGTATTAAGATTTTTTTTTGGTTTTTGGTGTGATGGCTGTGGAGCGCCGTGGCGATACCCATGAGCTCTGCGGTGAATATAGATTGGTTGTTTGGGAGTCGGAAGGATTGAGTATTTTTGACTGGTTGGGCTATATGGACTCCGAAACCTGTGTGATTTGTGATCGGATCAGCGGATCCGTCTGTGTATATGTGACACCAATTTGGCCATTTTTGATGGATGTAAGCTATTGATGTGCTTTTAGCTAGGTTTGGGTCGGTTTGTTTGTTTATTGTGTTGGCTAGGGATGTGTCTATTTTGGGGATTTTAAGTTTTGGGGTGAATACGTTTGATTGTTTGCAGTTTTGTTGTTGGTTTCCTATTTGGTGTTCGTTATGGTAGTTTATTATTCGTTGGGATATTGGGGTGAGTAGAGGGTGTTTTCTAGTTAGTGCCTGGTTTTGGGGACGTATGTTTTGGTTTAGCATGTTTTGGAGAAGGGGGTTTGATTGAGATGCTGCCCAGAAGTTTAGTGTTAAGTGTTGTCTACGTAAATTTAGTGGCATTTCTCCTGTAAGGGCCTGAAGTGATGTGAGGGAGGTGCCATGTTGAGTACGTGTTACTAGTTTGAGGGCTTGATATTGTATTGAATCTAGTTTTTTGGTTAGGGTTTCGTTTAGGGTATCGTATATGGCACAGCCGTAGTCTAGTTTAGATCTGATTAGGGATGTGTAGAGGCTGAGGAGGGTATCTTTAGAGGCTCCCCAGTTGGAGCCGGTTAGGCATCTTAGTGTGTTTAGATCTTTGCTACATCTGGTGGTTAGGTTTTGGACGTGAGCATCCCAGGAGAGATGCTCGTCGAAGATTAGACCTAGGAATTTAGTTTGCTTTTGAAATATGATTGGTTTATTGTTTAGTTTGAGGAGAGGGGAGGCCCGTCTCATATTTTTGTGTTTGAATACTATTCCTGTCGTTTTTTCGGAGTTTAGGGAGAAGCCCCATTTGTCTGCCCAGTTTTGTATTTTGTTTAGGGATTTTTGTAGTAAGTCCTGAGATGTTAAGATACTTTTGGAGCGGATCCATAGGGCTCCGTCATCCGCAAATTTTGAGGTGTTTATTTTGGGGGATAAGCCATCAAATAGGTCGTTTATCATTATGTTAAAAAGTGTGGGGCTAAGAATGCTGCCTTGAGGGGTGCCGTTTTCCAGGGGACACTGCTCTGACAAGGCCTGGTCTATACCCACTGTAATTTTGCGGTTTTGGAGGAAGCTTTGGATGTAGTTTACGATTTGACCTTTAAGTCCTATTTTTTTAAGTTTTTGGATTAATCCGTTATGCCATACCATATCAAAGGCTTTAGAGAAGTCCAGAAAGATGCCTGTTGTGTATTGTTTGTTTAGTTGACCGGTTTTAATATCCTGTTCGAGACGAGCGAGGTTATCTAGGGTGGAGCGGCCAGGAGTGAAACCGCTTTGATCTGAGTTTATTATGTTATTTTGAGATAGATAGTGTTGAAGTCTATTTTTGGCCATGGATTCCATTACTTTGCAAAGGTTGGAAGTAAGAGAGATTGGTCTATAAGAGTTAGCTTGGTTGGTTGGTTTACCGGGTTTGGGAATAGGTATGATTAGCGCCTCTTTCCAGGGGGTTGGTACATGGCCTTTTATGTAGATTAGGTTGTATAGTTTGAGTAGTGTCTGGAGTAATTTAGGGGGGAGTTTTTTAATATTTGGTAGGAGGTTAGGTCTAGTCCTGGGGCTGTTCCCTTTTTCCTATTTTGGAGTACATAATTGAGTTCTTCTATTGTGTACGGCTGATTTATTTCTAGGGCGTCATTATTTGGGTCTTGGCTAGGTTTGGTTTCTGTTTTAAGTTTTAGTTGGAATTTGTCACTGAAATTGTTATTACTGCTTGTGGCCGAAAAGTGGTTTGCTAGGTTGTCTGCTTTTTCGCTAGGGGTTGTTGAGTTATTTATGTTAGGTGTCTTTTGGTGACGTTTTAGGCCTCTAACGGCGTGGATTTTACGCCAGACCGTTCTGGCGTCTGTACGGTTGTTTAAACCCTCACAGAATTTTTTCCAGTCTCTAGTTTTTGCTATTTTAACTAGGTTTTGTACCTGGTGGTTTAGTTGGTGAGCTACTGGTATGTGGTTATGGTCGCGTTTGGCTTTGTTGAAGGCTGTTTTACGTTTTTGTCTAGTTAGTTCTATTTCCTCGTTCCACCAGGGTACAGAGGGCCTACCCGATTTATTGGGTTTTTTAAAGGGGATTGCGCTTTTGGCTGCGTTTATTATGAAGTCCGTTAGGTTTTGGCAATATATTTCTGGGTCACTATTTTCTAGTTCTACTAGGTTAGCTTGGTTGCATATGTCTTGGAATTTATCCCAGTTAGCCTGGTTGTAGTTAAATTTAGGTTCTGAACTTTCGGATTGATTTTGGACGTTAGTGTTTCCTATGGTTATGTTTATGGGGAAGTGATCACTTCCTAGGGGGGCGTCGTGAACTTCCCATTGGGTACTTTGAGCTAAGTCTGCTGTACATATGGTTAGGTCGATAGCCGACATGTTTTTATTGTTTTTGTCGTATCTGGTAGGTTGGTTGTTATTTAGTAGTACTAAATTATTTGTTTCTATCCATTCTGATATTAGTTTGCCGTGATTATCTAGTTTATCTCCCGTGCCCCAGGAAGGGTGGTGGGCGTTGAAGTCTCCTAGAAAGATGGTAGATTTGTTGCCTATCTTTGTGAGTATGTTTAGATCCTCCGGTTGGATTTTCTGTTGTTGCCAGTGGTAGATGTTTATGATGTTTATTTTTTGGTTTTTAAGGGTGATTTGGATACCATTGGCTTCTAGGTTTGGGGTGTTTATTTTGATTTCCTCGTAGCTTATGTCTTCTCTAATTAGTATTAGTAGGCCACCTGATGCTCTTATTATTTTGGTTTTAGGTCGATCATGTCTGACTATGTTGTAGTTTGGTAGGTGAAATTTGGATTTATTGGAGAATTTAGTTTCCTGGATGCACGCTATGTGTGGTCCTTGTTTTAGTTTAAATCTAGCTTTTAATTCGTGGCTGTGGGAGTTAAGCCCGGCCGCATTCCACTGAAAGATATTTAGGCCTGTCATTATGTGGGCTTTTATTAGTGTTTGGAGATTACGATTTTGGTTTGGTTTTTGGTTTATAGTCCTGCGATTGCTAGGTTGTAACTATCGTAGAATTCTTGGTAGGTTTGGGTAGTTAGATTTAGTCTATGTGCTACCTGGTGTAGGTTAGTGGCTTTAAGGTCTGGTTTGATTTCTTTAAGCATGTATACTAGTAGGAGTGTGAAGCTATTTAGTTTGGTGGTTAAAGTTTCGGGTTCAGGTTGAGTTTGGGGTTTGCGTTTGCGATTTTTCAGGGTTTTGGGGGCTGAAAATGTTTTATCATTTATGTTTTGATCAGTTGTGGTTTGGGAGTCATCTAGGTTAATTAGATTGGTTTCCTCACTATCCATGGGAGTTGTGTGGGTGTTTGGTTGTGTTGGAGTAGGTGTACTGGGTATTTCAATGGGTTTAGTAATGTTTAGTTTTTCGTGTGTTGCTTGCTCGTGTGTGGTTGTTGTTGCCCTGGTGGCTGTAGATTGTATGGTGTTGGGGTGAGATATGGTAGGTTTAGTGAGTTTTGGTTTAGGTGCGGGTGTGGATGCGGCGACTGGTTTGGGTGTGGCGAATGTTGGCGGGTAGTGTTGGGTTTGGGTGTTTGTGGCTGATGCTTGTGGTGTTGGCATGAGGACGCCGTCGTACGGGCTCTGTAGGTGTGGTTGGTTGTTTGGTTGTGGTGTGGGTAGTAGGGGTGTTCTTGGATGCTGTGTCAGTTTTCGTGTTTGTAGTTTGGCCGAGTCGATGTTTATGTGTCGGTTGGCCTGTTGGGTGAGTGTGTGTTTGTGGGGGCATTTGTTGGATAGTGAGGAGTGGGTGTTTGTTTTGCAGTGAATGCACCAGGGGGCGCATGGCCCTAGACATTGAGGTTGAGCGCAGTTTCTACATTTAGTTTTTTGATATTTACATCCGTTAGCGGTGTGATTGTATTGGAGGCAGTTTGTGCACTGTTTGACTTGTTTGATATAGGGTTTAACTTCTAATTTAGATGACGCTCCGAAGGAGATGTGTTTAGGGGCTTCTGGATACGTTTCTGATTTTTGGAAGTTTATGATGACTATCGGCGTGTTGGTTATTCTACCGTTCCTATTTGATGTAATTCTTTTAGTGCTGGTTATTTTAGGTTGGGGGAAGGAGCCTGTGTTTAGATTTGCTTCGTTACTGTAGAATTCTAGGTCCTCCTCTGACTCTCTAGGGTTTACTCTAGTTACTCCTCTAGTGTATAGTTGCCAGTTTGGGGTTTGGTGGGTTACTGTGTATTGAAATATTTCCGTTATTTTTTTGGCTGCGTTAAGTGATTGTTGGTCCGGAAAGATGATCTGAAATCCTTTGTGGGCTTCCCTGATTTTATCGAAGAGTATTTGTTGTTTTTTAAAGAATGATCCTACTTTATTGGCGGAGAGTACCTTACTTAGGATGTTTATGGGGCCAGCCGCGCAGAAGTAGAGGGCGAAGGTGACTATAGATGCGGGGGTGGAAGGTGATGCAGGTGTTGTGTTTGAAGCATTTAGCTTCCGTTTCTTTGGGTTTGTTGTGGTTGCAGGCGAATCCGGAGTTTTGGTGGGAGAAGCGACTGTGGTTTGCTTTCCGAATTCGTGCGGGATGAGGGTTTCAGGTGTCCGATCGGAGGTGTTGTGGGCCTCCGATGGTGTGGGTGTGTCTGTGCAGTGGATGTCTGCCTGGGTGATAATGCGTGTGTCGGTCATGTCTGTGGTAGTGTAGCTGTTGTAGGTTTGTAGGTTTTGGTTTGGGGGAGGAGAGTGAGCTGGGCTTAAGAGGGGGCTTTGTGTGTAGAGTGGGTGACTGGGTGAGTAGTGTTTGGCTGGCTTCTACGCTATTTGGGTTTTGGCTGGTGAGTTAGTTTGTTTAGCTAGGAGATTTTGGAGAGTTGGTGTTTTAAGTGGGCTTGGGGTGAGTTACCTTTGGCCTAAGTTTGAAAGGGTGTGTTTTGGTAGTAACTAGAGGGTTTGAGGGTTTGGTGTTTTAAGTGGGCTTGTGTGTGAGTGGTTTTAACCTAGATTGTATGGGTGTGTTATGATAATTACCGATGTGTTGCTCTTGGGCTGGCTATCAGTGGAACTGTGCTGGCTTGGGAGGCTTTGCTGGGTGAGGTTGGCTTGGTGGCTGGATGGCTTGGGTTGCTTCGTACGCTGGAGAGGTGTTGCTAGCTTGGAGTACAAACTGCGACTGTAGGAACTTTAGAAGTGCTTGGACAGTTATTAACACGTGTCGTGTCAGTCTTTTGACATTCGCGAATATCCACTTCCAGAAAACATCCTGTGTTGGTTTAACACAAATTAGTAAAGGTTAATTACCTTAACACGTTAATTAATGAAAGAAGAGTAGTCAAAACACTGTCGTTTCCTGCCCAGGTCATCACACCCCTACACGCTAAGGTCGGTGAGAAGCATTCTAATCAAAGAATACACAGTCAAGACGCTGACTTTTCTATCAGACTCACGGTATGTAGTCATAATCATCAGTTAATTACATTGTTGAAGGTGCATTTTTATTCAAACTCAATTAAATGAGCAAAACTATACGTTTGTGGACATTTGAGATCTGCCTAGATATGCGCGTTTCGTTTTATTATTCTGCAATCCATTTTTAGTATTACCCGCTGGCCCGGCCCGGCCCGACTTTTCTTGGCCCGACTTTTAGGCAATCCCGATTTAGACGACTGGGCCATCCTTGCCCTCAAACTTGACAGCTAACCTATACCAGTGTACTGAGGTCACTGATTTGAAAAGTTCATGAATACAGATTATTATTATACAAATTTAACTCCTCCGTTGTCTAGTGGTTGAGCGTGGGCGGAAGGTTGGGGGTTCGATCCCCGGCCGCTTCATACTAAAAGACGTTAAAAGATGGTACATGTTGTTACTGATGGTACTTGTTGTTGCCAGGTGATCTTTATTAAGGGGCTAAAACAAGGACTTGTCGCCTCGGAGTCAGAGTACTGTGACTGAGTGGGATATTCATATTAAACCGTGGCATGGTATCTCAGTGGGCTAGCACTATATTATCGGAGTAGTACAATCAGCCACACACACACACACACACACACACTTCTTTGTAAAGTGACCATGTCACTGTCAATTTATGCATTTGGGTACATACGTGTGTGTCGTTTTTACAGAATGCCCTCGAGTGTATTGTTATCATTACATGGACTAAATCTTGATACTGATGTTTTTTTGTGTGTTTTGTATGATGTGACAGTAGTCAGTATTCTATAAAACCTCTACATTGTTGATGCAAACAATGACCAACAAAGAATATATGAAAAAATATATTTTTATTAAAGTATATACAGGATTGGGCAATTAGGAGGACTGATTGTCGCCGACCCTGGGGCTAAGTATTAACACGCCGGATGTGCAATCAGTCCCCAAAGGTATGAAGTGGAAGGCAAATATGTAGGCAAACTATGTTGAGAAAGTAATAAAAGATGATTGTTCGAAGGGAGGTGGGTGGGTAAACAAGGTAATTCATGCGTGGGAACCATATCCAATATGGCGAATAAAAGAAGTGCTACCCGAAATGCATTGTGGGTCAATTACCCAAAGGCGCTGTTGGTAGTATTGTTTGATAAGTGAATTTGTTAGTTGATAAAGCATAATGTTAAGTATTTCCCACGACTTATATATATATATACTCTTCACAAAACGTTAAGCAACAAATCTATTATGTGTCAGTCCATGTTCATATATTCCAATACCTAAAAACTGACTGAAGCAATACAAAGAAAGAGCACAAACACACATTGTCCTCAAAGGGAACTGAAAAGCGTTTATGCCTAACAGGTTTACAAATGATCAAAAACAGTATCATGAAAACAGTCGTGCAAAATGTGCTGCACTGAAAGATGAAAATCTTTAAATTTGAGTTTACGTTATTTTGAAACAATGATCTAATGTTCAGTAACGTGTATGTCTACCATTGGCTTGAATGCAAGCTTCTACACGTCTTGGCATTGACCAGATAAGCCTATCAAGTGTCTGTTCTGCCATTCTCTCCTTAAGGCCTGTTGATCCAGATTCTGAGGACGAACATGAAGACCATAAACACGCCTTCCAAGAATGTCCCATGCATGTTCAATGGGATTAATATCCGGAGACCTTGCAGGCCAGTCCATATGCGTGATGTTGTTGGTCTGAAGAAGATCAGTGACAACTCTAGCTCGATGTGGACGAGCATTATCATCCATAAAGATGAAGTTAGGACCTGCTTGTTGTGCCAGGGGAATGATCACAGGTGTGACAATCTCATCCCTGTACCGTACTCCAGTCATGGTACCACGTCTGATGACCACAAGATCAGTTCTGTGTCCAACCCTGATGCCAGCCCAGATCATCAAACTTCCACCTCCGTACTGGTCGTGTTCAGCAATTGTACAGTTGGCGTATCGTTCATTACGGTTTCTCCACACACGTGCCCTACCATCGTTGAAGTCAAGGCAGAATCTTGACTCGTCTGTGAAGAGAACGTTACGCCAGCGATTGACCCTCCAGTTACGGCGTTGATTGGCCGAAGCAAGTCTCTGTTGTCGATGGTGTGCAGGCAGTGGGATACGTCGTACTGGTTGTCGTGACCTCAGATCCTGAGCGTGAAGTCTGTTTCTTACTGTCTGTGTTGAGACTCTGTTTCCTGCAACTCTCTGAAGGTCATTCTGGAGAGATCTGGCCGTAATAAACCTGTTTCTCCGGGCTAGGGTGGCTAAATACCGGTCCTCACGAGGAGTTGTCACCCTTGGACGACCTGTGCGTGGTCTCTCTGTCATCAGTCCAGTTTGATGGTATCGAGTTATCGCTCTTGAGATGACACTGCGGTGAACATTAAAATGATTGGCAACAGCAGTTTGGGTGAGACCCCCCTGTACCATTCCAACAATCTGAGCAACGTCAGTTGGCGTTAAGTGACGCCAAGCCATGTCTAAAGTGTTAATGTCGAAAAATTGCCCTTGCTGGCAGTTTTTAAGCAATCAGGGTGCATGGGTGAAGTGTGTAAAACATGCATGTCGTGCATTTTGCATGTGTGTTTTGAGGGTGGTCGTGTTCAGGCGATGTTATCAGTGTTATCACGAAAATCTGCATGGCATAGACTTTAAGTCGAGTATTCGTAGGTAATTCTCCTGCCTGAATTTGTTCTCAATGGATGGCATTCAACACTGATGAGAATGTTACACGGAAAACAATACTTGTTGCTTAACTTTTTTGTGAGGAGTATATATATATATATATATATATATATATATATATATATATATATATATATATATATATATACATACTACTCTTACGCAGATGCACAATATATGAATGGGTCATATCAATTGCGGTGCTGGACACGTTGTAGTTACGCCGTACCTGTGGACTGGGGTAAGATAACCCCAGAGTGCATGATAATGAAAATATACACACCGTGGAGACCTGCGTAAACTATAAGTAGAAAACCAGCATGGTACACGGAAGTAGTTGTGGATTGAAGAGTTATGGATGTTAAAAACGGAGACAACGTATACATGCCGGTAGGCGATGTCGTTATTGGATAAACTCATAATAAAATTACGTACCTTATTTTGCAATACATGTACAAGCGTATAGATGATTAGCCTTCCAAAGGGAAAACTTATTGACTTATCACTAAATCGTTAGTGGGGTCGTCCCGAGGATTCCCTAGAAACACATGCTAAATTTCCTGTATGCTCAATCGAGAATGGTCACATCGAAGGCTTTTCGAACGAATCTCGTTTTAGTCTGTGTGCAAATGAAAACTACGTTGTGTCAGGGAACTTCTAGTAAGTTGCATGATGGAGAAATAACTACAGTAGTCACCACATATCTACATGTATTTTAGACTCTTTCAGGCGTGAATTAATATTGCTTGGAAACGTCTTTTATTATAAGACCGACTAAAGACATAATTGAATATGAGTTGGTCATACTGAAGAGATGGTTTCTTTCAACATTTGTTTGGCATGATGTTCTCTTTGGTTTGACGTTACGTTTTCGTAACCAGTTTCAATCTTGTATCCTTCGGAAAGTAAGGAAAAGATTTATTGATGAATATCTTCTTTATAACAATTAGGAGTCCGACAGATGGGGTTATGCACCAATATTACGTAGAATTATCATGATGTCCATATCGTGTCCGGTATCATAGCGAGACACAGATACCAGATCGAGGCTGTCAGGTCAAGGTCTCATATGAGTCGACGGATGATACCTGGCACACCACCGAGATTCGCCGGTGATGATATGTTTATCACTTACACTGACCGAGCCTTTGACCTTTTCATGTTTAGTTTCTTTATCGACATATATTTTAGTTTGCTACTGGTCGGTAGACGCTTATGCAGATCGTATATGAATATACATATTGATTTCCAATATATTTCGTTCGAAAGAGACCATTTTTATTGCATTTGTAATACCCTCAATACATTTTCTCGTTTCATTTCACATTTCATATTTTTCAATCAATTAGTCTAATTCCTTTATCCTATTCGAAAGGGACGCTAGTGTCCTCTGCTGACATTCTCGTTCAAACGTAACGCGTCATTTCAGGGCTGTACTTGAATATATGATATAATTCTGTTGTCACGTCAAAAACGTTCCATGGCGTTCCGCACGAAACTCCGGGACCAGAAATGAGTTATCTTGCCTGTATGCATAGTCGCCTTTTACGGCAAGCATGGGTTGCTGAACAAATAGTCTACCCCGGATCACGGGTAACCTCCTGAAAGGTCAGATATTAATGGCCAATATTATGATAATCTTAGTACTTAAGGGGCATTCACACGCTACAACTACTTGGCGCAAATAATTGTACGAACTGAAGTTGATACAATTCGGCATTCACACGGTGGTGAGTTGCATCCAACTCGGATCTCGCAAGATCTCTGACTAAATGCTTGGAAAATAGTGATTCACTACATTACCGTTGGAATTCTGGTAGCGAGTTAAATTTTCAGACGCACAGTTTTATAAGTTCTGAATAATGAAAAAAGCGCGTTGTGCGAGAATTGCGGTTGCGTGGCAACTGGGCGAATATCTGACTTTGCTATTTATGGAGCTATATAGTATTGAATGTTCTATCAAGCGGTGTAATATTTCAGAATAATTTGAAAAGCAGACGTAGTGCTAAATGTTGTCCAAATTATAGCTTTGGTAGCGAAAATAAACCAAAAAATGTAGCCATTTTTTTTATCGTACACCGATAACGTAACGTGCGATTAAAAGTTTTATTAGACAGCGTCATGCCAGATGTGAGCGAACAAAATACTATCTGATATGTGAACGAGGTAATGGCATGTATATTAGCATTGTGTGGTCATGTATAACATGATACTTTCCATACGAAAAGTTACTTCTTGTATGTGTCGAAATTCAATTTTTCTGCCATGACGGTGGAGAGGTCTACACATGTGCACAGAAAAGGGGACATAACTCCACTATGCTTAACTGTAAGCAATTACCCAGTGTCCAGGGTGAGAATTGGCCATGGTTCATGACAATATATTCTCGTGAGTTTGCGTCAGCCATGGCGTCACGTGGAACAATTTCTGTTGATTTTCCAAATCATTGTCAAAGTATCTAATAATTTATTCCTCAATTCTTGCAACGATTATCGCCCCATGCATATTCGCAATAATCTGAGCTAATGTATGCAACATATCGACGACCGTATGTCTTGAAATAGTAGAAAATGCTTATGTCTAATTGTGGATGTTTACAAGCGAGTAAGTACTGGTAGGTTTAGGAGCACAGGGTTGATTATTTCGGTTGATTTCATTTGGACCCGTGAATGAGGCAATTAAAATTGTGTCAATTCATTGGTATGAGGAATTCAGGGATGTATATGTCGTAGCAGAATGTGAAATATATGTGATGTCATGGGCGTCTCAATACCGACAGGGGCGGTCGGGTAGCCTAGTGGTTAAATCGTTCGCTTATCACGCCGAACACCCGGGTTCCATTCCCGACATGGGTACAATGTGTGAAGCCCATTTCTGGTGTCCCCCGCCGTGATATTGCTGGAATATTGCTAAAAGCGGCGTAAAACCATACTCACTCAATCAATACCGTCAAACGCAAAACAAAATCGTTTTTCACATTTCGAAAAGTTATTTGTTTTTTCTTATGCTTTAGCAAAATAACTCTTATTGATATAACATAATATATACTTTCGCGCAGTATCTACAACTTTCAAGTGTGTCTGTGTGCATGAAGTATTTCGAGTTTTAGATAATTAAGGACCTTATCTCATCCGCAGTGTTCTATCACATAGTCTGCCGTTAAACAAAACGTTTAACCAAGAGACGTGCACTGATGCAAATGTCCAAACTTACACATGTTACAAGGTTATTCTACGTACCTACGTTTCATGAGTCCTTATTTGAGTGAGGATACCGCAAAGCAGAAGTTACCGACGTGAGTTGCTGTCGCCATTTTTGTTTACTAATTTACGTGTAAATATCACGTGGATTTTTTAAACGCTGCATGCGTACAATCTGTTGCATGAAAATAGAGCATGTCTTATTTCCTTCAACTCACGCCCAGCAACTGCATACTTTGGTCCGACTTGCGGGTACACGCGATGCAATGCGTTGCAAGCAACACATTGTATACAACTTGTTGTACCGTGTGAGTTTCCCATTAGGCAACTGCAGAAGATATCAAGGCTAAACGTCGCTGGAAAAAACTAACTAAAGGTGTGTTGTTTCACCAGGGCAATGCACCTGCGTACAAGTATGTTGTCACCATGGCTGCAATGCATGTCTGTGGTGTTAAACTCATTGATCATCCTCCATATTTGGCATCGTCAGATTTCAACCTCTCATCCAGTTCGAAGAAAAACCTGTCTAGCAAGCATTATGCAAATGACGATGGCGTCATTTCTGTTGTGGGGGGCGTTGTTCACCACAAGGAGGAAGTCTTGTACATCAGTAGGGTGCCGCCACTCCAGCATCGATGGCGAAGGGGATAATGTTAATTTTAATAATTAGCAACCAACTCCTTTATGATCAACACAGCCCACCAAAGACCTTCCCACCCGGCCCTCGTAAGTAGTAGACATATGGTGTAAGCATATTTATTTCCATAAAGTGGAGAGATGGCAAACGAGCATATTCTGGTTATCTGAATGCATATACGAACAAACATGTATACAAATAACAATATATTGAAAGTGACATGAGAAATAACATTCATTACATAATTGACATTAAAGAAACTTGATAATTATATAGTATTGTTCTTTAAGTGTTTTATTACTCGATTATCTTTCTTAACTACAACTACGTTATTATTTTCATCCAGCACAACAGCATTGTAGTATCATATAGCAAAGCCAACATTGCTTAAAAAAACAAAAAATCTCAGACAAATAAAAAAATCGACTAGATGATAGAATAAAACTATCTACTGATTTCAAAATTGTAAAATTTGTTATAGTCGTAAAATTGAATTAAAATCTAAGCCTTTTACGACATAATACATATTTGCCTTAATGTACTGTTTACGGGACACGTAAGAAAGATATGCATCTTCCGTGTGATAGCTACAACATAGTCGGATGTAAATCTGACAAATTTGTCGGCGTTGAGAATACTGCAGCCAAGCCTGAGGCGGGAGTGTATAACCTGACAGAATCTTGATCCATAATTTTCATCAAAGTATATACGATTCTTATCATTGCTTTTTCTAAAACATTTAAATCTTCATAAACTACTGGCATGATTTGCTATAATTATTTGTTTTATGCTTTATGTTTTGCAGTGGTCAGCATTTTTTTCAAATTATAATCACTTGCATCCGACACTCTATTTTGAACTAAGGATGAGAGACAATCTGGTAGGAGGTTATTAACGGTTACCTCTTTCAGAAGATATTTAACTTTTGAAAATGTCTTCTTTCTACTAATGACGTAAGATTCGTTTCTTTATAAAGATTGCCGTGACTAGTGCCACGAACAGCCCAACAAATGTTTGTGAGTGCATCTAGATTCAGTTTTTCAAGTAGTAATGCCTATTCTTTTGTGCAGTTGTTCCGTATGTGGCAACAATAATTAAATATCGGTAATATGAAAGATTTATACATAATTACCAGTGTTTTTCTTTTTAAAGCGACACTTAAGACTCCTGAGACAGTGAATCATTGGACTGACTTTCTTAGCTTGGCTATCAATGTGTGTCCACATACAATCTTCTTAGGAGTAAGTTTAGGAGAACGAACTACCTGAACTGTAGTGTTATTCAATTTTCAAAACTGGTTTTACATTTAGTAATTTAATAGATACTGTTTTATTAGGGTTAAAATCGACCTGTGGGTTTTCTGACCCAAGTGCATATTCTACTTAGATCGTTATTCAGACAATGTGCTGCTGTACGTGGATAATTTTTACCACAACATATAGGGAGGTGTCATCTGCAAACAATCTACGATCAATATCGTCTACAATGTCGTTTATAAAAGTTAAAAACAGTAGCGGTCCTTAGACTGAACCTTGTGGAACTCCGGCCGTAACTTGTCGTAAGTCTGAACTGTACCCATTGATAACAACCCGTTGACATCTATTTTTAAGTAGCTTTCAAACCATCTTAATAATTTCCCTTTCGATAACCTAGGATTTGAGTTTATGGATAATACCTCCATGCCAAACTTTATCAAAGGCCTTACTGATGTCGCAAAAGACTGCTCTAATGTATTTGCCTTTATCCAATTCTCCAGCAATAAAACCATATAGGTAAGTTAGTTTATTAGCGGTAGAATCTCCTGACAAGAACCCTGATTGAAGATTTGTAAGCAAATTATTATCTCTTAAGTAATTATTACATATTCAAAAAGTTAACGCATTTTTCGAATATCTAAGCCTCACAACACGTGAGAGCTATAGGTCTATAATTTATCAATTCATTAATATTACATTTCAAGCCATTACGGAAGCTTCCTTCCAACTTATTGGAAAAGTAGACTTGTCCAGGGATATATCAAACAATTTAGCAAGTGGATCTGGTTATCGCTGAAGCACTTAATTTCAATAATCTGTTGCCGATACTGTCGGGCCCTGTTGCTTGCTATATCTCTTGTATCATCATATATACATCGTGGTAATTAATGGGGTGACATTTGGTATTACTGGTGCCCCTTAAATAGTTTTTAACTTGCCGCCACCAGATTTTTCGCCGTACGCATAAAACATTTACCATCAATTTTGAGCACGTATTTTGTATTTGCAACACTAACATAGGAGTTAACACGGTTTCTTATTTAATGAAAATTGGTCCAGTCAGAATCTAAGTTACGCTCTTTAGCAAGCTTGTGAATGCCGACGTAGCATCCAACATATCTCACTTGTGATCCATTGTGGATCATAAGGTCTCATTGTAACAATTGATTTAGGAATGTGATCATTACACACGTCAATAATTGTCCGGGTAAAACATTCTGCAATAACATCAACATTTCTGGATGATAAGAAATGATCCCAACTTTGTCTCAGTTGAGCTATCAATATTGTTTTCATTATTCGCCATGTTGTAATTGTAGATTTTTCTTTTACAATTTGCATTGCTAGGTATAATTTCCTTAATTGCTACGAATATAGGACAATGGTTACTGCATATAGGATCGGATACACCCGAATTCCACGCACTGTCTACATTAGTTACAAACAATAAATCAATCAAAGTTCTGGAGGTAGGTGTAATCCTGTTGGGCGCAGTTATAATTTGGGTCAACCCATATATTGCTTGTAAGTAATCTATTTTGTTTTTACTGTCTCACAGATATCTAGATTAAAGTCCCAAGCTATAATAGATGTATATTCAAATCTATTGCGTTACATATTGACTGATCTGTCAACCGTCAGTAAGCCTATCTGCCCTATAGAATATCCCTTGCCATTACCCATAATGAATCAAGTACATTTATGCACAGATAATCCATATTGTTAACATATTATTTCGTTTTACATATATAGCTACACCCCCGCCTCGACTTGGTCGATCGTTTCTAACTGGCAAATGAAAGCCTGGAATTGAAATACCAACAGTAATGTATGCCGTCATGCAGCCAAGTTTCGGTCAAGTGAATAATATCGTATAAATGAAATTCAGTGCAAAGTAGATCTATTTGTCCTTTAGATGACCAATCTTTAAATTACCATGTTACTGGCCCAGGGTTTGGGTAACATTACCGTAACATGAAAGAAGTAATCGACGGTCTTAGCTTATAGATAAAACAGGGGTCACGGGTGGCCCAGTTGTCTAAGGCGCCGCAATTCACTGTGCAGAAACCTATGATCGTGGGTTCGAATCCCGGTTCGCCCCGATTATGTTTCTAGGTTTGTCAGCACCATACCCGTGCGTGTGTTTCACCGAAGTGGTAAACGCCTGAGACCTGCATCACTTCGGGCTTTCCTCTCACATTAAACTGACACGCCGTTAAAACAGGAATACTGTTCAAAGCGGCGTTAAACCCAACTCACTCACTCACTATAGATACAACAGGAAGAAAGAAACAGCAAGGACCTGTTCAATTTGCAAGATACTTTGCTGTAAAGACTGGACGCTAATAACCCCATCTATCGCAACCGACATCTCTCTTTACAGAATAGGGGCGGCAACATATCGACGACCGTATGTCTTGAAATAGTAGAACATGCTCATGTCTAAATGTGGATGTTTACAAGCGAGTAAGTACTGGTAGGTTTAGGAGCACAGGGTTTATTATTTCGATTGATTATATTTGGACCCGTGACTGAGGCAGTTAAAAATTTGTCAATGCATAGGTATGAGGGCTGATCACGCCGAACACCCGGGTTCGATTCCCGACATGGGTAAAATGTGTGAAGCCCATTCCTGGTGTCCCCCGCCGTGATATTGCTGGAATATTGCTAAAAGCGGCGTAAAACCATACTCACTCACTCACTTTACAGAATATGTTTTTTTTTTACAAAGGCTGACAGGGGGGTTGCGCACGAAGTATAGATTTGCAATGCAGAAATGCACCAGATATAACCAAAACCTGATAACAGAAAAATGAATGAAAACTACAGAGAGAAAGAATGTCACCACACTCACAGACAAAATATGTCAAACAAAAAATGAACTTTCGAAACATAAACAAAATCTATATACATCAACCAAAAATGTCACAGAAGAATCACATAACTGAAAATAAAACCAATAAAAAAGCAAATTAATTGGATAATTTGCACCAGCGATGTTTTTGTTTTGGTGAACAATCCTACTGATAAAGAATCAGGAATTACAACAGTGACGGTAACATAGGGTACAACAGGACAGCAGGTCGATACCTGCTTATTGGCATGTTTTACAAACAATGGATATGGATACCCTGACATACACTCACTTCTAGAAAGGATACTTTTATAGATGTAAGTACACTGTAGTACCCGTCATTAAGTTGATCATACTCATTGAATATGTAGAAGATCTAAAATACTATGTTAAATTACGGCATGCATACAACATATTGTAATTCCATCTTCAAATATGTTCATGTAAAATTAAAAAAAGACGTAATATGCTCCCCAAGAGTATGTTTTGTGAGTGGTCACACATGTAAAGAATAGTTGATCATATATGCTGAGTATTTCTCCCTTTCACTTGTACAATTCGACAGCGTATCATCCAAACGTGCATATATATGTTATGCGAAGGGAACACGAACACTGCAGTTGTACATACGTAGATCGATCGATATATTAATGGACGTCTACTGACATGAACTGGCACTTACCTCATGGACTTGCATATGGTAACATGTGGGTTTGCTAAGAGTGTAAAGCCTCGCTCGGATAAGTCTTATTTCCATATTTCTGTTAAATCAAACGTTTATTAAAGGTTTATTATTTCATGTATGTTATGCGCAGTCGTTCGTTTTGAGATACATCTGACAATAGTTTGCTTGTAGATACAAAATCCGGAATCTGGAATCAGTGCAGTATGTAAATGTAAATTTGATTGTTTTCAGTATTTGTGTTATATAATAAAAACTAGAGTACCATAGACAGATGATTCTTGTCGATAAATATAGCAACAAGTACACGCTGAACCAGTATATGTAGATGTGTTGTTAACATACACTGATTACTTACAGCGAGTATTGGTGTTGTACAAACTACACGCATTCGTTATGTGTAGTGTTGTACTCATATTTCAAATATCAATATATCTCTTGTTTCCGTTCATGTATTAGCTTTGTGCGTCATTTTCATGTTGAAATCTGTGTGTATCCAGATTAATATTTTTGGTTACTGTATACACCGAAACTTCAGCTGCCTCGAAGGACTTGGGTCTACAGAACATACGGAATTATCCGGAAACAAGATTTGGTTGGTTGGCTGCTTTGTTGTTTAACGCCGCACTCGGCAATATTCCAGCTATATGACGGCGATCTAAAAATAATCGAGTCTGGACCAGTCAATCCAGTGATTAATATCATCAGCATCGATCCACGCAATTGGGATTGATGACATGCATCGACCAAGTCAGCGAGCCTGACCACCTGATCCCGTTGTCGTAATACAGGATACACACAGATTGCAACATTAAATAGACGCAGAAAGCTAATACATGAACTTCCAGATCTAAAGCATGATACCTACAGTAAATATAACCATGTGATGTCAAGTACTTTCATTAAGTCGCATGTTTTACTCTAAAGGTCTCCACAAAGGGGTCTTTATGCAATACAATAAGTGTTACTATGGCCATTGGGAATTAAAGTGTAAGAAATATCACACATGATATACGATACACTTGTCAATTTTGCACAATTCTGAGATATATCAAAATCACATGTTTGTGCTGATAAAAAGAGCTTAAATTAAAAGTATATACTAGAATGTTGGTCGATCGACCCTGACATATTAGAACTCTCGATTGTCTCAAGATAGACCTTCTAATGCCAAAGCTGGAAATGATTAACACACATTACCCAACGATACATCTTCTTGTTGCTCGCGATCTTATGCGAGCAAGTCGGTTGTTGACGATTCCGGCTCCTACAACATATGGAAAATGGACTGTTTAAGGATTTCTGCTTGTAGGATTTTGCTGATGCAATGATTTATATTTATGCATAAGATAGTAACGCCACAAATCGCAAAGAACAAAGAAGAACGAAGCTTGGCTTGTTTCACGATAAAACATTGTTCTATTAAGACGTCATTTCTGGAGATTTGAACATCGATGTTACAAGGCAACGTAGCAAATGGCCGATATAATTTATATTCTAAATCAACCTATTGCCGATATGAAGCAGTGTCGCCGAAAATCACAGAGTAAAGTCAGATCGTTAAAAAACGGCGTTTATTATCAAACTCTCATTTTACGATACGTCGCATTTTGCTTACAACAAAGCCGAATGGGAGTTAGTGCTATGTCACTTATTTAAATACGATTGTTTATATGGTGATTTGCGTCAAGCTTAAAAAAATCGTCCGCATCTTAGTTATACGCGAACACTTGATTCATGGCATTTTGTATAGAGAACCAAAACACTTTGGCCTCCCTGGTATTACCATTTTCCTTTTTTGTAAACGGCAATGTATCTTATCTGGTAGTGTGTCGTTTCATGACATGAACACAACTACTACAATGACAAAAAACACACATCCTTAGATATATTGGGTACTGGTCTCAAGACTCTTTTGTGATTATCTTAAATGAACTCATTAAACGTATAATTAATTTTACAATCATTCCAAATTCTACCAACAGTGACTGTGATTATCAATGCAGGCACGTACACAGACGCGCATACGCATACACACACGCGCGCACGCATACGGACAGACAGACATATTTTTCCGATTATTGAGGTCGGCAAATGACAAAAAACGAACTATTGACATAACCTCAGTTGACCGATTGATGCATTTATTGTCATACGTTCCTGCTTGTGAATACATTGATAATTTGCTTACAATTAAAAACGTTATTAATGCGTAACACCAATAGAATGCAAGTTTTTAGCATTTAGATTTTGTTACAAATCAATATCGTGGTATATCACAAAAGTAAGATTATATTTTGATGACTAGCTCGTAACCATGTTCGTCAATTTGTGAATGTGTCTTTGTGTTTTTGTCTTTACAATATTAGGTGTGAGTGAATGAGTTACAGTTTAACCTCGCATGTCATTGTTTCGTCATGAAGTGACGACAACTACAGGAGTCCCGTGAACCACTTTACTGCCGTACCTGGGAATTCGACAGATTTATTTTACGAATAAATAAATAGACCATATCTGTACGTTCTCATTACACAGCGTCAGAAGGAACTATTATTCAGATGATTAAACATTACTATACCTCATTATCAGGAGCGTTTTCATCCGGGGCGTGTTTGATGCACGATGACAGGATGCGTCCCCGGAATCTGCAACACCGAGTTTGACAGATCAACCAACTTTTGTCACTATGTCGTGTTAATTGTGAAGTGTTATGATAATTAAATAAAAGTAACCTTCAGCATCCTGTATAAACTTTACACTGCAGAGTGACACAAACACATATACAAGTGCGTACCCCAATCTCAATGGTTCATAAGCCCGGAAGGTTTTTAATATGTATGGTGAATTTCTGGTCACTCCATCGGTTTCAAAACACATTTCAAGGCGTATAAAGATCTTTAATTTATAAACGCTTAGTCTTTATGCCATAGAAGAAAACTGGAATACGTGTTAGTCAGTTAAAGAAAATAAACAACAACTAACCTGATAGAGACCCCGATTAAAACTGCGATTAGACAGGCTATGGTTGAAATAATCACAATGGTAACATGTGATTCTTGCCTTTGAGTTGGGACGTCGGTGACTGTGGATGTATGAAAAACAGTAACATAATAAGGAAATAAATCTCACTTGTTTGTCTGTTTCAGCTTATGTCTTCTACAAGTAGATAGATTTTCAACCCTCAAACAATCACGTGATTGTGGTCTTTCACGGCCATAATGATATTGATCATAGGTGTTGTATTTGTGAGGTTTCAGTACAAATAAAATGTATTTGGGTGCGTGACATTTTGATTATGAATATAGTTTAATCTTTCAAACTTCAATAAACTGAAATACCTACTAATACCCTACCCTTTGTAAAAAATACTCATTAGGTGTATTAAAAAAAACTACTAGATCCCAATAAGTTAGTATTTTTGTATATATTCGATGTTAAGCGATTAAATGTCTCCGGATATCATCACGTTTTTAATATAATGGAACATTTTCACGTTATTTTGTCCAATAACAGAAATTGTACCAACAAGTCCTGTAATTACTATGATTAATTTCCATTGTACGTGTTACATGTTAAACGATGTATACTACAAATACTAGCATATCACATACATTGAGAGGTTCCGTTACCATCGATCATGGAGGTGCATTGACTTCTTCCATCATATGTGAACCCTTGGCGACATGTTGTACACTTGCCACCCTTCTGTTGACATTTGAGGCAGTTTTGAGAGCAGGCCAGCTCACAGGTCTGTCCCCACCACCCATGAGGACATCCATCGCAAATTCTGTCATCGCTACAACCGGAACCAAGACAGTTGCATTTCTTCTTCTCACAGCTAGTTCCTGTGAACCCTGCCTTGCACGATGTACACACCTCAGCTTCAGTGCACGATAAACAGTTGGGTAGGCAAGGGATATGGCAGAGAGGAGGCTTCCAGCCATGTACACAGCCGTGGGTACAGCGAGGAGTGTCTCCGTCAATCTCTGTACTGCAATCTTTGTCAAGGCATTTATCAGTGCAGTTTCTATCACAGGAGCGCCCATAATAGCCAGTTTTACATCCATGTAGGCACACACCCGCCAGCTGACTGCAGGTGCCGTGGAAACATCCCACTGAACAGGTTTTGTCACAATGAGTCCCGGTAAACCCGTCCTTGCAACCAAAAGCACATGAACCATCGTAAAAGAAACACTGTGAATCTGTACACTGTTTTCCACACTTGTGTTCACATTTATCTCCCCACAATGTGGGTTTACAGCCGTCCAGACAATTCCCTGTTGTACGGTCACAGTAGACACGGTCACTATAGCTCTCTCTACACTGAGGTGGACATGTCCGTGAACAGTTTGTAGAGTAATAGCCAGCTTGACACTGAAGACAAACTCCTGTTGTTTTGCTACATCCACCCGTGTCACAGTGTTGACACATCTTGTCACAGTAATCACCATACCTTCCAATATAACATTCCTCACATGTCCCGGACTGAGATATAGACAGGCAGAGATAGGCTGTACAATCAACAATGGCGATACCTAGAAAAAGAAATATGAAAGTTGGATTAGATATAGCATGAATACACCAATCTACTATACCCTGATATACATGTACATGTACTACATAAACATTAAAGGTCATGAATCCCCACCTGAACTCGTCTCCATATCCAAAAAGTCCAATTAGTCCTATTACAAAGTTATAACTTGATGTGAAACATCATGTGCTCTTACGGAAGGAAGTCTGCTGCTATGATTTAGTAATCACAGTGTGACTCGACAAGGGAGTGTTCTATCGACGTAATCTAAGTCAATATATTGCATATATGACTTGAAAGTCAAATCGTCACAGATACAAACTTTCACATGGGGAAAAGGGCAATTAAATACCATAGCACATTAATGTGTATATAGTTTTTTCATAGAAAAACTTTTTAGCCATTTGTGCTTGAAATATTTAATGCAAAAACATAGTTACTATTTTTTACACTATGCATGCGAAACGGTGAATACGATGAATGACTACCCTGTACGCCTCTACAGCAAAGTTTGGCGCCTCGGAGCGCCGTACAAGTTACACGTACCACTTGCTTTTTCCATTTGGGCATTATAAAGATTAAATCAAAAAGCATTTGTTAATATTTATCTAAGAATAATTTAGATTCCTTTAAGACACATCCTTATAATAACTTGAAATAATCTCATACAAACCCACCCCCATCTATCGTTCTGAGTTAAGTGTATATATTTCGTGGAGAGCTGAACAATACGTTCAAACATACTCACGTTGTAGGCACATGCATATGGTTATTGCAAGCAGTTGATATAATTCCATGTCAACAGTTGTACGCTGTAAGCAAGAAAAATGTATTGGTTCCACATTCAAAAGACACAAAGCATGTAGGTAATTCGAAAAGGTCTTTTATAGACTAGTATTTCGGAAATTGTTTGATATAGTCATTAGTTTGTCAAATGTCACACTCGTACGTAGCTGAGTCAAAACAGATGTTATACATCTCGTCATAATGCTTCTTTACGATTATAAAATTGTGAGTAGTGTTTTGGCTTAGGGACTGTACGTACAAACATGTACGGACTGAAACAATAATTAAACAATCGATGATGGGGAAGCATAAACAAGAAGCAAATACACGGAAATGTACACGCATTCGGTTTCATGTCAGCAAATAGACGGTCAAATGATTATTTCCCGTTTAACCTCAGATCGATTGCGTCCACAGAAAGAAGCGGTTGCATAAAATGTAAGTGTTTTGTTGTAGTTGTAGTTGTAATAGTACCAAATGATTACAGGGACAAACAACTAATGTATACATCTAACCCTTCAAGGTGAATCATATTCGTATTGAAGACGAGTTTCTGTGGTTCCGCACACTTATTCCAGATCGATAGTTTGTGTTGTCATCTCCTCTTGATGAACACCTATGTCGTGCTATTCCGAATAACTCTCGGGAACATCGTTTGTAATGTTTATGGCCGAAAAAGCATTGATATACGATGATACCGGGTTTTTTTCATTATATTCTATGTATTCAAACGAAAAATAAAGTAACCGAAAGTTCTTAACTTGTCTGTAACATTTACGGAAACTTACATAATACAGTACGTTCCAAGGGTGCAAAAGCACAGGCATCCGAAATTCTGATTTCAATAATGACCTGCTTTTACTATCAAACATCTGTCTAAAACAGAGAGACAATGTTTAAATTTAGGTTAAAACGCATGCACGCACGCACGCACGCACGCACATACATACATTCATACCTAATGAGATGAACTCTCTCTCAACGGCCCCAACACACATACACACGCACGCACGCACGCACGCACGCACATACATCCATGCATACATACATTCATACCCAATAAGATGAACTCTCTCTCAACGGCCCCAACACACATACACACACACACACGCACGCACACACACACACACACAGAGGCACACACACACACACACACACACACACACACACACACACACACACACACACACACACACACACACACACACACACACACACACACACACACACACACACACAGACAGAAGAGCATTCATCTTCACCGACAATAAACATAAACATTACAAGTATAATATCAAAATATTTATCACAAATACAACTAGTCCCAAGCATATGAACATACTTGGAGAAAAGCGCACACAGGATTAAATGAGTGTCAAGCGCCTTTGGTACATTTGATCAAATAATTTTCACCCTTGTAAACTTCCTTTTGCCATGATCGACGTCTTGACGGAGCATGAATGACACGGGACAGTCTTGTTATTTCCATACTGTTAAGGCGGAAGCATAAGCGAAATACTTCTATGCGTTGTTTTGTGACAAATGACATCTATTCCGCGTCTCCCCTGACGGCAACATTTGACGCATTACGTCTGAGGCCAAGACAAGATTTATATACTTTGGGTCATAAGGGAGCAAACATTTGATTTTCAGGGGGCGAGGAGGGGCGGGAATTTCTCTTTCTCTAAAAACATAATCAAGACCCTGTTTTACTGAACAATATATTAAATATAACACATACTATGATTGTCGGAAAATAATAATGTACCCTTACCGTGCAAATACACACAAATATAATAATATTATATTCCTGGACTCTGGTATCTAGCAACAATATTACATTTTATTTTGCGGCCGTGCAAATGTTTGGAATAATAAGTTATATGTAGGTCAGGGGGGGAAAGATCACTTATCAAATAGACCGTCCATCCGGAGAGCGGAAGATCCGGGGTTCGATCCCCGGCCGCGTCATACCAAAAGACGTTTAAAGATGGTACTTGTTGTTACCCTGACTGGCGCTCGGCATTAAGGAGACTGGTCGGCTCGGAGTCAGTATACTGTGTCTGTGCGGGGTATTCATGTTAAACTGCGGCATGATATCTAGCACTATAAATCGCCATCAGTCCGAACTAGTACAAGCGGCCACACACAGACGTGCATGCACGTCGCTATATATATAAGTGCAATAATCTTAACTTCTTTCATAGGCATTTAGAAGGCATTGCAATAATCTTGGACGCGACGCGAAACTCCATTTCACTTCACCTCACCTATCAAAGTATCAGTGGTCTTTAACGATCCTAAAGAGAACCATGTTTCTTTTTTTCACATATAAGAGAACGATCACATGGACAGTAAAAGCCAAGCTTGATATCTCCAACAATGTACGTGAGTGAAATTTAGGAATGACATCGACTACAGCACTGTCGTACCCTGACGTACTTGACCAACAACGCGCCCGCCACACAGTCTTTGTTTTGGACAATTTTTAAAGGGAAGGCACCATCACCGAATCCGTGAATTAAGATGAACAGTCCTTTGTTATACTTCAAGTCAGGGGCATAATTATTTTAACAGATTTTTTGACATTCTGCTAGCTGGCATGTTCAAATTGTTACATTGTTCCATGATGTCAGTATGCATGAAAATGCATGGATGTCAACTTATTTTTTATGAGGATCACAATAATAAAGGGAGAGCCAGAAAGAGACTTTACATATTCAATATCATTGCGTTCAAATTGCCACCTATGATGACCACGATGAAGGGGCTGATACGACGACCTAATGCGATGAAGTCACTGTCAATGTTGCGCAGATGTAATGTACGCAGATAGCAGTCCTCGTGGGGGTTTGTGACGCGTGGTCTGTCACTCTAGATCTTAGGCCTGTCCCTTGTGTGTCCTGTCTGGTTTTACCCCTGGAGAAGTCGAGCCACTGTCATCCGGTTGCAACCCAACCGTTTGTCGTGTGTCGCGCCCATTAAGTTGCCATACCAATAATTATTGTTATCTACGTTTCATCTGCAGTTAATCAGAGCGTTCTTTTTTCAAATGTGACACGTTCCCATCGATGTGCTCACCTTTTATACCGTGTGCATCCTTCCTGAATTTGTGGTATCAACACAAGTTTTTTACAGAAAAAGCGAAAATCAAAATCTCCGAAATGCACGGACTTGGACTCATTCACACATTTTGGCTGCATTTATGCAATCGTTTCTAGATATATAAAGGTTATAATATAGACAAAATAGATTTATTTCATTACACTTCTATTTCAGGTACCTTTTACGGATATGGATCTATATTGCCTTCACAATCATCTACAATACGGGTATGAATCTTTAAAATCACAATGTGAAATTATATCACGGGTACACTCACTGAACGAAAGCGTATTGCAACAAAGGGAACGAATAGACAGGGTAGTATTTGTTTAACATCCTGAAAATAACCGACACGAATAAAGTTATATTTATCATGAAGAGGGTTTTTTTAAACTTTGATGATGGAATATCCGCGGATTAGATTCTTTCCATGTTTATGACTAAATCAATATATATTTTCAAAAATGGATATCGGATTGGTGAACAGATTAAGCCTATTTGAAAACCTATCCCACCAAGGACATTTAACAATTAATAAGACTGTACCTACTGTTGCAATTTACCAACATTAAACATCTATTAATTGAAATGACATGTCATCCTGCTCCATGAATGGGATCATATACCAATACTGACCTTAACTGTATTTATGCAAAATCTGTGATAAATCCCCTAAACTCCATCCATGAGTTAAAACATTAGAAACAAAATATAGATACGCAAACGGTGCAAAATGGGTATTTCATAGATGATATAAATATATCGATAAACTTTTCAATATTCATAAGAAATCTCTGCCAAAGCAGTGTCGGAATTTTAAATAATTGTCCATCCAGAAATGGTTGAATATACAAAGTTTGAAATTGCCGCCAAATACAATACAGCAATGAGACCTACCTTGGAACACTGCAACTTAATACACAAAGTAGATATAAATAGAGTGTCGGTTGCACAAAGTAAAATTATGCCAAGCCCTTGTCACATTCAACACATCCACATCTGCCATAATTCACAGTATATTCATAACAAAGATTATCCCATCCTACGAGTTCCACGTGTTATAAACAGTGCATGGTGGCCATGTAGCGCATAAAGAATACAACCACAATGATCAAACCTTTCATCCAGAGTTGTACACTGAACGACACGTATTTCTGTCATCTAAGTTTGGTTGCAACTGTCGCCTCATGTGCAAGCCCTGCAACAACACATGTACATCGCGCTCTGCATCCTTTCTTGTACTGCACTTCAGTAGCTCTCCACATGAGTGAGTGAGTTGGGTTTAACGCCACTTTTAACAGTATTCCAGTTATATCACGGCGTGTCAGCTGAATGTGGGAGCTATGCCCGAAGTGATGCAGGTCTCAGACGTTTACCACTTCGTTGAAACCTAGGAACATAATCGGGGCGAATCGGGATTTGAACCCATAATCATAGGTTTCTGGCGTGCCCAAGGGACGCAACACTGCACAGCGAATCGTTGCGCCCTAGACGACTGGATGTTTAGATGTTAAGTTGTGGTGATACTTTAAGTGAAACCGTATACATTATTGTTTTACAAAATATACTCTTAAAAAAAGAAACTTGACACTGACTTTCAAAATGTAATATAATGCGATTGTTTCAAAATAGGACACAGAACCAATAATTGAAACACTGTTTGAAGATCAATGTACACAATGTTCAAAACATTAATCGTGTCACCTAGACAGACACATGTACACGATACAGATAATGTCACAGGGGTACAGAAAATGTTACTATCGGTTGTGCCCACTACGTGCATCAATCACCGCTTGAGACCGTTGACCCATAGATGCAATCAAGTTGTCAATAACACGCTGTTGGATGTGCTGCCATTCATGCTGAAGTGCATCAAGAAGCGCCGGAAGTGTTTGGGGCGGTGGATTCCTTCCGCGAACGCGTCGATCCAAGTCGTCCCACAGATGCTCCATCGGGGACAAATCTGGTGACCGGGCTGGCCAAGGTAATGTCTGGATGTTGTTGTGCTGTAAGAGGTCCTTACAAACACGTGCAATATGCGGTCGAGCGTTGTACTGCTGGAACTGTCCGCCATGAACGTTGTCGCGAGGAAGAACGTAAGGCTGCCACTTCTCACCATTATGCCAATCCCAATACAGGCAACAAGAGGTCTACACCCTCGACTGCCACTTCTCCCCATTATGCCAATCCCAATGCAGGCAACAAGAGGTCTACACCCTCGACTGCCTCTTCTCTCCATTATGCCAATCCCAATACAGGCAACAAGAGGTCTACACCCTCGACTGCCACTTCTCAACATTACGCCAATGCCAATACAGGCAACAAGAGGTCTACACCCTCGACTGCCCATTCTTCCCATTATGCCAATCCCAATGCAGACAACAAGAGGTCTACACCCTCGACTGCTCATTCTTGCCATTACGCCAATCCCAATACAGGCAACATGAGGCCTACACCCTCGACTGCCTCTTCTCTCCAACATGCTAATTCTCACTCAGCCAACAAGAGGTCTACACCTTCGACTTCCTTCACTCGCCAATATGCTTATTCAAAAGCAGGCAATATGAGGTCTACACCCTCAACAGCCTTATCTCACAAACCAGCCAGCCATGCTCATCCAAGTCCAATGCCACCTACTTACAAGAAGACAAACAAGTCGGTCACCACTGCTACAAAATCCTCCAACAACAGTGTCCACACCAAACTACCATTCATGTCTCGTCCCTCCAGCCAACTGAGGTCTTCTTCCTCTTCAACCAAATCATGCTCATCTCCACAAAACAACTTTCCAAAGCATACAAAAATTGACAATGACACTCTTGACTCACACAGTGTCTCATCAGAAGATATCAGTAGAGATGACATAACATCCTCTATATCTGTAGACTTTCTCTACAAGTCGGGTCCTCACGATCCTCCTTCAGGCCCTATGGTCTTTGCTATAGGAACTGACCTTGATGATAAAGACTTGGCAGAAAAGCAACGTAAATCCCCTGACCTTCGCCCAATCATGGACTACATTGAAAAAGGTGAAATTCCTTCCACCTATACAGATGTTCAAGTCAAGGGTCTAACTGGCCTTGCTCAAGAGTATGACATACGTGATGGTATTCTGTACCACTTCTATCATGCAAAGCATCAAGGTCAGAAAAACAATCGCCCTCCTATGGTAACACAGCTAGCTGTCCCTGTCTGCTGTCACAAAGAGCTTCTTTTTGCCTACCATGATTCCAAAGCTGGTGGTTGCCACTTTGGACGAGATGCCACTCGTCAGACAATACTCACAAAGTATTACTGGCCAGGATTATACCAGGATATTGAGAATTATGTCAAGTCCTGTGATGACTGCAAACGCTCCAAAAGAAGGACAAATGCCAAGCCAGCACCAATGGTGCCCATGCCTATTGAGGACACATTCTCTCGTCTCCATGTTGACATCCTCGGGCCATTGCCTGAGACTAAGGAAGGTTATAAGTATGTTCTCCTTGCAGTTGATTCCTTCTCACGCTGGACAGAAGGTTTCCCTATGCGCACCCAAGAAGCCTCTGAGGTTGCATCAATCCTGTTCACTGAGGTTTTCTCACGGTTTGGTGCTCCCCGTACACTTCTTACTGACAGAGGTAGGCAGTTCACTTCCAAGCTGGTAAATGCTCTCTGTGAACTCCTCGATATCAAGCACTACTACACTTCGTCCTACCACCCCCAGACTAATGGGATGTGTGAAAGGAGGAACAGTGTCATAGAGCAGGCTCTCCGAACATATGCTGACCTGATCAGACCAATTGGGCCAAACTCATTCCATGTGTTATGATGGCCATGCGCAATGTACCTTGTCAATCTACAGGATATTCACCACACTACCTCTGTTTGGAAAGGAAATGAATCTTCCTTTTGACACAACCTTGCTGCCTAAATCTACCCTCGGCAAAGATGCACAGGGTCATCTTCAAGATCTCTTGAAAAATCTGAATGTGGCAAAATCCCTTGCAAAGGACAACATGTCTGCTGCTCAGGATAAAAGCAAGAATCTTCAGGATATCAGAGCCAAGGAACCTTCATTTGCAGTTGGTGATCAGGTTCTCATGACTGATCAAACTGTCAAAACTGGCCTTTCCCCCAAACTGTCAAAGAAATGGATAGGACCTTACAGAATCATTCGCATCGGTCTAAACCATACATTCAAACTACTGAACACTAACACAAACAAAGAACATAAATCCTTCATTGATGCCAACAGACTTAAAACTTACACACCTCCAACCCCTCGAAGACAACCTGCACAACCAGCTCAGCATCTAGCAACACCCACTCAGTCCACGGCCTCCCAGCCCGACAATCCTCGTAGAGAAGCCTTACAAACAGCTCAGCATCAATCAACTCCAACTCAGTCAACATCCTCCCATCCTGACAATCCTACCACAACACAGCACACTTCCGCAGAGCATCCCATTATGCTACCTCACCACTCGTCTGATAACTCTGACAATATTCCACAGAGTCCAACATCATCTGCCCAACCAGATGATCAACTTTATGCTGTAAAACGCATACACAAAGCTAAAAAGAAGTCAGGAGTAACTCATTACCTAATTGAATGGGAAGGTTACCCCCAACGCACCTGGGAACCTGCCTCCAACCTTAGTGCGGAAATGATAAGTGATTACCATACATTTAGAACAGGATCTGGTCACAGACGGAAACGGAAACACAGATATTTTGCAAAATCATAGGTCGTGACCTTCCATGCTATTCCTCCTGGCAACAAGTCAACATTTGTCAAGGTAGATGAGCTCTGACCACCCCCTACAGGTAATCAAATTGCCTTGTGTTCTATAAGTGCTACGCAGTGAAATGTTGTGGCCACAACTTTCCTGCATCAATGGTCATCCCATCTGACTTGTACCTTGGTTTCTTTTTGTCTTTGGTCCATCATGGAGAGCCACTATCCTTGAGTTCGGCTGATATTCGTGCCTCCTGTCCTGAGTGACCTTGCTTTGCCTCCAATCCCTAACTATGATACGTACACGTCAACTACCGTTAATCTCTCGTTGTCATCACCACCTTGACAGACTACAATGTTACCATTCTGTTAGGAATCTTGGCTGTTCCTTGGGCAGCATTTCTCATCCTTGTCTCAAAATCTCAACTGTCTTCTCCAAGACTTGAGTGTGCCACAATTCCAATTCTTCAACTCACTCTGTGTCCTTCCTATTGGCACATCCAACCGCCTTCTGGTGCCCCACTTCCCGCACATTCACAAACTCTTTAAGCACCCCTTTGCCACCTATATCCTAATATTTCACCACGGATACTTTCAAGTCGTAGACCTAGCGTGATGTCAAATGTTTGACAGTGTAAGGGCAAATTGTTGGGGAACGCTAAAAACTCCCTCATCACAAAACAACCTTTCCTCAAACCATATTATGTATGTTCATGTTAACCGCGTTCCTTTTCACAGAAATGCTTGTTCATTACTTCAAATTGTCATTTTTTCTTGTAGTTTAATGTGTAGGTATGTTTCAGAATCTTTGTAATGGAAATCGTGTGCCTTATGTTTTCAACTTATCAAACTATCTTCATGCACACATTTGTTCATGTCCAACGTAATCTATTGTATCACTGTATTCTGATTATCTATGTATATTCGCTTCAATTTAATCCTTTTTTTTGGCTTTTGAGGACAAAAGCTCCCCAACGCACAGGGGTATTGTTACAGTGCATATATTTCATTACACTTTCTATATTTTTAACAAATTAAACTTAAACTAGGAAATTCTAAAATTCGAAAGTCGCTAGACCAGTATTTCTCGTTTTTATCGCCACTGGTCGACCATGACGGCTGCTCCTTGGCAAGCTCATTCACGCGAACATTAAATTACGTAATCATAGATAAAGTCGGCGCGTACGTCCACCCCGGCCCTTGTTCTCTTGATAAATGTTTTGTTACCAGCTGGCGCAGGTTTTGACCACCATCTTAAACTGTAATTAAAATAAACTCTTCTTAGGCAATACTGATACCATTTTATTACCACCTGCTTTTGTGTAGTCAACTTTGACAGCCCAGGGCAGATAACAGAGACCGAAATTACAACTTCAAAGTAATTGTTAATGTGATAAGAGTAGAGCTGTGGGGGTATATAACTCCTTGGGTGTTGGTCCTCAGCACACTTGCTTGAATAAACCTAAGGACCTCACAGCTCTCTTCTCTCTTGTTTCAAGGTTAGAAACATTTAAATATTCTTATTTTATGACTAAACTTCTTATTTCATTGTTATTATTGTCTGGAAAATGTTATAGTTAAGTTGAATCAGTACTGCCATATTGTTACTCTCAATCTACTGTGTACAAGTTCTAAATGACTGTTCATTATATATTATTTACCGTTTAATACTCAGGCACTTTCCAGTGTTGTTTGAAGTGTAATGGTCGTGGGCTCCTCCAGTTTATGTGTCATTAATATGCGGCACCAATAGTTCTCTCCTATATTTCGACATCCATGATTATATTCCCCTTCTATGTCTAACATCATCTGTTCAAAATGCCAGATGCATAATATTATACAGTTTGTATTTCCGTGCAGTAGCGTATCGTACATGTAGCTTAGTCACAAAACGGTTCCTAGAGTTAACACAACTGTTTCAAGCAAGACTTATTTTATACGTAGGTCGGTTATTCCATATTTTCCGACAGTCCACCGATCAAAGGTTATATGAGCAGCTTTACCTTCCGTATGCGCTTACAGAATAGGCTATAACAACGCATTCCATATTTCTTAGGTTTTATCCTCATTAAGTAAGTATTTGAATATATTGTAAAGAGTCCCGTCCCTCATATAGTTGCATACGCTACAACACAGCCTATACCACAATTTCATTACCGTAGTCATTTAAATACTGTTAAAGTAATCTCTTATACTTCATAATGACGTACATTCAAACGCGCACCGTTCAAGTATACAATTACCGTATTCACTCCATGAGCTGTTATTGTCTAGCTCCGTATATATGTAGGAAATGCGCGTAGTCAATAGCAACATAGCCGCCGTGATTCATTACCGTAGTCACCAAAGTAATCACCACTAAAACTTATAATTACACTAACTAAAATCGAGCTATATCTTCTACCGCGTACATTCGTATCTTTATTTGGATCAAGTAGTTACAAATATTAATGACTTTTCATAAGTGAATGTCATGTTCCTCATCTTAGCAGTTTGCACAGTCTACCGTACATGCTCTATTAAAATGTTATGACCACTCAATTTAGCTGTTAAGGAATGTTATTTAGCATTAACGTTATAATTCTAGTAAATACTACATCTGTTGTATAATGTTACCGTACATACTCCAATATTAAATACATTGCCTTTATTATTATGCCTTCATTAGATGGACAATGTGTTAGCATATTATTATCATTATTATGATTGTACGTCACTATTATATATTAATTGATGTAACTTGAATGATATGACACTTGCTTGAATAAACCTAAGGACCTCACAGCTCTCTTCTCTCTTGTTTCAAGGCTATCTCCCAATAGCTAATTCCCCAAACCGAGGCCTGACAGTTATTGGGATCACCCAACAAGGCTGTCTTAATATCACAAATATCATGGACTTCGACGTACAAAAGAGTCGTGACATATGATTATCATTTGTTATGCACTTTTTCTAGTAGTTACATCTATTATATGCTTACTTTTCAGAATAGGGACTTTACATTCATTATCACTTTGTCAAGTCTCTGCAAAACAATACAAATTTAATAATACAGACTCAACTTACATGTGTGTATGTTGTAATATCCCTAAGTTACCGAGTGCTGCATTAAACAACAAACAAATAAAACATAATATCCTCAAGAATTAAGAATAATGTTAATAATGCCCAAATCTCCTTAATCTCCATACCTCTCTCTGTTTCATGTGGGGCGGTCGGGTAGCCTAGTGGTTAAAACGTTCGCTCGTCACGTTGAAGACCCGGGTTCGATTCCCGACATGGGTACAATGTGTGAAGCCCGTAAAACCATACTCACTCATTCACTCACTGTTTAATGTGAAACATAAAATAAGTTGTGTTTGTAATAATCTGAAGGAATAACAATGACAATAATATTCTAATTATTTCAAGATATAATACTAATCCTTAACTGAAAACGTCCACTACAGTGTACACTCGGTGAAGAAGCCTATGAACATATGAACTTTTCACATACACTAATGGAAGTTACGTTTGTGAAGATAGCAAATGATATTATTCGGTCGAACGTCAGCCAGAACCCCTTTATGGAATTCTGAGTTTACAGTCTGGGTGCTATGTACAAGGCTACTCTAATAAAGTTCCTGACGTATTTTAGGCCAGGGGTGGACACTCGCATTAATGTGGTGACTCATCATTGCATTCATTTCACGATTTACAGTATTCATGAAGAATATTTTGTATGGGACCAGACGCATGGTGGAATAGAGAAAATTATGAGGATAGACTTACTAAGTATTTTATGATATTCATGCCAGCTCAAAATAAACTTTGATTTATTTTCATGGTATCCACAAGATAAGCAGGATTAAACTCACATCTTA
The DNA here is from genome assembly GCF_023055435.1 of Haliotis rufescens. Lineage (NCBI taxonomy): Eukaryota > Metazoa > Mollusca > Gastropoda > Lepetellida > Haliotidae > Haliotis > Haliotis rufescens. The sequence continues at coordinate 8,769,120 of NW_025963890.1, forward strand.
AGATTACATTAAACTGAATTATATTTGCTGTTTACATATCAAAGTTTCCGAAAATATTACAAATTGTTTAGCCACAGCAAGGCTATCCATTCGTGACATGTTTCATCTGATCTGCTGATTTATTTTCAACACTGTCAAATCTCCTTCCTTGTTTCGAGAGAAGTACTGCGCAGTAAGAGTTGTGAATAATCACTCGACCTCCGGACATGGCACATTGAAACTTGGAGGTCAGGGATCACACCTCCCCTTTCTCCCAGGGAGGGGTGGGGATGTATTCGGGATCTGTTAGTCATCAACCTCGTGTTTCAAGAGTTACGTGCGGAAGATTCAATGTTTAACAACAGCGACGCAGATGGTACTGAATGCAACGGAAACAAATCATTGAAACATTGCCAGAAAACGACCAAAGGGAAGTCTCACCCCTGCTCGTCCATTGTGTTGTCATAGTCCTAAAATCACTATAATTAACCCATAATTATAGTGGTCATATTTCAATAATATGTTTTGTATTTTTCTCAATATTTTATCTTACAAATAGCTAAACCTAAATATATTTCTGTAGATAATGTTAGTCAGTTGCCATGCACGTAACTGACCGTCACAAACCAGTGACTCTGGATAATCTAACTCAGCCAGGGGGCCAGGCTAGGGTTATGCCCCAGGCTATAACATGTTGTGTATGGGTGTCATGCCGGGTTAGCAAAAATCCAATTTTCTCTGGTATCAGTAAAGCGAAAACCTAAGTTGGGGTATTTGTCCTACGAAGGCGAAAATGAGTAATTGCTATAAAAACACCGGATTACCGTAGTTTAGATTAGCGCCCCTGCTGTAACAAACAGAGGAGAGGAGAGGAGATTTACTAGAGAGTCGTTTCGTTGTTGCTGCCTGCAGAGCGTCGGTAATCACTGAAAACGGCATTCTTCAAGCGGCTTTGCAGGTAAGAAAATAATGCACATGATAATGGTGATAATAATCTTAGAGACAAAGACTCAAAAGACTTTGCTTAGCAAACTATTCAGTTATTTATTTTACTTATTATTATTATTTATTTTTAGATACAACAGGTATTTGTCACATGTATGTATTTGTTTATAGTTAATATTAGTTAAAATGCAATTATTTAATTGCAGGTGAACCATACCCACCAACCTATCCAATATGAGATGGAAGTTGAGTCTTTCAAGTCCAAGCACATCCACCGCACTAACAATTACGTCAAGGGGTGGAATCACAAACTCAACAAACTTGCCAGGAAGAGCCATCCGAACATTTTTGAAGTTGTTACGCTATTTCAAAGAGAACAATCCAACGTAGAAGTCGCAAATTCAACGAATTGGAGCCCATTGGTCAGCACCACCCAGAAAGAGAAGATACCGGCTGATTGACAACCGTCTTCAGGCTCTGAAAGTCAATCTCGTCAACAACGTCATCGGCGACGTTGAGTACACAGATCACGTTGGTGACCTGATCCACTTGGAGTGAATGACTTGAACACAACGTGTATGCCAGTGCAACCGCAAATTTATTATAGAATGTATTTCTGTATTTACCATTATATTTTAAGATATAAGTTATTGTTGATTTTGTAGAAATTATAATGTACTATGAAATATTAAAGTATTAGAGTTATTAAATTTGTTAAATGTAAAGTACTTTTGTGCAACTATACTATACTTCAGCATCTATTAAATTACTACTGTAATTACGGTATACGCATTTCTGTGTTTTTCTTGTAATTTGAGAGTCCCGGTATAGCAATATCCCGTGTTTACTGTAGCGTGACCAGTCTTACTGTAGCTTCACGAAAGCGAAGAGATTTTAGAGTTGATTATGGCTAGGTTTCGCTCTTCCGGCCCATAACCTGTGTATGGCCGACACATCGTCATTTTAGTATCAGATAGGTGGATTATAAAGGATATTACGCGGTCAGTGCGCTCCGCAATTGTCGAATAATTGTAATTAATACGCCATGCATGTAGCAGATTTAGATCATAGTTTCAATATTAGGTAACTAACGCATTCTACAGAAGGCCTGGGTCCCTATATATACGGAGTCCAGTGGCAGATACTTCACTCTGCCACAAATAAAGACTTAAAGGGACTCAGCAGCCTTCTCTCTGTTTGAGGGTAAGATAACATTATTTTCTTGTTAAATTCTCCTTGCCTTTAACTTATATGATATCCTGTGCAAGCAACTATATATTTACCATGGTTTGTAATATTTAAGAATAAGTTATATGTCATTCATTATGCCGCAAAGCAACTTGAATGTTAATTGTATGTGTGTGTTTATATAGATGTTAGTAGATTAGTTCACTTGTACATTAACTGTTGATAATATTGTTGAAATATCGCTCTCTATATGAAATTTCACTCTGCCACGAATAAAGACTTAAAGGAAACCAAGCAGCCTTCTCTCTGTTTTAAGGTGACAGCCGAGTAATCAGCTCTACCAAGTTAATTCCCCCACTATCTTGGCTATTGTGACGTAGCAAACGGGGCCACGCCCACACAAGGCAAAACGGTCCCAAACACAAGCTACGTCAGTTGATGGAGATCAAAGTTTCCGGTGCTGATGAAAGGCAGAACACAGAGAACAGGATGAGGCTGCGGTCTTTTAGTCTTGACTTGTTGTAACCCTGAGGTACCAGGCAGAGTCATCATCAACAACAGCTCTACATCAAAGACGCCATCCTCTACAATACCAACATCACCAACAACATACACAACGTCAACATCAACGGTACCAACGTCAACGTCAACGTCAACATCAACATCAACATCAACATCTACGTCAGTATCAACAACCGTATCAACGTTATCAACAACATCCTCAACAGCAGCTACTCAAAGTATTTCCTCCACAGCTTCAACCACAAGCGTGGCCATGGCACATATTCAGCTTCCTAAATATTCAGGTAAGCAGGATGCAAATAACTGGTGGTCAGATCTAGAAACTTTGGTTAAACTCCAAGGTACTGATCAAGACAATGCGTGTTTAATTTTGAACTTCCTCTTAGAAGGACCAGCCAAACATTGGCATCATGCCTTGAGTGATGATATCAAGTCAGACTGGAATAGCTTGAAACAAGCTTTTATTACGAGATTTCAACCATCAGGACAATTTGATCTGTCAGTATTGGCGATCAATCAGCAACCTGCTGAATCAGTATCAGATTACATCAGTAGGTTACAGCAGTCCACCTCTAGTAAATCCATACCAGTCGACATCTTAGTTGCCATAGCTGTGAATGGTCTGTGCCCTTCCATCAGACAATGGGTCTATAATAAAGAACCCAAAACATTGGAAGAAGTGCGTCAACAGGGTGAACTAGCAGCCAAGTCATACCTCAGCATCCAACAGCCAGATCAAGCTAACCTCGCGGACCAGGTGACTAAGCTATCAACACTAGTGAGATCGCTAATGGCGAGCCAACAGAAGCCTTTGGCAGCTGCAATGTCTACACAGCAGGAGACGCTCCATGATGACCGTCAGCGAAGAGTCAGGTTCCAGTTACCACCTCAACTTGATGACTACAGCTCAAGACCAAGTCATCAGTCATCTTATGCCAGTCCATAGTACCAGCACAGGCCACGTGACTTCAGACGAGAGCAACTCCGACCATCTAGCAGAAACAGCAGAGAAAGATGCTCAGGATGTGGTGGGGATTGTTCTCAGCGTAATTACTGTCCCTATCGGCATACCATTTGCAATGTTTGTAGAAAGAAAGGTCACAATACTTAAGAATTGACCTTCACTTTGTGTGAGTTCATTGGATTATGAACCTTCATAGAGTGAGGGCCAAACTGTATGAACGTCGGAGCTTGCGACGACGTTCATACAATGTTTGGCCCTCACTCTATGAAGGTTCATAATCCAATGAACTCACACAAAGTGAAAGTCAATTCTTATAATTTTTTATCACAATTTCTTACCTCAAAGGATGTAGGCCAAGATCTAAACACAATTTTATTTAGTACGTGTGACTTCATGTTTACACTGACAGCCAAACAACAACCAGCTATATCGCGGAATAAAATAGTTCCCCAAAAGAGAGGTGACATGAGCGTATGGATGCAGAACTTGCTCTTCAGAAACATCTTACGCAACACATGTGTTCATATAATATCCCCATTAGATGAGAAAGGTCTAATGAACTACCTCAGTAAGTCAGTCACAATGACAGCGCGTCGTAATACATTTACATCAAGTACAAGACGTCAAAATGGCCGACACGATAAACGTGACGGGAGGATTTCCGAAGTTGTTAATGAACCTGTGGCGGTTACACATGTTAGTCATCATTGATCAACTGACCGATTATTAAAAGGTGATTAAAGATACGTCAAACAGACACCAAGGTAAATTCGTAGATTGCTGGAGACGGTCACTGTCAGCCTAGACACAGATTGAGTCGATACTGACGATAGTTTGGATGTGCATTTTTTCGTTTGTTCATTAGGATGGGCCGTAGCGAGGAAATTCATGAACAATCATGAAGTCAAGCTCTCTTACGTTTCTCAATGTATACTGAATTGCTGAGACCAAGATTAAAGGTTCTAAATGATCAGAAATAATGCTTATGTATGTTTTCGTGCTAGGGAATTCCCAGGGGTTTCCCCAGGAATGTGGAAGTAGTCCGTCAGTGTTTACATCATTTCAAGAACACGGTCTCGTGAAAAACGTATGAACGTCAAATTGTGTCGTTCATACACTTATGAACGTCAATTTCGCGGTCATGTGACCGACCTCTCGTCCAATGCAAAAGCCGTATATCGTGTAAACGTCAAATTAAAAAATTATATCTGTATGTTACCAGGTTCTTCTGTCAAAGATAGATGATAAATAGGGACGCGTGCCTGATTCCAAGGATCCACCTAGAATCAGGCACCCATTGAAACAATCTAAACCATCTGACCCACCCACTAGGCATACTACCCCTACTTCCCCATCCTCTACTAACTCTAACCAACACCATGTATCTCTTGAAGCCCCATTATCTAAAAACACCATTCAAGTTAAGGTCAGACAAGTCAAAACAACAGCATTGATAGACACTGGAGCAACAATCAGCTGTGTTCATATGAAATTTCTGAAGAAAATAGGATTCACTGAGTCTCACCTTCAGAAATCTCATCTAACAGAGATTCTTGGTGTAGGAGGAGAACGCCATCCTGTGTTAGGTTTAGTCACTCTACAACTTAACATAGGCCATGCTTCTTATTCACAAGATTTTCATGTCTTCGCATCATTACATCATACCATCATTCTTGGTTTAGACTTTCTCCAGTCAAAATTGATCTATCAAACCGCACAGTTCACCTGCATGATGGATTAATATCCGTAGGCTTGGTGGATGCCAATGCAGGGTTTGCTAGACCTCGCAAAACAGTTCAGATACCTCCCCACTCCCAGGCTGATATTCCTGTTAAAATCTCCCGTTGTGAGAGCAACAGAGTATTGCCACTGGAACCATTTCCTGGCCTAGAGGCACTCCAAATTCAAGGAGCCAAATGTCTCATTCAAAGTGCCAAGGGTAGACCATGTATGAGGTTTCTCAACCCAACTGATAAACCTGTCACTCTTCATTGTCAACGAATAGTAGCCACAGCATCCATCATTGACCCATCATCTGTCCATACATTGGAATCTGAGCCAATCGTAGATCATCCATCAGTCAACACTGAAGTCCCTTCTAGCCCATCAAAGCTGAGTGCTAACCTGGATTTTGACCTGAGTGACTCAGATCTCACAGAGACCCAGAAGCAACAGCTTCAGTGCTTCCTCTTGTCTCAAAGATCTGTTTTTGCACAAGAATGGTCAGAGTTAGGCAAAACACATCTGCATCAACATAAGATTGAAACAGAGCATCCCCGTCCTGTTAGACTCCCCTTCTACCGCCAGTCATATTTAGTTAGAAAAGAATGTGCTAAGCAAATTAAAGAAATGTTAGATGCAGGCATAATAGAACCAAGTCATTCTGAATGGCATTCGCCAGTAGTCATGGTCAAGAAATCTGACAACAGTTATCGATTTGCGGTCGATTATCGCAAGCTCAATGCAGTTACGAAACCAAATCTTTTCCCTCTTCCACGTTTGGAAGATGTCATAGATGCTATTGGTGAAAAACATGCTCAGATGTTCTCGGTTCTTGATTGTGGAAGCGGATTTTGGCAGATACCACTTCACCAAGAAACAAAACATAAATCAGCCTTTATCACCCAAGATGGCATTTTTGAATTCAATCGTCTTCCTTTCGGTCTCAAAAATGCACCAGCAGCTTTCCAGCAAACCATTTGTTCTGCTCTTCAAGCTATGAATTGGAAACATATATTAATATATGTGGATGATATCATAATCTACAGCAGAACATTTGAAGAACACTTACATCATCTGAAATGTGTTTTTGGCAAACTAAAAGAAGCTGGTCTTACCTTAAAACTAAGCAAATGTAGAGTTGCAGCTAAGAGAGTAACGTATTTAGGCCATGTCTTCAGCAAAGATGGAGTAGAAGTTGACAAATCAAAGGTAGAAGTTGTTAAAAGCATCCCTTCTCCTAAAAATGTCCATGATATCAGACATTTCTTGGATCTTGCATGTTACTACCGCAAATTTGTCCCAAATTTTTCCCGCATAGCATCAACATTGTATAACTTGCTTCAAAAGGATGCCACCTTTGATTGGTCAGACGAGTGTGAGCAGGCACTTAACAAATTGAAAGGATGCCTAACTTCAGCCCCTGTCTTACATATCCTGATCCCAATAAACCATTCATTCTAACAACAGATGCTTCTACCTCAGCCATAGAGTATATCTTAGGTCAACGAGATGCTTCTGGCCAAGAACACGTCATCTGCTATGGTGGCCGTGCCCTTCATGCGGCTGAGAAGAAATGGGGCATCACTCAACTAGAATGTTTGGCTGTATTAGAAGGCATTAGAACTTTCAGGGTGTATCTCACATCTCAGAAGTTTAAAGTCTTCACAGATCATCATGCTTTGAAATGGCTTAAGGACATCAAACAGGAAACAGGTCGTCTTGCTAGATGGTCTCTCATGCTGCAGGAATATGATTATGAGATCGAACATAGAGCAGGTTAAGCCAATACAAATGCTGATGCTCTCTCTCGCATTCCATATCCTGCACAGATCATAGAACCTGTTACTGATGATTTCCCTGTCCCACCAGTCCCCTCTATCAACTACACCTCAGCCACCATCCAGTCAAGTCATCATCCAATCCAGCATTCATATGCTGAAGTGGTTTCGACACCACCCACAAATCCATCATCAACAACCCATCACCAAATTGTTTGTCAGCTCAATGCAGCAGATGACTATGGGATATCTCCTGTATGTTCAACTTCAGAAAACCCTCATTTATCTGGTCAGAAGGCTATAGCACCTCCTTCAGCATCGTCGATAGATCTGTATGTTGAATTTTGTTATCAAGATGAGATTCCATCAGGACCAACAGTTCAAACAATTGGAACTGATATCCCCGAAAACAATCTTGCAGAAAGACAGCGAAGTTCACCAGATTTCAAGCCTATCATTGACTATCTTGGGAATGGTGAGATTCCCTCTCATTACACTGATTCTCAAGTCAAAGGTCTCCAAGGTCTCTCACAGGAGTATGATCTATGTGATGGCAACTTGTATCATTTCTACCTACCAAAGCATAGAGGACACAAGAACGGCCGTCACCCAATAGTGACACAATTGGCAGTTCCTATTTCTGACAGGAAATCCTTGCTGTATGCTTACCATGATTCAAAAGCAGGTGGATGCCACTTTGGTCGAGATGCTACCCATCAGTCCATTTTGACCAAATACCATCAGCCAGGCTTGTACCAAGATGTTGAAACATACATCAAATCTTGTGAAGAATGTCAAAAAAGCAAATGTTTGGCCCATTCAAAACCAGCTCCAATGGTACCAATGCCTATTGAAGACAACTTTTCCAGTTAAATGTTGACTTCCTTGGACCTCTTCCTTAAACAAAGGATGGGCATAAGTATGTTCTTGTAGCTGTGGATTCATTCTGAAGGTGGATTGAAGCATTTCCATTGCACACTCAAGATGCTGTGGAAGTAGCAACAAAACTCTTTAATGAGGTCTTCACAAGGTATGGTGCACCTCAAACTCTAGTCACTGATAGAGGTCGCCAGTTCACATCAAAGCTGGTCAATGCTATCTGTGAAATCTTTGAGGTTAAGCACAACTTCACATCGTCATACCATCCTCAGGCGTAACAGTACAATTGCACAAGCCTTAAAATCTTACTGTTAGCCTGACCAATCCAACTGGGCTGATATTCTTCCATGTGTTCTCATGTCAATGCGAAACACAACGTGCCAATCAACTGGTTACTCACCGCACCATATGCTCTTTAGCAGAGAGATGTGTCTTCCATTTGATACTACACTCACACCGAAGCCAACACTTGGTAAAAATGCAGAGACACATCTCCAACAGCTCATCGACAATCTGAAGGTTGTCAAATCTATTGCTCGCGACAACATGTCTGTAAGTCAGCAGATAGACAAGGAGCATCAAGAGCTAAAATCATCAGAATCTTCATTCATGTTAGGTCAACAGGTGCTTCTACACAGCCCTGTAGTCAAACAAGGACTTTCCCCGAAGCTGTCCCAATCATGGACAGGTCCTTATTATATCACAGACATTGGTCCAAACCACACCTTCAAAATTCACAGACGTTCAGATGAAGAACATAAATCTTTGGTCCATGCCAATCGCCTGAAACCCTATGTCCTCAGAGGTAATGTTGCACGGCATGTTGACGCATCAGGTTCTTCTGCACCTACATTGGGTTCAAGCAGAGCACAGGAACCATTACCAGATCCTCCTGGACAAACTTTGCAAGGCAGCCCTCCACTAGACTCACCAGTCTCTAGTGAAAAGCCAACTGCAAAAGCAGATGAAACTGTGTCATCAGGGCACAATCACAAGCAAACAGAAGATCACAATCAAGATCAATTCTATGATGTTGAAAAACTCTCGAAGTACAAAGACATCAATGGCATACGCCATTTTCTTGTCAAATGGGTTGCGCATCCTACACCAACATGGGAGCCACACCATAATATAGGACAAGGACTTATCAGAGACTTCAACGTGCATAAAACACAGTCTGGACGCAGTCGTAAGCACAAACGATCACACAAATATTTTGTCTAATCTCTAATAATATAGTTATCCTTGACTTTGATTGTACCTGGCAGTTAGTTTCATTGTGAGTAGTTAGATGTTGTCGACAAACCTGCAGGGCCTCCTGTGTTTTTAGTGCTAGAAGGATGATAGTTGCAAATGTCATCTCTTCAAACCCGTTGTCAACACTGATCTACCCACTTGATCTTCTCTCAGAGTTGTCAGATTCACTTATCTATTATTATAGATTATGCTGTTATAATGGTGTATATTTCAAAATCGAGACAAACGTTATGTCAATATATGACACCATTTGTCCACCTTCATTCACACAACTATTTAAAACTTTAAGCTTAATAAAAAACAAACAAACAGTTAACGTTGTATGAACTGTTACTCATCCATGATCTAAACCGATACATATATATGACCTCATTCAGGAAGTAAAGTTTTCAACCTGCCGAATTCCTGCTGAGAACAATACTCTACATGTTCTGTTAAGCAAGATGTTGCTAAAACTATTGTATTATGCTTCATCATGTTGTACTTTTTTTTGTTCTCATAACAGAACAATACTCTGTCATAACATGTACTGTTTGGTGGACTATTGCTCAAATATTCAATTTCTTTTTTATGTCCGGTAGTATGTTTGTTACCATGACAAATTTATTTTGTATTTTTCAGTAGCACTCGTTCCACGTAACATATTTTGTGCTTTTTTGGTCAAAAGCTTCCCACAGCGGAGGGATATTGTCATAGTCCTAAAATCACTATAATTAACCCATAATTATAGTGGTCATATTTCAATAATATGTTTTGTATTTTTCTCAATATTTTATCTTACAACTAGCAAAACCTAAATATATTTCTGTAGATAATGTTAGTCAGCTGCAATGCACGTAACTGACCGTCACAAACCAGTGACTCTGGATTATCTAACTCAGCCAGGGGGCCAGGCTAGGGTTATGCCCCAGGCTATAACATACTGTGTATGGCCGACACATCGTCATTTTAGTATCAGATAGGTGGATTATAAAGGATATTACGCGGTCAGTGCGCTCCGCAATTGTCGAATAATTGTAATTAATACACCATGCATGTAGCAGATTTAGATCATAGTTTCAATATTAGGTAACAAACGCATTCTACAGAAGGCCTGGGTCCCTATATATACGGAGTCCAGTGGCAGATACTTCACTCTGCCACGAATAAATACTTAAAGGGACTCAGCAGCCTTCTCTCTGTTTTAAGGTAAGATAACATTATTTTCTTGTTAAATTCTCCTTGCCTTTAACTTATATGATATCCTGTGCAAGCAACTATATATTTACCATGGTTTGTAATATTTAAGAATAAGTTATATGTCATTCATTATACTGCAAAGCAACTTGAATGTTAATTGTATGTGTGTGTTTATATAGATGTTAGTAGATTAGTTCACTTGTACATTAACTGTTGATATGCCAAGTGATAGATAAAGCCGTACATTACATAGCATGAGAAAGAGTACATTGTGGTAAATACCCGTGGGTAATCTCACGTAAATACCGTCTCATGCGAATATTGGCCATGCTACGTCTATCATTTGGTTAAGCAATTACGGCATTGAAATCATACAGTATGTTAAATACATTTGTATGTAAATACATGAGTAACGCAAGAATGCCGTAAATGTAAATGTTAACAGTTCCTGTATGAAATGCCGTAGCTAGAATAACATGAAATACCTCCCAGTCGCTTATTATTCACAATTCGTTTTTGTACCTTATTTATTAGAACAGTCCTGTTAAGAAAGTTTAAACCAGTCGCTATCAATTCATGTATGGTTGTCAATTATATAGCCAGTAAACGACCAAAAGAGACATTTCATCCTTGCTTTTATGTGGTTGGCGTTTTTCTAAGCCCCCCAACAGGACTTATATTAGCCTCCAGCCTATAGACATCCTTCAAAATGATAGACACAAAATGGCATGTCCAATCGGATTCCACTTCTTTTCTCCACAATGACTGTGGGGTATCAAAATGTTCCTCCTCGCTAAATCAGCCTTTTCGCTGAATATTTGAAAAAAATGACATTTGGTACTATTGGTTAGTACACCCCGTATGCAACACAATATCTCATTTCGCGTCTTCAATACACCGGGAATAACGGAAAATCGCTTCATTGTCTTGTAGATTAATGCACTGTAAACGACGGCTGATGGCTGGACACTATTATATTTGAACATCAATATCACTTAGACTGGCCTGATGCAGTTTCTATCAACAGATCGTCGCCATATAGCTGGACTATTGCAGGTTGTGGTTTAAAATAACATTCAATCACTCACGTATTTCACATATTCAAGGAAAGAGGCTACTACGCGGGTGGTGGGTAGAGGGGGAGAGGTAGGGTGGTGTTTGTTGTTGTTTGTACTTGGTTGTGTAGCTGGAGGGAGGGTGGGGGGTGAAGGGTGGTGTTTGTTGTTGCGAGACTTGGTTGTGTAGCTGGAGGTAGAGGGGGGGGGGGGGGGGGGAGGAAGGGTGGTGGCGGTTGTTGCCAGACTTGGTTGTGTAGCTGGAGGGAGGGTCGGGGGAGAGGTAGGGTGGTGGTGGTTGTTGCGAGACTTGGTTGTGTAGCTGGAGGGAGGGTCGGGGGAGAGGTAGGTTGGTGGCGGTTGTTGCGAGACTTGGTTGTGTAGCTGAAGGGAGGGTCGGGGGAGAGGTAGGTTGGTGGTGGTTGTTGCGAGACTTGGTTGTGTAGCTGCAGGTAGGGGGGGGGGAGAGGTAGGTTGGTGGCGGTTGTTGCGAGACTTGGTTGTGTAGCTGGAGGGAGGGTCGGGGGAGAGGTAGGTTGGTGGCGGTTGTTGCGAGACTTGGTTGTGTAGCTGAAGGGAGGGTCGGGGGAGAGGTAGGGTGGTGGCGGTTGTTGCGAGACTTGGTTGTGTAGCTGGAGGGAGGGTCGGGGGAGAGGTAGGTTGGTGGTGGTTGTTGCGAGACTTGGTTGTGTAGCTGGACGGAGGTTGGTGCGAGAAAGGGAGAGGTAGGGTGGTGGTGGTGGTTGCAAGACTTGCTTGTGTAGCTTGAGGGAGGGTAGGGGGAGAAGGGGAGAGGTAGGGTGGTGGTGGTTGTTGCGAGACTTGGTTGTGTAGCCGGACGGAGGGTGGTGCGAGAAGGGGAGAGGTAGGATGGTGGTGGTTGTTGCGAGACTTGGTTGTGTAGCTTGAGGGAGGGTGGAGAGAGAAGGGGAGAGGTAGGGTGGTGGTTGTGGTTGCAAGACTTGCTTGTGTAGCTTGAGGGAGGGTAGGGGGATAAGGGGAGAGGTAGGTTGGTGGTGGTTGTTTCGAGACTTGGTTGTGTAGCCGGACGGAGGGTGGTGCGAGAAGGGGAGAGGTAGGGTGGTGGTGGTTGTTGCGAGACTTGGTTGTGTAGATGGAGGGAGGATGGTGGGTAGAGGGGGAGAGGTAGGGTGGTGGTTGTTGCGAGACTTGGTTGTGTAGCTGGAGGGTGGGTGGTGGGTAGAGGGGGAGAGGTAGGTTGGTGGTGGGTGTTTCGAGACTTGGTTGTGTAGCTTGAGGGAGGGTAGGGGGAGAAGGGGAGAGGGAGGGTGGTGGTGGTTGTTTCGAGACTTGGTTGTGTAGCTTGAGGGAGGGTAGGGGGAGAAGGGGAGAGGTAGGGTGTTGGTGGTTGTTGCGAGACTTGGTTGTGTAGCTGGAGGGAGGATGGGGGGGGGGGGGGGGGGGGAGAAAGGGAGAGGAAGGGTGGTGGTGGTTGTTGCGAGATTTGGTTGTGTAGCTGGGGGGAGGGTGGGGGCAGAAAGGGAGAGGAAGGGTGGTGGTGTTGCGAGACGTGGTTATGTAGCCGGAGGGAGGGTTTGGTGAGAGGTAGGGTGGTGGTGGTTGTTGCGAGACTTGGTTGTGTAGCTAAAGGTTTGTTTCCGGTTAGATCAGCTTGTATGTGGAAATGGACTAATCTGACTCTTAGTAAAACAACTGATGCGTTCTGTTTGGAAGGACATATGAGTGTTGACAGAAAAGTTTTGAGGTGAGGTGATGTGAAATAGGGTTAAATGTCGCGTTAAATTATCGCGTGTTTGTGTGTGTGGCTGTTCGTACAAGTCCGTATATTTTATAATGCTAACCCACCTATATACCATGCCACAGTTGAACATCAATACCCAACTCAGACACAGTATTCTGACTCTGAGACGGCCTGTCTTTGTTTTAGCCCCAAAGAGTAAGGCAGGGTAACAACAAGTACTATCTTTTGGTATGACGCGTCCGGGGATCGAACCCCGTCCCATTCGCTCTCCGGGCGGAAGCTCTACCAATAGACCACGGCAGCGATTAGAAACGTTTGGAGCCTCACAAGGAATTCAATAATGTTTTGCTGCGGACATCACATAACGACCAAGTTGCGTATCCTTGTCAATGAAATGAATTGTTTGATGGTAATTTTATGGACGTTAAACGACTATTAAATAGACACTTTAAAAGGTGAGGTGAAATAGGGTTTGCTTGCACGTCCAATATTATTGCACTTATATTGCTACGTGCTTGCACGTATGTGTGTGTGGCTGCTTCTACTAGTCCGGACTGATGTCGCTTAATAGTGCTATCCCACTGAGATACCATGCCGCAGTTTAACATGAATACCCCACTCAGACACAATATACTCCAAGCCGACCAGTCCTTGTTTTAGACCCATAATGCCGAGCACCAGACAGGGTAACAACAAGTATCATCTTTTAACGTAGTTTGATTTGACGCGGCTGGGAATCTCCGAACCGTCCGCTCTCCGGGCGAACGCTCTACCACTAGACCACGGAGGCGGTCCCAATTAAAAAAGATAATTGTTGTGAATAGTATACTCAACAACAAAAGTTCCTGTCACACCAATATATCAGTATATTTTTCAAACAAGTAAAGTTTGGTTTTCAATATTGTAGTACATGTATGGAATCAAGTCACAAAATCGCAACTGCTACAGAAAAGTATGCATTCCATGCAAAAGATCACTTTTATGCAAGCCCCATGCATTTCACTACCCAAGAATGGGTATGAAAAGATGTGCGTGAACGGGATTCCCTATGCATTGTTTAGCATCGTGCTGACAACCACTCAGAAAAACAACAAAATTACGCAATTATTCAACATTGCGAAATGCCACGCCTGTCCGAAAATGAGCGTCTTCGAGCAATTGGAATTCTTGAAGCAGGATCGAGTCAACGCGATGTTGCAAGACACCCTAATCTTCACATCTGATCTTCACGGGTCTCAATAGTACGGATAATCTCTGTTATTTTTGTTGATATTTCAAACGTAGAACATGGGATAGCATACGTTATTTACATCGCCTTGATCTCACTTTAAGTGGTGAACCACCCACAACACATTTCAATCACACTCACAAACAAGGTACATACAGGTGAAGACTAAGTTATTGTGTGCGCTACAAGCTACTGATGATTTGTCGAGGGACAATGGTCTTGAATGTTGATCATAGTCCCATTGGAATACGCAATAAGAACACATTACCCTCTGCGTTCAACATTGGTAAAAGTCATTCGTTGCTGATATGAATGTATTGCTTATTCAGTGGTCAAGTACAAAATTAAAGAGAAATGAATTTCCCTCATATGTACATTAATTGTTTGTGAACATCAATCATTTTTGGGTCATGTTAGGCTTTCAGGGATGATATTTTCACCGAAAGTTGTACTATTCAACCATAACATATAATGTGCAAATCACAATAAAGCTCTTATGGTCGTTGTTTACGCTTGAAATGGTCAACTATTGCCAACTGTTGAATTTCACTTTTCTCTGTATAACGAACTCACTGCATACATGGTCCATGTATAGGTTAATTACTGTAATTGGTTATTTGATATTCAGTTGCGTGGTATGTCACAGAGGTAAATCTAATTCATAACAACTAATTGTCCCATTTATTTGGCTTCTATCTTTTATATGAAACAAATGCTATAACATGGGGTGATAAACTTCATTGGCAGTAGACGTAGCATATAATTTTCCGCATGAACAGTCTACTCTGTTCCAGATATGTTTATTCATTTTGTCAGCATTTAAATCGTTGCATTCCTGGCTCAATGGTTCATTTGACGAAATATTGTTCCCTGTTTTGAATTACCGTCGGAAGTTCCAGACCAAGTATAAAATTTCCAGCCCTATGTGTTGCGCATAATTCCGAGATAATTCGAAGTTCATATTCTTGTACGAACACTTATCAAAATTCATTTATACCTAGTACTATTATGTACATATGTATATTAGTTCAAATTATAATAATGACTCCCTCTATTCTCGAAACGGTCTTTGTTCTACGACAACCGTAAGTCGGTATGGGAAAACAAAATATTTGTTTAATTGTTCAAAGTTCATAGTCAATGTCATATGATTATAGAAAAGGAAGGTAAGAAATTAAATATAAAGAGTAGCCACTTTAAATGACAGAAATTCTTTTAGTTAAATTTGCTCATGGTTTGGTCTTTTCGTGGTAAATAGCGCCAAAATACTCTTAATTATTTACTTTCATGTCATTACTAATCTCACATAAGGTCAAAAGTTGTACAACGTTTAACAGATATGATTAAGACATGTTGTAATATCCAAACAAATCCAAACAAATCCAAACAAATCCAAGCTTGGAAATATGACCTTGACAAATTTTGGAATGGTCATATTTCCATTTGGAATGGTGGTATTTCCAAGTTTTGGATTGTTTGGAATGGATGATATTTTGTCCAGTGAAAGTACATGGCCACTTCTTGCCGAGTTGCTCCAGCTTGTACTCTCAAAAGGCGTTGTTCCGTTGAGCTGCATTCAGTCTTGGCATTCCGTCACCGCCTCTACTGCCGTTTAAAGGACTGTATGAACAGCCGTTGATGTGGATTTTTATACCCATTCAGCAGGGGGGGACTGCATGCCTAAATGCAGTATCCTGTGCTGCACGAATTTTACAGGCGGTTGCGTTTGGATGAAGCTGTAAAATTGATCCCCAAACGCTACGTTTATGTGCTTTGCATGTGTTTTCGCGAATTATAGACACATCATCTTTCTGTTTGACTTATTTGGTTCTCATTTAATGTAATTATTTTAGATATTTGTCAAAAAGTGGTTTTACATCTATGTCAAGTTTCTTTTTTTGAAGAGTATATTATCTGGTAAATCCTTCCTATGTTTGTTATATTATTTATGACGTTCAATGAGTACCAATACATTGGCCAGTTTACTTAAAGGATATAACCAGTGAATTGTTCGTTTTAAAAGGAATGATCATTATGTATTGCCAAGTAACCGCATGGTATGGCCACCACGCAGAACGGAAGGTTCTGGACAAACACTTTAGCCATGTTTTGGGAACATGTATTCCAAAACTCCAAATTCTGTACCAATCAATGTATCAAAACAATCTTTCAACATTTTCTTTCTTCTGGCGGCGGTTATGTTGGATTCCTCTTGTGAGCAAGGAAAATGTATTCACAATTCTATTGGCTTTAAAGGTCTAAGTGAATCGGTTCCAGACAGTAGATAACATCTAAATCCAACGTAGTGAATTCTTGAAGCCGAGATACTTTATTAGTGTACACATTTACAGAGAAAGGGTTTAAATTGTTCATAAAATAACAGCTGATCAATTAACTTGAAACGATGTATAACATGGGAATTTCAGTTATTCAACAACATTTGGTTTCGGTCAAATGCCAACTCACATGAGTATAACCTTTGCGGTAGTTAGAAACAAGGGGTTTCTTTTTCAGTGCAACAGGAATTTGTTTCTCAAAACCGGAAGTGACATCGCGAGAGTGTTCGTGGTTATGGCGTTGCTTATAAGTTAACTATAGCCTTCGTAAATGTTGTATTTATATAAGTATGAGTAACCCATTTTGATGATCCCATTTGTCCCGTTTCAGGCATATATATCGGTGAAAAATGTACGGATCCAATATGTACAACGATTACGACAGCTTCAACGGCTTGTTCAACTGTTAATAACTGTCTTCTGGGAAGATGTACAGTTAATACTGAAGGAGACATTGGTTGCAAAGATGGCTGCAAAGATGGCTTTTCGGGGAGACTATGCACCATTCCATGCATATCAAACTGTTTAAAATGTAGCAAACGAGATGCAAGCAATTGTATAGAGTGTAAAGAACGCCATATAGGCGAATATTGTGAGAATGAATGCCCGAATTCCTGTCCTGAAGGATGTTACAGGAATGGTGTCTGTAAGAAACAATGCTCTGATAACCAAGTGCCTAGATGCAGACTTTGTAGCGTCACTTCAGGGAAATGTCAGAAATGTGACATCCATTACATTGGGGAGAACTGTGAAACTGACTGCACGAACTGTGTTGGAAAGTGTTCAATTTCAGGTTGCGTTGAAGGATGCATAAATTGGTTTCACGGAAACAAATGTGACACTCCTTGTTCGGAAAACTGTTTTCCATTTTTTCAGCCTGACATGAGTGCAAAAGGGGAATGTACACCTGTGTGCGATCAAGACACTGGCAGCTGTGCGAATGGTTGTAAGAATGGATTCAGAGGTCAACAATGTACAGATGGCTGTAGCTCCAGATGCAAAGGTATGAGATGTAATCAAACCACAGGTCATTGCATGGCGTGTATTGAGGGGTACTATAAGGAAACGTGTCATTTGCGATGCTACAACTGTAAGCGTGACCTTTGTGACATGAAAACTGGTTTCTGCTTTGAATGTAAGGACGGGTACTATGGAGTAGACTGCAAACAGACCTGCACTAACTGCCAGCCAGGCCTTTGTGACGCAATGGTGGATACTGTATTGACGTTCTCCAAGTGACAACAGTTGGTATGTATCTTTCAATTCTGGCTACCTCGGACAAGATGTGTGTTTTGACCGCATGATGTAATCCTCCAAAGAACGTACAGAACATACAGATGGGTACATACAATAAGAAGGATGTACTGTCGACCATGCCTACTTAATACACAGAATCAGTCGACAAATGAAGAACAAAAATGCGAATAATCATATAGCTTCACTTCATTCTCAAATGCATTATTAAGCTATGGTAATGTTTCAGATGCTTCCAAGGTCCGTTCGCCCCAGTCAACCATGTACCCACTTGTGATCGGATTTATTGCTTTCGGGGGCATTGCGGCCATTCTGATCTGCATACTTAGCCATAGGTAAGCATACGACACATCTAGTGTGTATTCGGAAGAGCAATAAATGGCATGTTCATTAGATGTATACTGTTTAGAAGTGATACCACAATGTTTCTTTAATTCAGAAACGTATGATAGTGGAAGAACTTTATTGCCTACCTTTATGGGCCATTTGTAAGCAGCGCAGTCTAAATGGAGATGTTTTAAGGCTTTACTTGGTTTTGACCACCGTTGTTGGTGTTATATCGCGGGCTTACTTTATAGCACTGGTGTTCTTGTGACATGTCGATTAGTCATGATCATTCTCAAAGGTCATATCATCAAAAAAGTATGTTAACCCTCAACTCAAGAAGGATATATCCTATTGGTCAATGGATTTTGGCACATGTCTTATTAGGGCGGAAGCGAGCTCGAACATATAATTCAGGGACCTTTTAGGCTGTATGCATGTAGTGGATAGAATAGACTTTTTCATCTTCTGATATCAGTAGCTGGTCACGGTAATCTACTATCAAGAAGTAGGATGTTAACTACACTGTCCCGTGTGTTGTATATTGCTAGTCAACTAACCTCACGGTATTGGATATTATCATAAAAGAGTAATACCATCAATAATAAAATTACATATCGTGTTTGGCTCTTCCAAGATCTTTGTAAATAGTTTCAGCAAACAGCAGCAGAAACAGGCGTGTGTTTTTTTACTGGAAGAGTTGGTCAAAGTTTTAGTAAAATTTAAATACAAATGTGTTTACTTCAAGACTTCATCTGTACACTGTGCACTGTCCTCTGCGTCAAGTATTTGACGTATGCGACCGGTCATCGTTTGTTTACAAACTCAAAATAAGCTGAGAGTTATATCCTTTTGTTAAGCTTTAAGTTTTACGCAACATGACACCTAAAGGTATTACTGAATAATATGTGGACAATAGGACGAGGTGTTAAAACCCCGCGTTATTCCTTTAAACGTTTTTTTGTTTCGCCTGAAAAGTGAGTGAGTGAGTATGATTGTACACTGCTTTTAGCAATATTCCAGCAATATCACGGCGGGGGACACCAGAAATTGGCTTCACACATTGTACCCATGTCGGGAATCGAACCCGGGTCTTCGGCGTGACGAGTGAACGCTTTTAACCACGAGGATACCCGACCGCCCTCGTCTGAAAAGATGGAAATTTACCAAAAAAGGGATAGAAAGGGAGTTACATTTTCTTACTAAACTCCCTCATTAAAAAATCGATAAATTCTATCATTACATTTTAGCATGAATATACATAAACCTTAAATTCATATAAAAAGGTTAATCTGTGTTATCGTTAATTTTTTGGGAAAAAATAGTTTCAAGTGTGATTTCCTCACAAACAGGAAAATGTTTCGGATTCTTAATATCGCCTGAGTGTGAGTTGCGAGTGTGAAACATGATTTCCACTATCTGAAAACAGATAATACAGATCATGTTGTATGAACGTTCATAACATGTATAGATTCTTACTCTGCTGAGTATAAATATTGTGTACATGTTTAGTTTATAAGACACACATATTTTGTACATGTGTATAACATCCCGTTTTATTTGAAACTTTATAACAAAGTAAACTAACTTTCCTACTTAAATTAATGCTGGCATTCCACTTCCCCTAAGCCTCTATTCAAACATTGTTACTGCTAAAGAAACAAACCGAAACGCCCTATATCATCAACATCCATACATCCACTGACATGTGTGACAATCTATCATATGTCAGTATTTCCTTTAGAGTATGCAAACTGTCGACAAGAGCGCGAGAAAATCCAGGGCGATCGGCAGACAATGTTCCACTTCAGTACCGTAGGAACAGCTACAATGAAATCTATGAGGAAGAAATGGATCCTTCTGCAGGTCAACGACCACGGACTGAGGCATATTACAGCCCACTTGTAAAACAGGACAGTGATTTAACTGTAAATAACATTTCGTTAAGCAACATTTCTTCATCTGACAATGACTCCCTAATTATACCACCATGGTTTGCACCTTTGGGTCACGATATAACCCCTGAGTCATCATACAACTAGAACAGTATTTTTTTTAAAAATCAACACTTATGGGATTGCCTAAAAGTCCACTTATCTGTCAATTGTAAATGATATTGATAAAGTAATTTCAGAGCAATTTTCCATGACAGTACCACGTCAATTTCTAATTCCTGAAATATATATACATAATCACTGTTGTCATTGTGAAAACGTGTTGACATCCAGTCATTTTCCGAACGGGGACACATTATATTACAAACACTACATTACAGACCTTTCTTAAACATTGCATGGTCGATGTATGCATCCAGATTGAAAAAATACAAATATGACATTGTTGGTCACTTTTCAATAAAATGAAGTGACACAGATACATGTAAGGGCAGATTAAACATGCTGTCTGCATGTTGAATGCCAGAGTTCACAACGTAATAACGTTAACCAGTGAACTATTGGTTGCTTTCATGCTCGGCACAACCTCACAGGCCGTCACCGTTCATTCGCCCCACGCTTAAGGACGCCACGCCAAGTTGGACACAGGCAATTGATTGAAGATTGCTTTCATCAGACTTGAATGTCAATGCATCGATTGTTGTAGGCATGCATTTGTGTTCAAGGTGACAGTTACGTTTGTGATACCCAGTTCCAAGATAGGAACATGCCGCATCATCACAATGCTGTGTACAGATATATATAATTTAATACAAATTGGTTTGCACCTAAAGTTGAGTAAGGCCTTCTTAATTTTCACTTATGCTTTTTTGCTTCAACTAGCCGGCTGATGTGGAAAAACGGATTGAGAAGTTTGTGTTTTCAGATAAAAACAATTCATGACAAGTTATCATCCTGAAGTAATCTACATGTAATGTTATTTATTATAATTAACATTTATTTATGCTATGTTGCAGTGCGAGTCAACATCTTACGTTTCGGTATTATTACTATTTCTCCCCAGAGTATAAAAAATTTCAACTATTTCTATTTAAAGAATATGATATTTTTTTGGCATTGTTGAATGTTATTTTACAACTGATTATTACTTTTGACATAATTATTACATACAAATTGATTGTAATTACTGTGTAGTCACGATATGTAAATGTCTAGAATCGCTCATATATCAATAAAGCTTCTTCGTCTCCTTTAAACGAGCCTTGCATGTATTCATTTTCATTATAACTATTTTTTATATGTCGGAGACTAATCTGAATCTTGTGACATTAGCTTACATAACCTTTGGTCCAGTGAAAAGAAGGTAGTGGCTGGTCTCCAAGGGCTAAATATAAATCTTCATTGAGTAAACATGTACGTCCTAGAAGACAAAGCTGAATGACAAGTTTTCTCACCATGAGCTACGGTGACATTGTACAAAACATTACATGTAACTACGATACTGATTGGTATTAAAACTTACAAGCACATTTTCTCTCGCTGGATTGTGGGCAAGTTACTTAAGTCATATGAGAAGATGTTTATGTATGTTTATACATGCGACCACAGGTCAAATATAGTGCATCGGGGATGACTTTTACATTTGACTATGGGTATAGCAATTTTGTCGTTCAGTAATTTCTACTCCTGATGGGTAACGTTAAATTTGATTACCCCTAAGATTCACGAGCCAATGTTAACAACATAATGTAGTGTTATCGCACATGTCCGTTCATGGATCAGGAATAAATGGGTTTTTTTGTAGCTGCATAGCTACATGTATGTTGTTCAAAAGCAACTATAAACTAAGTGCGGCTGCATATTATATTATGCAACTTGGAAATATTGTTTTCCATATTGAGGAAAATAGTTTCACCACTGAAATATTAACGCTAGACATTCGCATTTAACATTTATTAATGCTTATGTACCAGTACGATTCAAAGTTTACTGTATTATTATTATTTCTTCTCAAACCTTCGAAAGATTAAACTATTTCTAAAAACTACTTTGTTTGCTTTGTTGACTGTTCATTTTTGACACAAGTAAAACAGACATAGATGCTGATAGCTGTTTATTGAAGGCGCCACACCTTACCCGAAGAGAGCTATGCACATCGTCGCTGCCATGTTATGGATGTATGTTCAAATTGAAGTGCATATGTCTACATATACGCATGTACATCCTTTATGTTTCCCATGTCGGGAATCTTATCTGCACTTGTACACTACTTACGTAATTCATGATAAACAGATCGATCATAGTCCACTCATACCTGACACGAGCTTTTATCGGGTGTCTGGTGGTGTCACAATGACCTCTGTATTGGAAAAGCTGAATCTAATTTACCTCGCCTTGCGCTACGATGTACAATCAATTACATGTAACTTCGACACTAACAGGTGTTAAGTAGTACGTGCACATGCCACAAGGGCATATGTTTCCTCTCACTGCATTATGGGCAAGTAGCTTAAGTGATATGTGATATGAGAAGAGGTTTATGAATGTTTATGCATTATCCGACTATATGTAAAATATAGACCATCGAGTATAGCTTTTACAGTAATGTTGCTTATGGATATCTAAAATTTGTCCTCGCCCTGTACCGCTGTACTTGAAAGGTAGCATTACATTACTGACGAGTAACCTTTGTTAACACTTATTCACGAGCCAATGATAACAACATAACGTTGTGTTATCGCACATGTCAGTTCACGGAACAGGAATCAATGTTTTTGTAGCTGCATGGTTATGTGCAGCTAAACATGCAACATGGAACTGTGTTTTGTTTCATATTGGGGAGATCAATTTGACCTCGAATATATATGAGGTCATTTGGATTAATAAATTTTATATTATATATCTTACGTGTAGACTATTAGTGTACATGTATCGACATGGCTGAAATATTGACGTTACATTTTCACTTAAATTTAATACAAAACGTCAACATCACAGATCGATTATCCAACGAAACAGATTCTATTGGTCATAACACTCATAAAAGATATGAAAATTATAATAATGAATCACTGAAAATCGTAATTGAAATTACATAACATTCAAATTCTGACCTAAACAATGATATGATATTTGGATATTTTTATACTACAGATGAAATATGCACATGCTATTCAACATTACTTTGCAATAAATGACATTTTTCTTAATAAATAATTGAAACCAGTAATGCATTTTCAAAAAAAGGTATGTGAGACAAATGTGTAAAGTCATTTAACCGTTATTGTGCCTCTCCCATGAAAGGTACAAGCAAGATACGTATCGACGTCTACAATGAACCATATTGTGGACAGTCATACGATCTATGATTTATATATAAGCGAACATGATTGTGAAGATTCAAGCTGGGGAACACGCAACAAAATAGCTTATTTTCATACATACCAGAAACTATCTGATGTATGTCCGTGCCACATAGACCTCCGTGTTGTTATTGGCGGTAGACGACTCCAAAGTGTGAATCATGACCGAGATACGTCTTTCCGTGTTGGGCACATCGTTGTTGTGTGTATGACATGCTATATGTAGATGTAAGCCAGTGTACAGGTAAAACAGTGTGCAGCTACTCAACACATCAGATTAACACTCTTCTAGTTATGGGGTACCTTTATCAGTACAGCTACTCGTTGCTTACCCAGTAATGGCAAACTTTATGGGCTCGTCTCTTTTAAAGCAAAGGATCAATCGACATATTATTATGACAAATCTTCTAAAATTGCTTCCATGTTATACAATGTTTCAAAATATATTTGAACTGGTACAAATAACATTATGAAAGCACGGAAGTATTTATAGTGTCGATTTATTTGCATTTATGTCCGAGACAAGCTTTGCCACTACAGATTGACTGCTGGATATCAATATCTACATAATTGTTTTTCTGAACATGGAAGTCTGTGAGGAGGTTATGCATGTTTCTTAGACTACAAAAACAACACCCGCATTTGTACTTTGTAAACCGTATGTGGTCACATTACCGTTTAGAGGAGAAAGATTTTATCTTAAGGAAATGTAATTATGAACTTTATTTGACGTTTTAACATAATAAATAGATGTCGGGTGTGTGTGTGTGTGTGTGTGTGTGTGTGTGTGTGTGTGTATGTGTGTATGTGTGTGTGTGTGTTGTTTAATGCCATAGTAACAATTAGGAGATAAACACACTGTGTTTTCAATATAGAGCTAGGTAACCTGTAGATTTAACCGCGCTAAATTGAATTTGGAACCGAACCTAGCTCTACATTGAAAACACAGTATGTTTATCTCCATTCTACCATGACTAAATAGAACGCAAACTCTTTGGTGTTAGCAAATATACTGAGTGAAGCGGCAGTGGTTGAGTCCAGTGTTTTCAGTGGGTTATCGATCTGAATTACGGAATCACCAACAACAGCCTGTGAACAAAATATGGCGCTGCATAGATCTATACTCAAGCAGTTTGTTTACACAGTAATACTTCACTGGAACATATAACAGGCATTGAAAGCATTTAAGCAGGGCAACTTGGTAAGCTAACACGAGGTGCGCATCCCTAAAGAAAACTAAGCAAGCTTTGCAAGGCTTTCGTTCTACTTCGCGCGTCACCATTATGACGTCATATTGGTCATTGTGATGCAAAAGATTTGACGTCACAGTCGTATATAGAAAAGCGCCAAAATTCCAAGCTCTCTGGTGTCTCCATTTACATTTATTTAGGTTATTAATTAATCATAAACATGTTATACAGTCAATATTTCAAAATATATACTAAGTATTTGGAATCGAATCGACTCACGGTCATAGGATTCTGACACGCCTATCTGGGACGCAAAACTGCGATTTAGACGACAGGGCCACCCGTGCCCTCAAATTTGACAGCTTACCTATACCAGTGTACTGAGGTCACTGATTTGAAAAGTTCATGAATACAGATTATTTGCACACATGACACGAACATCATACTCATGGGCAATGGCTAACTTTATGTGAGATGGTATTTAGCATTTGCGATGTTGTGTAAATTATAAAGTTCAAATGTCAACATCAGTTGTTTATGTCCTTCCTTGTAAAGTTACCTCCTCCGTTGTCTAGTGGTTGAGCGTGTGCTCGGTGTGCGGAAGGTTGTCTGGTTCGATCCCCGGCCGCGTCATACTAGAAGACGTTAAAAGATGGTACTTGTTGTTGCCCTGCCAGGTGATCTGCATTAAGGGGCTAAAACAAGGACTTGTCGCCTCGGAGTCAGAGCACTGTGACTGAGTGGGGTATTCATATTAAACCGTGGCATGGTATCTCAGTGGGCTAGCACTATATTATCGGAGTAGTAAAATCAGCCACACACACACACACACACACGCACACACACGCACACACTTCTTTGTAAAGTGACCTTGTCACTGTAAAATTATGCATTTGGCTACATACGTGTGGGTCGTTTTTTACAGAATGCTCTCGAGTGCATTGTTATCATTACATGTACTAAATCTCGATATGGATGTTTTGTATGATGTGACAGCAGTCAGTATTTTCTAAAACCTAAACATTGTTGATGCAAACACTGACACAACAAAGAATATATGTAAAAATATATTTTTATTAAAGCAAATACAGAAGTGTTACCCGAAATGCATTGTGGGTCAATTACCCAAGGCTGTGGGTAGTATTGTTTGATAGATTAATTTGTTAGTGGATAAAGCATACTGTATTAGGTGATAACACACATTTTAAATTTGAATTGGTTTCTCATGAAACATGAATATTTATTTGCTAGAGATTCATAAAAAAGCGACATAACCATTTCCATAAACACATGAAATCTCCTCTATTTTCTTAAACTAGAAATATTACATATAATGTGTATTCAACGTATTATATTGACATTAAAAAGTCAAATGGATTGGGCAAATGTCCAAGTTACGATGCCATAAACATATACACAGACAGCACACATCAGCGTAAATATTAAACATTGAAATAAACAAAGTACATATAATGTGCAATACCTCAATGGAAACAGTAGCATTAATAATTAATACAAGTAAAATAATAAAACTAGAAATTGTAACAAGTAAAACAACAGATTCAAACACGAGATGTTTATGAGTATATGCCGACGTAGCAACCGAGGTACATGTATCTCACTAGTGATCCATAGTGATCCATTAGGAATGTGATTATTACACACGTCAAAAATTGTCCGGGTAAAACATTCTGCGATAACATCAATATTTCTGGATAATAAGAAATGATCCCACTTTGTCTTTGCTTGTAAGTGATCTATTTTGTTCTTACATTATCTAAGAATATCTAGATTAAAGTCCCCATCTGTAATAGTTGTTATATTCAAATCTATTCCGTTACATATTGACTGATCTGTCAACCGCATGTAAGCCTCTCTTTTATCTGCCCTATAGAATATCCTTTGCCATTACCCATAATGAATCGAGTCAATTTATGCACAGATGATCCATATTGTTAGCATATCATTTCTTTTTACTTATATAGCTACACCCCTTCCTCGACTTTATCGATCTTTTCTTATTGACAAATGAAAGCCTGGAATTGAAATACAAACAGTAAGTATGCCGTCAGGACAAGACAAGACGCAAATAACCCTATCTATCTCAACCGACATCTCTCTTTTTCAGAATATGTTTTTTTCACAAAAGCCGGCGGGGAGGTTACGCGCGAAGTATAGATTTGCAATGCTGAAATGCACCAAATATACCAAAATCATTATAACAGAAAAATGATTGAAAAATACAACGAGAAAGAATGTCACTACACTCACAGACAAAACATGTCAAACAAAAATAAACTTTCGAAACATAAACAAATTCTATATACATCAACCGATTTGTCGGTTGAAGAATCACATAACTGAAAATATAAACAATAAAAATGCAGATTAATTGGATAATTTGCACCAGTGGTGTTTTTGTTTTGGTAATCCAACTGGAAACGAATCAGGTGTTACGACCGTGACAGTAATGATTAAGGTCAGTCTGTATACACCGAGATGCACGTGCATGAACCGACGAGGGTACAACAGGACAGAAGGTCGATATTTGCTTATAGGCATGTTTTACAAACAATGGATACCCTAACATACACTGACTTCTGGCAACGAGACTGTTGTAGCTGTAAAAAAATATTACATTGTAGTGCCATTCATTAAGGCGATAATACTCATTGAATAAGTAGTAAATCTAAATATACTATGTTAAATTACGGCATACATACGGCATATTGTAATTCCATCTTCAAATATGTTCATGTAAAATAAAAAAAGGCGTAATATGCTCCCCTAGAGTATGTTTTGTCAGTGGTCACACATGTACACAGTAGTTGATCATATATGCTGAGTATTTCTCCCTTTCATTGTTATAATTCGACAGTGTTTCATACAAACGTGGATATATTATGCGAAGGGAACACGAACACTGCCGTTTTACATACTTAGATCGATCAATATGTTGATGGTGACATGAGCTGTCACTTGCCTGTTGAACATGCATATGGTAACATGTGGGTTTGCTAAGAGTGTAAAGCCTCTCTCGGAAAAGTCTTATTTCCATATTTCTGTTAAATCAAACGTCAAAAAGATTTATTATTTCATGTATGTTATGCGCAGTTGTTCGTTTTGAGATACATCTGACAATAGTTGGCTTGTAGATACAAAATCCGGAATCCGGAATCAGTGAAGTATGTAAATTTGATTGATTTCAGTATTTGTGTTATATGATAAAAACTAGAGTACCATAGACAATTGATTCTTGTCGATAAATATGGCAACAAGTACATGCTGAACCAGTATATGTAGATGTGTTGTTAACATGCACTGATTACTTGCAGCGAGTATTGGTGTTGTACAAACTACACGCATTAGTCATGTGTAGTGTTGTACTCATATTTCAAATATAAAAAATCTCTTGTTTTCGGATAACTCCGTATGTTCTGTAGACCCAAGTCCTTCGAGGCAGCTGAAGTTTCGGTGTATACAGTAACCACAAATATTAATCTGCATACACACAGATTTCAACATGAAAATGACGCAGAAAGCTAATACATGAACTTCCAGAGCTAGAGCATGATATCTACAGTAAATATAACCGTGTGATGCATCAACATGTCAAGTACTTTCATTAATTATATAAGTCGTATGTTAAACTCTATAGATCTCCGCAAAATGGGTCTTTATGCAATATAATAAATATTATTATTGCCATGGGAAATGTAAAAATGATCATACATGATATACGATACACTTGTCAATTCAGCCCAATTCTGAGATATATCAAAATCACATGTTTGTGCTGATGAAAAGAGCTTAAATTAAAAGCATATACTAGTATGTTGGTCGATCGACCCTGACATATTAGAACTCTCAATCGTCTCAAGATAGACCTTCTAAAGCCAAAGCTGGAAATAATTAACACACATTATTCAACGATACATCTTCTTTTGGGTCGCGATCTTGTTCGAGCAAGACGGTTGTTGACAATTCCGGCTCCTACAACATATGGAAAATGGGCTGTTTAATGCAATGATTTATAGTTATGCATAAGATATTATATAACATAAATATGATTTATATTTATGCATAAGATAGTAACGCCATAAATCGCAAAGAACAAAGAAGAACGAAGCTTGGCTTATTTCACGATAAAACATTGTTCTATCCAGACATCATTTCTGGAGATTCGAACATGCGCTCGCAACATGCTGACCTCGTAAATTGGACGACGTTATTTATAAGAGGGAAGTGTCTGGTGTGTTGTTTCCCATAGATGTTATAAGGCAACGTAGTAAATGGCCGATATAATTTATATTCTAAATCAACCTATCGCCGTTATGAAGCGGTGTCGCCGAAAATCACAGAGTAAAGTCAGATCGATAAAAAAGCGTTTATTATCAAACTCTCATTTTACGATTACGTTGCATTTTGCTTACGACAAAACAGAACGGGAGTTAGTGCTATGTCACTTCCTTAAATACGAATGTTGATAAGGTGATTTGCGTCAAGCTTAAAAAAGAACGTCCGCATCTAAAGTCATACGCGAACACTTGATTCATTGCATTTCGTAAAGAGAACCAAAACACTTTGGCCTCCCTTGTATCACCTTTTTCATGTTTTGTAAACGGCAATATATCTTATCTGGTAATATGTCATTTCATGACATGAACACAACTACTACAATGACAAAAAGAACCCACACTTAGATACATTGGGTACTGGTCTCAAGACACTTTTGTGATTATCTTAAATGAACTCATTGAACAGCAATGTATAGTTAATTTTACAATCATTCGAAATTCTACCAACAGTGACTATGATTATCAATGCAGGCACGTACACAGACGCGCATACGCATACACACACGCGCGCACGTATATACAGACACACGCGCACTCACGCAAGAAAAATAAACTAGCTTGCCTTCACCAATCACTTCCATTTTTTTAGCCAAAAAGCCAGATGACGTCGTTGTTGTAAACGTGTATTTTAAGTAACAGTATCATTGGTACAGCGGTGGCAGAGACACATATCTTTTCGATCATTGAGGTCGGCAAATGACAAAAACGAACTATTGACATAACCTCAGTTGACCGATTGATGCATTGATTGTCATACGTTCCTGCTTGTGAATACGTAAAAAAATTGCTTACAATTAAGAACGTTATTAATGCGTAACACCAATGGAATCGAATTAATGAATATTTTAGTATTAAAAGATTTTCCTGCTGTTAACTTTGCTATACAAATCAATATCGAGGTATATCACAAAAGTATGATTATATTTTGATGACTTGCTCGTTACCATGTTCGTCAATTTGTGAATGTGAACTAACGACAATGTTAGGTGAGTGAGTGAGTTGGATTTAACGCCGCTTTTAACAGTATTCCAGTTATATCGGGGCGTGTCGGCTTAATGTGGGAGGAAAGCCCGAAGTGATGCAGGTCTCAGACGTGTACAACTTCGGTGAAACCCACGAGCACGGGTATGGTGCTGACAAACCTAGAAACATAATCGGGGCGAACCGGGATTCGAACCCACAATCATAGGTTTCTGGCGTGCCCAAGGGACGCAACTCTGCACAGCGAATCGCGGAGCCTTAGACGACCTGGCCACCCGTGCCCCCTGACAATGACAGTCCCGTGAACCACTGTACTGCCGTACCCAACAATTCGACAGATTCATTTTACGAATAACGATATTAGAAATATCTATACGTTACACAGCGCCAGAAGAAACTATTATTCAGATGTTTAACATTACCTCATTATCGAGAGCGTTTTCATCCTCGGCGTGTTTGATGCATGATGGCAGGATGCGTCCTCGGAATCTGCAACACCGAGTACGACAGTAGAACCAACTTTTGTCAGTATGTCGTGTGAACAGTGAAGTGTTATGCTAATTAATGAAGAGTAACCTCCTATACTTTACATTGCAGAGTGACACAAACACATATACAATATGATTGGTTCATAAGCCCGGAAGGTTTTTAATATGTATGGTGAATTTCTGGTCACTCCATCGGTTTCAAAACACATTTCCAGGCATATAAAGATCTTTAATTTATAAACGCTTAGTCTTTATGCCATAGGAGAAAACTGGAATATGTGTTTGTCAGTTAAAGAAAATAATCAACAACTAACCTGATAGAGATCCCGATTAAAACCCCGATTACAAGAAGACAGGCTATGGTTGAAATAATCACAATGGAAACATGTGATTCTTGCCTTTGATTTGGGACGTCGGTGACAGTGGCTGTATGAAAAACAGTAACATAATAAGGAAAGATCTCACTTGTTTGTCTTCTGCAAGTAGATAGATTTTCAACCCTCAAACAAATCACGTGATTGTTGTCTTTCACGGCAATAATGATATTATAGGTGTTGTATTTGGGAGGTTTTTGTACAATTGAAATGTATTTGGGTGCGTGACATTTAGATTATGAATATAGTTTAATCTTTCAAATTTTACTAAACTGAAATACCTACTAATACCCTACCCTTTGTAAAAATACTTATAAAGTGTATTACAAAAAACCCTACTAGATCCCAAAAAGTTAGTATTTTTTTTTATATTCGATGTAAAGTGATTAAATGTCTACGGTTTTCATCACGTTTTTATTATAAGGGAACATTTACTATGATTAATTTCCACTGTACGTATAACATGTTAAACGATGGCAACTACCAATAGTAGCATATCCCCTACATTGAGAGGTTCCATTACCATTGATCACGGAGGTGCATTGACTTCTTCCATCATATGTGAACCCTTGGCGACATGTTGTGCAGTTGCCACTCTTCTGTTGACATTTGAGACAGTTTCGAGAGCAGGCCAACTCACAGGTCTGTCCCCACCACCCATGAGGACATCCATCGCAAATTCTGTCATCGCTACAACCGGAACCAAGACAGTTGCATTTCTTCTTCTCACAGCTAGTTCCTGTGAACCCTGCCTTGCAGGATGAGCACAACCCAGCTTCAGTGCAGGATAAACAGTTTGGAGGGCAGGGGTTATCGCAGATGGGAGGCTTCCAACCAGGTACACAGCCACGAGTACAGGTAGGAGTATCTCCGTCAATCTCTGTACTGCAATCTCTGTCAAGGCATTTATCAGTACAATGTCTGTCACAGGAGGGCCCATAGAAGCCAGTTTTACATCCACGAAGACATATCCCCGTCAGCTGACTGCAGGTGCCATGGAGACATCCTACTCGACAGGTTTTGTCACAATGGGTCCCGGTAAACCCGTCCTTGCAACCAAAAGCACAAGAACCATCATAAAAGAAACACTGTGAACCAGTACACTGTTTTCCACACCTATGTTCACATTTATCTCCCCACCATGTGGGTTTACAGCCTTCCAGACACTTCCCTGTTGTACGGTCACAGAAGACACGGTCACCATTGCTATCTCTACACTGAGGTGGACATGTCAGTGAACAGTTTGCAGAGTAATAGCCAGCTTGACACTGAAGACAAACTCCTGTATTGCTACATCCACCCTTGTTACAGTGTTGACACATCTTGTCACAGTAATCACTATACCATCCAATATAACATTCCTTACATGTCCTGGACTCAGATACCGACAGGCAATGGTGGTCTATACCATTAGCAATAGCGATACCTAGAAAATGTAATATAAAAGTTGGATTAGAAATAGCATGAATACACCAATCTACCATACTCTGATATACCTAATACATATGACATAAAGGTCACGAATCTCAACCTGAACTCGTCTCCATATCCAAAAAGTCCAATTAGTCCCATTACAAAGTTATAACTTGATGTGAAACATCGTGTGCTCTTGAGGATGTCTGCTGCTGTGATTTTGTAATCACTGCGCGACTTGAAATGGGTGTGTTCCATCGACAAGTCAATTATTGCTGTTGACTTGAAAGTCAAATCGCCATGGATGTAACCTTTCATATAGGGGAAAAGGGGAATAGCACATTTACGTGTAGATGGTTTGTTATAGATAAACGATTTAGCCATTTGTGCTTAAAATGTTAAATGCAATAACATACTATTATTTACATAGTGTATGCGAAAAGGTGAATACGATGAATGACTGAGTACCTTGTATGCCTCTACAGCAAAGTTTGGCGCGGTAGAGCGCAGTACCATTTACACGTACCACCTGTTTTTTGCCATTTGGGCAACATTTAGATAATAAAAAAGTATTTGTCTTAGAAAAATTTAGATAGTGGTAATACACATCCTTATAATAATTTCAATTATCCGATGCAAACAATCTTCATACACATCCTTAAGATAACTTAAAATATCTCATACAAACCTCTTTCCCATCTATCGTTAGTATATGAGTTTAGTATACATATTTTCAGGAGAGCTGAATTGTCAGATTATTTGTACCAAACATACTCACATTGTAGGTACACGCATATGGTTATTGCAAGCAGTTGATGTAATTCCTTTCCAGTTGTACGCTGTAAGCAAGAAAAATGTATTGGTTCCACATTCAAAAGACACATAGCATGTAGGTAATTTGAAAAGGTCTGGTACAGAGTATTACTTCGGAAATTGTCTGACATGGTCATCCGTTTGTCAAATGTCACACTCGTAAGTAACTGAGTCAAAACTGATGATTGTTATCATCTTTACGATTATCAAAATTGTGAGTTGTGTTTTGGCTTAGGGATTGTACGTACAAACATGTAAACATGTACGAACAAACATTTATACAATCGTTGAACGGGAAGAATAAACCTGAAGCAAATACACGGAAATGCACTACGCTTTCGGTTTCATGTCAGCAAATAGACGGTCAAATGAATATTTCCCGTTTAACCTCAGATCGATTTCGTCCACAGAAAGAAGCGGTTGCATAAAATGTAAGTGTTTTGTTGTAGTTGTAATAGTACCAAATAATGTTTTTCCAACATATATTTCAGTTCAAGCGAGAAAAAAGCGAACAAAATACATGAACTAGGAGACGAAATTCTCATGGAGAACAGTCTCGGGCATTACAGAACAGCGACACCCCACCTAATTTCTACTGTGTTCTGATTAAAGTGAAAAACAACTTATGTGTACATCGAACCTTTCAATGTAAATCATATCTCCATATAAAGACGAGTTTCTATGTACGTGGCTGAAATTGAGGGATGACATCGACATGCCCGTCTTAGTCTTTGGTTTGGACAATTACATTGAAGGCATTATCACCGAATCCGCGAATTGAGATTAATAACCCTTGGTTATACTTCAGGTCAGGGACATATAATTGCAACAGATTGTGTAACGCGTGGTCTGTCACTCCTAGGCCTGTCCCTAGTGTGTCCTGTCTCGTTTTACCTCTGGAGAAGTCGAGCCACTGTCACCCGGTTGCCGCCCAACCCAACTGCTATCTCCATTTCTTCTGCAGTTAATCAAGACATGCTTGGAGCGTTCTTTTTTCAATTGTGACACGTTCCCCTCGATGTGCTCACCTTTTATACTCTCGTGTGCATCCTTTCTGAATTTTTGTCTTAACACGAGTTTTCTACATAAAGTGCGAAAATCAAAATCTCCGAAATGCACAGACTTTGAATCAGGCACACATGTTACCAATCGTTTCCCGATATTTAAAGGGAAATAAAAATGAGTTAACTAACAAAGATTGTCGCTGAAGCCTGTGAAGTGCGATGAAGCGGCTTTGTTTGGAATTTGCCGAAAAGACGAAACAGTGTTAAACCGACTATCTATTTCCAATTGAACAATCGAAAGAATGCTTTATGCTCCAGAAATTATGCTGGAGGTTAAGTTTGTAAAAGAACATCCCAGTGTTGACCAAACTTATTATCACAGCATTTTCATGGTCAATCTTCGAAACGTGTGCATGAATGTAATGCCCGGTGTCTGACTTCGGATATTTCTCCTGATCTTTGTTTTTAATAGACTTTCTATGTCTTCCGGAAGAAGACGTTAAGTTTTAATAGGATGCGCATTCCAATAGCTGTAATGGTGGATGATGTGGTAAATTATATACGGAAATAAAATTTTGTTCGGTAATACCCGACACAGCTTTATTTGGAATAACTATTGTTTTTAACTGTTTCAGATTGTACAGAGAAGGTTAACACTAATTCTCAAAATGCTTGAAATATGTGAGTTAGTATATGACTATCAAACAGTAATTTGGTCATGAAAGGTTATTGTATAGACAAAATAGATTTATATTATTTTACTTCTATTCCAGGTACCTTTTACGGATATGGATCTATATTGCCTTCACAATCACCTTCAATACGGGTATGAATCTTTAAAATCACAATGTGGAAATATATCACGGGTACATTGAACGAAAACGTATTGCAACAAAGGGAACAAATAGACAGGGTTGTATTTGTTTAACATCCTGAAAATAACCGACACCAATAAAGTTATATTTATCATTAAGAGCTTATTTAAAACCTTGATGATAGAATAGCCGCTGGTTATATTCTTTTCATGTTTGTGATTTAAACAATATTTATTTGCGAAAAGGGATATGGGATTTCCCTCCAAGGACATTTCACAATTAATAAGAATAAATTATACATAAAATAAGAAATTTTTATAACTGTACTTACTGTTGCAAATATCATGATGCACAAGTACACAATATACAAGTCACACACAAATACACACACACACACACACACACACACACACACACACACACACACACACACACACACACACACACACACACACACACATAACATCACACACACACACACACACACACACACACACACACACACACACACATATATATATATATATATATATACCAGTACTTTACCAAACCGGCGATTCAAAGCATATATAGAAAGACACATATGCGCTTGTAGACATATCTAGCTACCTCTATGTACCAGGAAGTCACACGTATACATCACTATTAAATTCATGTAATTGTTAAGCAGACACATATTTAATTTTTTAACCTTTCAAACTTTACAATAAACAAATGAACACATTGTATTAATAGCAAGGTTAGTTGCAGGAGATGTTTAAGCATTTCCATACAATACTGAATCCAAGTCATATCATTTTATGTAGTAGTACATATCGTGACGAAGATTACAGTATTTGGGATATGAAAGGAAGTAATGTGTAGGATCCTCGTAATAGTATCCACAAGAGCATGTTATTTATTCAAGAATCTCTGTGATGTCCATGTGCATTTAAATCATTGCATCTGAACCTGAGGCGGAGGTGGATACTTTGACCGGAACGGGCACCACAGTCTATTTTAAAGGCAAAAATTATTTAACGATGTTTAGTTGTGGGGGTATCATATGCAATATAGTGTTAATATATATTGTCTGGTAAATCATTCCCATGTTTGTCATACTTTTAGGAAGTTCAATGAGTACCAATACATTGGCCAGTTGACTAAAGGGATTTAACCAATGAATAGGTCATTTTAAAAGGCATGATCTTTATGTATCGCCAAAACTGCTAACTCAATAACAGCGTTAACTTGTACGACAGGAACAAAAAATGCCAATCACATTTTGACAAAGTTCCTTGACAATAAACCGAATGGTTTGGCCATCACACAGGATTGAAGGTTCTGGTCAAACACTTTAGCCATCTTTTTGGAACATGTCTTCCAAAACTCCATTTTCTGTACCTATCCATTTATCAAAACATTCTTTCAATATTTTCTTTCTTCTTGCGGCGGTCATGTTGGATTCTTTTTTGATCAAGGAAACTATATCCACAATTCTATTGGTTTTAAAAGTAGAAGTGAATCGGTTCCAGACTTCTGTATAACCAGTAGATAACATCTAAATCCAACGGAATGAATTCTTGAGGCCGAGATACTTTATTAGTGTACACATTTACAGACAAATGGTTTAAATTGTTCATAAAATAACAGCTGATAAATTAAGATTGAAACTATGTATAATTTAGGATTTTCAGTTTTTCAACAACTTTTGGTTTCGGTCAAATGACAGGTCACATGATTATAGAAAAAAAGGGGTTTCTGTTCTCATTGCAATAGGAATATGTTTCTCAAAACCGGAAGCATCGTCAGAGTGTTCGTGGTTATGACGTTGCTCATAAGTGAACTACAGCCTCTGTAAATTTTGTATTTATATTAGTATGAGTAAACCCATTTTGATGATCTCATTTGTCCCCTTTCAGGCATATATATCGGTGAAAAATGTACGGATCCAATATGTACAACGATTACGACAGCCACAACGGCTTGTTCAACTGTTAATAACTGTCTTCTTGGAAGTTGTACAGTTAATACTGAAGGAGACATTGGTTGCAAAGATGGCTGCAAAGATGGCTTTTCGGGGAGACTATGCACCATTCCATGCATATCAAACTGTTTAAAATGTAGCAAACGAGATGCAAGCAATTGTATAGAGTGTAAAGAACGCCATGTAGGCGAATATTGTGAGAATGAATGCCCGAATACCTGTCCTGAAGGATGTTACAGGAATGGTGTCTGTAAGAAACAATGCTCGGATAACCAAGTGCCTAGATGTAGACTTTGTAACGTCACTTCAGGGATATGTCAGAAATGTGACATCCATTACATTGGGGAGAACTGTGAAACTGACTGCACAAACTGTGTTGGAAAGTGTTTAATTTCAGGTTGCGTTGAAGGATGCATTAATGGGTTTCACGGAAACAAATGTGACACTCCTTGTTCGGAAAACTGTTTTCCATTTTGTCAGCCTGACATGAGTGCAAAAGGGAAATGTACACCTGTGTGCGATCAAGACACCGGCAGCTGTGCGAATGGTTGTACGAATGGATTCAAAGGTCAACAATGTACAGATGGCTGTAGCTCCAGATGCAAAGGTATGAGATGTAATCAAACCACAGGTCATTGCATGGCGTGTATTGAGGGGTACTATAAAGAAACGTGTCATTTGCGATGCTACAACTGTAAACATGACCTTTGTGACATGAAAACTGGTTTCTGCTTTGAATGTAAGGACGGGTACTATGGAGTACACTGCAAACAGACCTGCACTAACTGCCAGTCAGGCCTTTGTGAACGCAATGGTGGACACTGTATTGACGTTCTCCAAGTGACAACAGTTGGTATGTATCTTTCAATTCTGGCTACCTCGGACAAGATGTGTGTTTTGACCGCATGATGTAATCCTCCAAAGAACGTACAGACCATACAGATGAGTACATACAATAAGAAGGATGTACTGTCGACCATGCCTATGCACAGAATCAGTCGGCAAATGAAGAACAAAAATGCGAATAGCGAATCCTATAACTTCACGTCATTCTTCAAATTGATTATTAAGCTATGGTAATGTTTCAGATGCTTCCAAGGTCCCATCGCCCCAGTCAACCATGTACCCACTTGTGATCGGATTTATTGTCTTCGGGGGCATTGCTGCCATTCTGATCTGCATACTTAGCCATAGGTAAGCATACGACACATCTAGTATGTATTCGGAAGAGCAATAAGTGGCGTGTTCATGAACGCGTTTCTTTAGATGTATATTTTGTAGAAGTGATACAACAATGTTTCTTTAATTCAGAAACGTATGATAGTGGAAGAACTATATTGCCTTCCTTTATGGGCCATTTGTAAGCAGCGCAGTCTAAATGGAGATGTTTTAAGGCTTTACTTGGTTTTGACCACCGTTGCTAGTGTTATATCGTGGGCTTACTTTATAGCACTGGTGTTCTTGTGACATGTCGATTAGTCATGATCATTCTCAAAGGTCATATCATAAAAAAAAGTATGTTAACCCTCAACTCAAGAAGGATATCCTATTGGTCAATGGATTTTGGCACATGTCTTATTAGGGCGGAAGCGAGATCGAACATATAATTCAGGGACCTTTTAGGCTGTATGCATGTAGTGGATAGAATAGACTTTTTCATCTTCTGATATCAGTAGCTGGTCACGGTAATCTACTATCAATGAGTAGCATATGATATATTCGTGTGTGAAAAAAAAGTAATTGGACATATCACGGACAGAATATGATGTATATAATTGCTGTAGCCATGTCAAGATTTGGGACACATTGATCAGTCATGTCAGGGTCAATGTTTTCCTCATAACTTAACTCATACAAATGTTACTTAAGAAGGATGTTAATTACACTGTCCCGTGTGTTGTATATTGCTAGTCAACTTACCTCACGATATTGGATATTATCATAAAAGAGTAATACCATCAATAATAAAATTACATATCGTGTTTGGCTCTTCCAAGATCTTTGTAAATAGTTTCAGCAAACAGCAGCAGAAACAGGCATGTGTTTTTTTACTGGAAGAGTAGATCAAAGTTTTAGTAAAATTTAAATACAAATGTGTTTACTTCAAGACTTCAACTGTACACTGTACATTGTCCTCTGCGTCAAGTATTTGACGTATACGACCGGTCATCGTTTGTTTACAAACTCAAAATAAGCTGAGAGTTATATCCTTTTGTTACGCTTTCAGTATTACCCAACATGACGCCTAAAGGTGTTATTTCTGAATGATATGTGGACAATAGGACGAGGTGTTAAAACACCGCGTTATTCCCTTAAACGTTCTATTGTTTCGCCTGAAAAGTGAGTGAGTGAGTATGATTGTACGTCGCTTTTAGCTATATTCCAGCAATATCACGGCGGGGGACACCAGAAATGGGCTTCACACATTGTACCCATGTCGGGAATCGAACCCGGGTCTTCGGCGTGACGAGCGAACGCTTTTAACCACGAGGCTACCCGACCGCCCTCGCCTGAAAAGATGGAAATTGACCACATTTGGCAATAGTATCATAATCGAAGGGAGATAGCCAAAGTTACATTTTCTTACTAAACTCCCTCATTAAAAAATCGATAAATTCTATCATTACATTTGAGTATGAATATACATTAACCATAAATTCATATAAAAAGGTTAATCTGTGTTATCGTTAAATATTTTAGTTTCAAGTGTGATTCCTCACAAACAGGAAAATGTTTCGGATTCTTAATATCGCCCTTTACACCCGTAAAATTGTGAGTTGCGAGTGTGAAACATGATTTCCACTATCTAAAAACAGATAATACATGTACAGATCATGTTGTATGAACGTTCATAACATGTATAGATTCTTACTCTGCTGAGTATAAATAGTGTGTACATGTTTAGTTTATAAGACACACATATTTAGTAGATGTGTATACCATCCCGTCTTATTTGAAACTTTAAAACAAAGTAAACTAACTTTCCTACTTAATTTAATGCTGGTATATTCCACTTCCCCTAAGCCTCTATTCAAACATTGTTACTGCTAAAGAAACAAATCGAAACGCCCTACATCATCAACATCCATACATCAACTGACAATCTATTATATGTCATTATTTCCTTTAGAGTATGCAAACTGTCGACAAGAGCGCGAGAAAATCCAGGGCAATCGGCAGACAATGTTCCACTTCAGTACCGTAGGAACAGCTACAATGAAATCTATGAGGAAGACATGGATCCTTCTGCAGGTCAACGACCACGGGCATATTACAGCCCACTTGTAAGACAGGACAGTGATTTAACTATAAATAACATTTCGTTAAGCAACATGTCTTCATCTGACAATGACTCCCTAATTATACCACCATGGTTTGCACGTTTGGGTCACGATATAACCCCTGAGTCATCATACAACTAGAACAGTATTTTTTTTAAATCAACACTTATTGGATGGCCTAAAAGTCCACTTATCTGTCAATTGTAAATGATATTGATAAAGTAATTTTAGAGCGATTTTCCATGACAGTTCCACGTCAATTTCTAATTCCTGAAATATATATACATAATCACTGTTGTCATTGTGAAAACGTGTTGACATCCAGTCATTTTCCGAACTGGGACACATTAAATTACAAACACTACAACACAGACCTTTCTTAAACATTGCATGGGCGATTTATGCATGCAGTATTTTCAGATAAAAACAATTCATGACAAGTTATCTTCCTGAAGTAATCTACTAGTAATGTTATTTATTATAATTAACATTTATTTATGCTATGTTGCAGTACGAGTCAGCATCTTACGTTTCGGTATTATTACTATTTCTCCCCAGACTATAAAAAAGTTTCAACTATTTCTATTTACAGAATAGGATATTTTATTTGCATTGTTGATTGTTATTTTACAACCGATTATTACTTTTGACATAATTATTACATACAAATTGATTGTTATTACTGTGTAGTCATGATATGTTAATGTCTAGAATCGCTCATATGTCAATAAAGCTTCTTCGTCTCCTTTAAACGAGCCTTGCATGTATTAATTTTCATTATATGTATTTTTTATATGTCGGAGACTAATCTGTATCTTGTGACATTGGCTTACATAACCTTTGGTCCAGTGATAAGAAGGTAGTGGTTGGTCTGCAAGGGCTAAATATAAATCTTCATTGAGTAAACATGTACGTCCTAGAAGACAAAGCTGAATGACAAGTTATCTCACCATGAGCTACAGTGACATTGTACAAAACATTACATGTAACTACGACACTGATTAGTATTAAAACTTACAAGCACATTTTCTCTCGCTGGATTATGGGCAAGTTACTTAAGTCATATGAGAAGATGATTATGTATGTTTATACATGCGACCACAGGTCAAATATAGTGCATCGGGGATGACTTTTACATTTGACTATGGGTATAGCAAATTTGTCGTTCAGTAATTTCTACTCCTGATGGGTAACGTTAAATTTGATTCCCCCTAAGATTCACGAGCCAATGTGAACAACATAATGTAGTGTTATCGCACATGTCCGTTCATGGGTCAGGAATAAATAGTTTTTTTGTAGCTGCATAGCAACATGTATGTTGTTCAAAAGCAACTATAAACCAAGTGCGGCTGCATATTATATTATGCAACTTGGAAATATTTTTTTCCATATTGAGGAAAATAATTTCACCACGAATATGATTGAGGTCTTGTGGAATTTTTTTTTCAAAACTGCTTGTAGGTTATACAGGTGTCGACATGGTTTAAATATTGACGCTAAATGTTCACTAAAATTTGACATTAAACTTCAACGCCAAAGAGCGAATATCCAATGAAATAGATTCCATGGGTCATAACACTCAAAATAGCAGTGAAATATGCATGCATTTATCACTGAAAATCTTAATTGAAATATTATATCTTTAAAATTTTTACTTAAATGTTTTTTTCAACAGGATATGTCGATATTATTATACTAAATGTAAAATATGCGCATACTTTTCAACATTACTTTGCAATATAAAACTGGCTTAATGTCAAATATATTACTGAAACCAGTTGCAAATTATCAAGAAACGTATGTGCAAAAAATATGTAAAGTCACATCACCGCTATAGCGCCTCACCAAGAAAATGAGAAACATTTAGTTAAGTATCGACGTCTATTTTTGACAATCATAAGATCCATGATCTATATATAAGCGAGCAATGCTTGTGAAGATTCATATTTGAACATTCCACAAAATGTCTCATTATCATACACACCATAACCTGACCTATGTTCGTGTAACAATTACTTCCGTGTTGTAATCAGCGGTAAACGACTGTGTGAATGATTACCGGGGTACGTCTTTACATGCATGTCAGGGACACCATGGTCATGTGTGGCATGCTGTATTTAGATGTAAGCTAGTGTGCATGTCAACAGCTCAGATATGGTATCAGATTACCATGAATTGATTAGATCAGAGCCCATATATTATGAAAGCACGCATGTCAGGGAAGTATTTATAGTTTCTACTTATTTGCATTTATGTCCGAGAAGAGCTTTGCGGATTAACTGTTGGATATTATTAGTGGGTTTTTTTAACATGGAAGTCTGTTAGGAGGTTATGCATGTTTCTTGGACTCCAAAAGCAACACCAGCATTTGTACACTGTAAACCCAATCTGTACAATATACAATTTATAGGTTTATGATTTTATCGGGAGGAAATATAATTATGTACCACTTAATCTACATGATATGATTATACAACTTTTTATCAACTATTCAGTGCTTTGATGTGATCATGTTATTATGCCAGAAACATACAAGGCAAGGTGAAAAACTGCATAAGTCTTGGTTGTGTATCTCGACGTCAAGTAAGATAGTGAGTGAAATGGGTTTATTGCCGCTTTGAACATTACAGTATTTCAGTTACAGTATCACGGCGTGTCACCTTGATGTGGGAGGAACACCCGAAGTGATGCGGGTCTCAGTGTTTATCACTTTGGTGAAACCCACGAGCATGGGTTTAATGCTACCAACCTAGAAACATAATCGGGCTAATCGGGATTCCAACCCGTGTGAACTCCGCTCACAAAATAGCAGCGATTTTGACAACGGGGCCACCTGTGCTCCCGACAAGTCAGATAATATGCAAGTCGTAAGACATAACAGTGAAGGAGAAGTAGGTTAATTACGTACCTGCCATGTATTATAGCTGTGACTTCAGACAAGGAAGAAATATATACCGCAGTTACACAATACAACTAAAACCACAAACAAATATGCGGAGTTCACGGACTATATCAGCCACGTGTTAGTATCGCATGGTCAAATACACATTTATTTCCTATTCAGACTGTGGGACAATACATTCTTCTGGGGAAATCTTACAGCATGTTGGCGTACACTATAATCTAGTCTGGCGTCAGCGTACCAACAAACCAAAACTACGTGCTAACTTACTGAATATGAACAATGCACTAAATATTGCATGATACTTCCACAAGAACAGGGATAAACTAGATGCCACTGGTATGCGGATATTCATAATAAGTCATTTTGTCTCAGTGACGATACTTGAGTAAACTGGTCGACGTTACTAGAATATACTAATTTGGATTATTGGTCATCAAATAAGTAAATGGAATTAATATTCACATGTCCATACGAACACCTTCCAACTGAAAAGAAGATTAAACGTGTAGTATAACATCTTACCTCTTCAGGTTGAATGGAATTACAATAAGGGTTACGAGAATTAATAGATCTAATTAGAACACTTACCAACCCGAGCAGATAGGGTATTTTATTGTGTCACAGTTACTACTTATTACACCTTGTGAGTGCGCCAAACTTGAGTTACCGATGTGTCAACATTACTTGCAATTAATGTCATATTTTCTTTTGGTAATGTCACATCAAAACGAATGTCAATGATTTAAATATCTTTCTAATATTGGAATTGTAACATTGTTTTAGCATGACCGAAGTTACAAGCCTCAAGTAA
Source organism: Haliotis rufescens (assembly GCF_023055435.1). Taxonomy (NCBI): domain Eukaryota; kingdom Metazoa; phylum Mollusca; class Gastropoda; order Lepetellida; family Haliotidae; genus Haliotis; species Haliotis rufescens. Next base: position 8,813,109 of record NW_025963890.1, read on the forward strand.
CAGTTAATTCAAATAGTATCTTGCAATTACTTTTGGTGTCACGGCTTACCTTTTTGTCACACATAGGCTACACATATCTTTTAACTGCGACATGTAATAGTTCGGCGTGTCGCCCTTACACCCATTCCAATACTACCGTATAGGTTAGCCTTTAGGAACTTCTGGAGTGTGCAATTTAAGTAAATATTTACTCATTTATTTGATCGCAAAAGGTTATTAATAAATCGCAAAAAGGTTAAACGGTCAATATTTCAAAATATGTTGTTAATGATTTGAAATAGGTTTTAATTAATATAAACAGAAAACAACCCAAGCGCAACCGTGCAAATTACATGTCCGTTTACGCATGTGCAGGTGTCAGCACAACAGTATTGATAGTTTCTGTTCATGTTTACTGTTCTCGTCTGCACGTGATGTGTGAGGAAGTGAATACTTGAGAAAGCTTTTACCACTAAAGATTATTCTCGTCCTTAGTCAACCAACTATATGATGTATAAAGATGTATACACATAAACCTGTTTTTCACACCAATAAACTATCAGTTCAAATAAACAGCACTTCGAGGTAAGTGAGTGAGTGAGTGAGGACACCAGGAATGGGTTTCACATATTTGACCTGGAGTGAATGTTTTAAACTCTACTTTACCGAAACCTACATTATCAACACACCACAAAACTAAAATAATAGTTATAGCCTAAATAGAGAGCTACTACCAGATATTTAAAAGAAAATGCATGCATTCTGCAAAATGTATATGAAAATTAACGTTTTATGTAATAGACATGATCGAAACATCATAAATGCAAACAATAAACCTCATTTTGTGTAAACATCAGTTGTGTAAGAGGCAGGGGTTTTACTGTGTACAAAGTGGTCAAAGAACACTGATCTTGTCTTCCAACGACCCATGCGCATAATTGTATCTTGTTCAAACCCCATGTCTATAGCCTTAGTCGCCCCCGTCGGCCTAAAAGATTTAGCTGTATAACATCCACCTAAACCTGCTAATCTGATTGCTTCGTTTGGGATCGAACCGACAGTAGCAGCAGATAAAGCCTTGTAAGGTCGTTGCAGTGTTAGAAATACTGGCATATCCTGTTTGGGCCTAACACCATTTGTCCGTTCTATGTACACTTTAAGAGCTTCAACTGGGTTAACTGTTCTCTCTGATCCTGGTGGGAGATGTACCTCGAATCCTGACCTGTCAGTGTCATTCTTTATACCATGCAACCATATGGTTGCGCTATCATCATCATGGAAAAGTACGTCATCAGTTGAAAATACCACTGCTTTTTCCACATTGTCATTGGGATCAAACACAACGCCTTTATGGGCTATGTCCGAGGGTCTCAACATTAATGTTAAAGACAACAAAACAATAACCCTTAACCTTAACAATTTAAGCTGTAGATGCAGATTGTTTGGCCATTGACGAAATAAATTGATAAACGGTTCCACAGGCGTGATCTTTGACCGTTTACGGGGTTGTAGAGTATTAGATTTAATCAATGCTTTGATCATCATATTGACTTCGTAATTGTCCAAAACTGACTCCTCGTTCGTACATTTGAACAAGTGAGTGAGAGCAGCGACTGTTGTCTTTATTTGAGATAATGGTCTAGATGAACTATCAGCTATTGAGCACAAAAAGTCAACTATTATAGTTATTTCACCACATCGCGGAAATGGCCGTTCATTATCATGACAAAATTGTTGTAGTTTCTGAATAGCTCCGCTGTACACTTTAACAGTGCTTGGAGCCAGACAAAGTGGTAGTGGACTTATGGCCCTGTCTGACCAACCTTTTTGTTCTAGATTCCGTCTCCACGCACTTTCCAGGCGTATAGGCGCCATTTGTGATTTCTCAAAGGTTCCACCTTGCTCGTTGAACTTAGAATTGTCCAGGAGGTCTTTGGAATTGGAATTGGGGAACAGGTCAATATCGTTCTCAGTTTGTGAAACAACGGTCTGTTTCTCCACGCAGGTGCTATGATAGTCGCGATTGCTTTTTCCTGGATGACCTTGTCTATGACCTCTGGTAATAGACGGAAGGGCGGACTGACAAAGTTGTTGTGAATCCCCCAGTTTGCTTGAAACAAAGCGTCCACCCCTGAACTGCCCGGGTCCCAAAATCGACTGTTGTAGGTTCCCAGCTGAGCATTTAACATGGTCGCAAACCGGTCTACTGAGTGGGGTCCCCACAGTCTGTCTATGTATTGAAATAGGGCTGGATTCAGTTGCCACTCGTATAGGTCTGGGATACGACTGAGAGCATCTGCTTCTACATTCTTGCATCCAGCCAGGAAGCCTGCTTGAATATGAAGGTCGTACTTGTGAGCCACCATCCCTATTGATCTGATTTCATGATATTTGTCAGGGGCAGACTTGGACCTCCCAGTTGATTTATGTAGCATACTGCAGATATGTTGTCGGACAGAATCTTCACAACTTTTCCTTTTAAACTTGGACCAAAGGTGTGCAACGCCATGAGAACATCTCTCTGTTGTTTGAGTGAAGACTGCTTATCTGTGGAGGCCAAAATCCTGCTGCCTGTTTCCCGTTGCATACCGCGCCGTAACCTGTCGAACTTGCGTCTGTAACTATTTGCACTTCAGGTTGTCGACTAATTATGCTTTGTCCATTCCAGTCATCAAGAGCAGTAAACCACCACAACATATCTTCCTTAGCTGGCGAATCTACTGTCAATTTATCGTTCCAACTATTTCTTCTACTAAGAAGTCTGTATGTATTTCTGAGCATTAGTTTCCCTGGGGCAACATCCCGGAACATTGATACACACTGACCAGAGCAGCGAGCCAACACTCTGGCATCAATCCTAGGTAAAGCAAGACAACGCCTTATGTCTTTTTTCAGTTTCCTTACCTGTGATGATGGGATTCTCAACTGAGCGAATTCTCCGTCTGAGCACATTATGTAACCCAAATAAGACTTGGTGTTGCTTGCTCTAAGTCCCAATTGATAAAAAACCCAAGCTTTGAAAGAGTGTTCACTAATTGTTCGTTTTGTGATACGATATGTGCAGGAGTAGTCATAAGTAGAGTGTCATCTACATAACACACAACTCTCAGTCCAAGAGATCGCAGATACGTAACAACTGGTTTGAGTATTTTACAAAAGTAGTACGAGCTATTGATGAGTCAAATGGGAGAACCTCCCGTCGATAAAATGTATTTTGCCACTGAAACCCAAGGAAATCTCTGTCATCTGGGTGTATGGGTATTTGATGAAATCCGTTTTTAATGTCAAGTGTAACTAAACTATCACCTGCTTTAACACACTGTCTAACCGTTCTAATGTCCTCACACTGGTATCCCTGTTTTAAACATGCACTGTTCAGCTCCCGTAAATCATGTATCAATCGTAATTTTCCCCCTTTTTAGGTACAGTTCCAATAGGCGATACACATTTTGGTTTTCGACTGCATAGTTCAATTGCTCCCGAACACAACAATGCCCGAATTTCACTTGTCACAAATTAATATTGTTTATAACTGAAGTTTGTTGTTCTTTAGTAAATGGTATTTTTACGCCATCATAAACCCATTTACAAACGTTATCTGGATCTCAAGTTCCATACATGTGACGCACCTCGACCGTGAAGAGTTATCCAACAGAGTTATCTCCCCTATACCACTTCGTGCCACGGGTGTGTTTCGATAGTGTCGCTCATATTCGTCAATACAGTATATTACTGTACAATGATTTCGAGTGTGCGTGCTTTAAGCTATTTCCGTACCTACAGGTATATTAACGATGTACGTACAATCCACAACGCGCTGCAAAGACTTCGTACCTCAATGGATTTCTGAATCTAGTTGAAAGTTTATTATTACATTATCTTGTTACCGCTGAAGTTGGAACCGCGTCAAAATCAGCTGGTCACATCCAACCTCTAAATGCCTTTGAGGATAATCATCGTATCTACTCGTAATAAATACACTGGAGCTCATATATAACAGCCTGGAGAATCCCTTGTACAACCGGACAGGTTATATTAATATTTAAGTGTATACGGCAATCTGGACTCTACTGACAGCACCACGAGATGCGTTCAAGTTCTGACACAACGACAGCATCTACAATGGGCAGAAGGGAAGCAGGTTTTAGACGTTTTCCATTTTAATGGAACACTCGATCATGAGTTTGTTGCTGAAAATAAGAAATCGAATCGACTCACGGTCATAGGATTCTGAAACGCCTATCTAGGAAGCAAAACTGCGATATAGACGACAGGGCCATCCGTGCCCTCAAATTTGACAGCTAACCTATACCAGTGTACTGAGGTCACTGATTTGAAAAGTTCATGAATACAGATTATTTGCACACATGACACGAACATCATACTCATGGGTAATGGCTAACTTTATGTGAGATGGTATTTGGTATGGCAAAACAGTTTCTGAGGCCCAAATCAGCAATCAGTCCCCAAAGATATGAAGTGGAAGGGAAATATGTGGGCAAACTACGGTAAGAAAGTAATAAAAGATGACATGCTGATTGTTCGAAGGGAGGTGGGTGGGTAAACAAGGTAATTCATGCGTGGGAACTTCTTCAATATGGCTAATAAAATAAGTGCTACCCGAAATGCATTGTGGGTCAATTACCCAAGGCACTGTGGGTAGTATTGTTTGATAAATTAATTTGTTAGTTGATAAAGCATAATGTTAATTTTTCCTACGACTTACATATATATAGTATATACTACTGTTACGCAGATGCACAATATATGTGAATGGGTCATATCAATTGCGGTGCTGGACACGTGGTAGTTACGCCGTACCTGTGGACTGGGGTAAGATAACCTCAGAGAGCATGGTAATGAAAATATACACACCGTGGAGACCTGTGTAAACGCTTAGTAGAAAACCAGCAGAGTACACGGAGAGTAGTTGTCGATTGAAGAGCTATGGATGTTAAAAACGGAGATAGCCTATACGTGCCGGTAAGCGATGTCGTTATTGCATTAACTCATAATAAAATTACGTACATTATTTTGCAATACATGTGCAAGTGTATAGATGATTAGCCTTCCAAAGGGAAACCTTATTGACTTATCACTAAGTAAGATATAAATCGTTAGTGGGGTCGTCCCGAGGATTCCCAAGAAACACATGCTAAATTTCCTGTATGCTCAATCGAGAATGGTCACATCGAAGGCTTTTCGAACGAATCTCGTTTTAGTCTGTGTGCAAATGAAAACTACGTTGTGTCAGGGTAATTCTAGTAAGTTGCATGATGGAGAAATAACTACAGTATTCACCACATATCTACATGTATTATTGACATATATTTTAGTTTGCTACTGGTTGGTAAACGCTTATGCAGATCGTATATGAATAAACATATCGATTTCCAATATATTTCGTTCGAAAGAAGCCATTTTTATTGCATTTTTCATACCCTCAATACATTTTCTCGTTTCATGTCACATTTCATATTTTTCTTTGTTTTTCAATCAATTAGTCTAATTCCTTTATCCTATTCGAAAGGGACGTTAGTGTCCTCTGCTGATATTCTCGTTCAAACGTCATTTCAGGGCTGTACTTAAATATATGATATAATTCTGTTGTCACGTCAAAAACGTTCCATGGCGTTCCGCACGAAACTCCGGGACCAGAAATGGGATATCTTGCCTGCATGCATAGTCACCTTTTACGGCAAGCATGGGTTGCTGAACACCTAGTCTACCCCGGAACACGGGTAACCTCCTGAAAGGTCAGATATTAATGGCCAATATTAGGATAATCTTAGTACTTAAGGGGCATTCACACGCTACAACTACTTTGCGCAATTAATTGTACGAACTGAAGTTGATACAATTCGGCATTCCGGCACACGGTGGCTAGTTGCATCCAACTCGGATCTCGCAAGATCTCTGACTAAATGCTTGGAAAATAGTGATTCACTACATTACCGTTGGAATTCTGGTAGCGAGTTAACTTTTCAGACGCACAGTTTTATAAGTTCTGAATAATGAAAAAAGCGCGTTGTGCGAGAATTGCGGTTGGGCGGCAACTGGGCGAACATCTGACTTTGCTATTTATGGAGCTATATAGTATTGAATGTTCTATCAAGTGGTGTAAAATTTCAAACTAATTTGAAAAGCAGACGGAGTGCTAAATGTTGTCCAAATTATAGCCTTGGTAGCGAAAATCAACCTCTAAAAACCTCCTTTTTTTATCGTACACCGATAACGTAAGGTGCGATTAAAAGTTTTATTAGACAGCTTCATGTCAGATGTGAGCGAACAAAATACTATCCAATATGTGAACGGGGTAATGGCATGTTGGTTGGTTGGTTGGTTTGTTGTTTAACGCCGCACTCAGCAATATTCCAGCTATATGACGGCGGTCTGTACATAATCGAGTCTGGACCAATCAATCCAGTGATTGATATCATGAGATCGATCCACACAATTGGGATCGATGACATGCATCAACCAAGTCAGCGAGCCTGACCACCCGATCCCGTTAGTCGCCTTTTACGACAAGCATAGTCACCTTTTACGGCAAGCATGGGTTGCTGAAGACCTATTCTACCCCGGAATCTTCACGGGTCGGTAATGGCATGTATATTAGCATTGTGTGCTCATGTATAACATGATACATTCCATACGAAAACTTACTTCTTGTATGTGGCGAAATTCAATTTTCCGCCATGACGGTGGAGAGGTCTACACATGTGCACAGAAAAGGGGACATAACTCCACTATGCTTAACTGTAAGCAATTACCCAGTGTCCAGTGTGAGAATAGGCCATGGTTCATGAATATATTATCGTGAGTTTGCGTCAGCCATGGCGTCACGTGGAACAATTTCTGTTGATTTTCCAAATCATTGTCAAAGTATCTTATAATCAATTCCTCAATTCTTGCAACGATTATCGCCCCATGCATATTCGCAATAAACTGAGCTAATGTATGCAACATATCGACGACTGTATGTCTTGAAATAGTAGAAAATGCTAATGTCTAAATCTGGATGTTTACAAGCGAGTAAGTACTGGTAGGTTTAGGAGCACAGGGTTGATTATTTCGGTTGATTTTATTTGGACCCGTGACTGAGGAAATTAAAATTTTGTCAATGCATTGGTATGAGGAATTCAGGGATGTATATGTCGTAGCTGAATGAGAAATATATGTGATGTCAAAGGCGTCTCAATACCGACAGGGGCGGCCGGGTAGCTTAGTGGTTAAAGCGTTCGCTGATCACGCCGAACACCCGAGTTCGATTCCCGACATGGGTACAAAGTGTGAAGCCCATTTGTGGTGTCTCCCGCCGTGATATTGCTGGAATACTGCTAAAAGCGGCGTAAAACCATACTCACTCACTCAATACCGACAAACGCAAAACAAAACTTCTTTTTTTTCGTTTCGATTTTTTAATTTTTTTTTTATGCTTTAGCAAAATAACTGTTATTGATATAACAGAATATTATTACGCGCAGTATCTACAACTGTCAAGTGTATTTGTGTGCATGAAGTGTTTCGAGTTTTAGATAAGTAAAGGACCTTATCTCATCTGCAGTGTACTATCACATAGTCTGTCGTTAAACAAAACGTTTAAACAAGAGACGTGCACTGATGCAAATGGTTCAAACTTACACATGTTACAAGGTTAATGTACGTACCTACGTTTCATGAGTCCTTATTTGAGTGTGGATACCGCAGAGCAGAAGTTACTGACGTGAGTTGCTGTCGCCATTTTTGTTTTTGATTTTACTAATTTACGCGTAAATAGCACGTAAGTTTTTTAAACGCTGCGTGCGTACAACCTGTTGCATGAAAATAGAGCATGTCTTATTTCGTACAACTCACGTCCAACAAGCTACATGCTTTGGTTCGATTTGAGGGTCCCCATGTAACAAATTGTATATAAATAGTTGTACCGTGTGAATGTCCCTTTAAGTAACTGCATGAATATGTCAAGGCTGAACGTCGTTTGAAACAAAAAAATCACTAAAGGTGTGTTGTTTCCCCAGGACAATGCACCTGCGTACAAGAATGTTGTCACCATGGCTGCAATGCATGTCTGTGGTGTTAAACACATTGATCATCCTCCATATTTGGCATCGTCAGATTTCCACCTCTCATCCAGTTCGAAGAAAAACCTGTCTAGCAAGCATTATGCAAATGACGATGGCGTCATTTCTGTTGTGGTGGGCGTTGTACACCAGTAGGAGGAAGTCTTCTACATCAGTAGGGTGCCGCCACTCCAGCATCGATGGCGAAGGGGAAAATGTTAATTTGAATAATTAGCAACCAACTCCTTTATGATCAACGCAGTCCACCAAAGACCTTTTCACCCGGCCCTCATAAGTAGTAGACATATTTATTTCCATAAAGTGGAGGGATGGCAAACGAGCATACCCGGTTATCTGAATGCATATACATATATGTATACAAATAACAATGTAATGAAAGTGACATAAAAATAGCATTCATTACATAAATGACATTAAAGAAACTTGATAATAATATAATAAATATTTATACATAATTACCAGTGTTTTTTCTTTTTACCCAGACAATGTGCTGCTGTATGTGGATCATTTACCACGACATATAGGGCTCTTTCATCTGCAAACAATCTACGATCAATATCGTCTACAATGTCGTTTATAAAACTTAAAAACAGTAGAGGTCCCGAGAATGACCCTTGTGGAACTCTAAGACAGAACTGTACCCATTGATAACAACCCCTTGACATCTATTTTTAGGTAGCTTTCAAACTATCTTAACAATTTCCCTTTCAATACCGTACGATTTGAGTTTATGGATAATACCTCCATGTAAAACTTTATCAAAGGCCTAAACGTCGCAAAAGACTGCTCTAATTTCTTTGCCTTTATCCAATTCTCTAGCAATAAAGGTAGGTAGGTAAGTTAGCTTATTAGCGGTAAAATCTCTGACAAGAACCCTGATTGAAGATTTGTAGGCAAATTATTATCTCTTAAGTAATTCAAACATATTTAAAAACGCATTTTTCGAATACCTCACAACACGTGAGAGCTATAGGTCTATAATTTCTACATTCATTGATATTACATATCTAGGCATTACGGAAGCTTCCTTCCAACTTACTGGAAAAGTAGACTTGTCCAGGGATATATTAAACAATTTAGCAAGTGGATCTGGTTATCATTAGGTCTCTTTGTCACAATTGATTTAGGAATGTGAGTATTACACACGTCAATAATTGTCCGGGTAAAACATTCTGCAATAACATCAACATTTCTGGATGATAAGAAATGATCCCAACTTTGTCTCAGTTGAGCTATCAATATAGTTTTCATTATTCGCCATGTTGTAATTTAAGATTTTTCTTTTACAATTTGCATTGCTATGTATATCTTCCTTAGTTGCTACGAATATAGGACAATGGTTACTGCATATAGGATCGGATACACCCGAATTCCACACACTCTACATTAGTTACAAACAATAAATCAATCAAAGTTCTGGAGGTAGGTGTAATCCTGGTTGGCGCAGTAATAATTTGGGTCAACCCATATATTGCTTGAAAGTGATGTATTTTGTTCTTACTTTCTCTCAGAATGTCTAGATTAAACTCCCCATCTGTAATAGTTGTTATATTCAAATCTATTGCGTTACATATATATTGACTGATCTGTTAACCGCCAGAAAGCCTCGCTTTTATCTGCCCTATAGAATGGCCCTTGACATTACCCATAATGAATCGAGTCCATTTATGCACAGATGATCCATATTGTTAGCATATCATTTCGTTTTACATATATAGCTACACCCCCGCCTCGACTTGGTCGATCGTTTCTAATTGGCAAATGAAAGCCTGGAATTGAAATACCAACAGTAGGTATGCCGTCATGCAGCCAAATTTCGGTCAAGTGAATAATATCGTGTGAATGAAATTCAGTGCAAAGTAGATCAACCTTGTCCTTTGATGACCAATCTTCAAATTACCATATTACTGGCCCAGGGTTTGGGTTCGACTCCCGACATGGGTACAATGTGTGAAGCCCATTTCTGGTGTCCCCCGCCGTGATATTGCTGGAATATTGCTAAAAGCGGCGTAAAACCATACTCACTCACTCACTTTACAGAATGTTTTTTTTCACAAAGGCCGTCAGGGGTCTTGCACGCGAAGTAAAGATTTGCAATGCTAAAATGCACCAGATTTAACCAAAATCTGATAACAGAAAAAATGAATGAAAACTACAGAGAGAAAGAATGTAATTTCACTCACAGACAAAACATTTCAAACAAAAACTGAACTTTCGAAACACATAAACAAAATATATATACATCAACCGAAAATGTCGGTTGAAGAATCACATAACTGAAAATAAAACAAATAAAAAAGAAAATCAATTGGATAATTTGCACCAGTGGTGTTTTTGTTTTGGTGGACAATCCAACTGGTAACAAATCAGGTGTCACGACGGTGACGGTAATATAGGGTACAACAGGACAGCAGGTCGATACCTGCTTATTGGCATGTTTTACAAACAGTGGATATGGATACCCTAACATACACTCACTTCTAGAAAGGATACTGTTATGAATGTAAGTACATTGTAGTACCCGTCATTAAGGTGATAATACTCATTGGATATGTAGAAGATCTTAAATACTATGTTAAATCACGGCATACATACGGCATATTTTAATTCCATCTTCAAATATGTTCATGTAAAATAAAAAAAAGACGTAATATGCTCCCCAAGAGTATGTTTTGTCAGTGGTCACTTTGATAGTTGATCATATATGCTGAGTATTTCTCCCTTTTCAAAACGTGCATATATGTTATGCGAAGGGAACACGAACACTGCAGTTGTACATACGTAGATCGATCGTTATGTTGATGGACGTCTACTGACATGAGCTGGCACTTACCTTATGGACATGCATGTAGTAACATGTGTTTTTGCTAAGAGTGTAAGCCTCGGTCGGATAATTCTTATTTCCTTACTTCTTACGCCAAGAAGGTGTATTATTTCATTTGTGTTATGCGCAGTCGTTGGTATTGAGATATATATGACAATAGTTTGCTTGTAGATACAAAATCAGGAATCAGTGCAGCATGTAAAATTTTAAATTTGATTGTTTTCAGTATTTGTGTTATATAATAAAAACTAGACTACCATAGACAGATGATTCTTGTCGATAAATATGGCAACAAGTACACGCTGAACCAGTATATGTAGCTGTGTTGTTAACATGCACTGATTACTTGCAGCGAGTATTGGTGTTGTATAAACTAAACGCATTAGTCATATATAGTGTTGTACTCATATTTCAAATATTAATATATCTCTTGTTTCCTGATAACTCCATATGTTCTGTAGACCCAAGTTTTTCGAGGCAGCTGAAGGTCTGGTGTATACCGTCACCACAGTATTAATCTGGATACACACAGATTCAACATTAAAATCACGCAGGAAGCTAATACATGAACAGTAAATATAACCATACATGTGATGTATCAACATGTCAAGTACTTTTATTAAGTCGCATGTTTAACTCTAAAGGTCTCCACAAAGGGGTCTTTATGCAATACAATAACCATTACTATTGCCATTGGGAATTAAGGTGTAAGAAATACCACACATGATATACGATGCACTTGTCAATTCTGCACAATTCTGAGATATATCAAAATCACATGTTTGTGCTGATGAAAAGAGCTTACATTAAAAGCATATACTAGTATGCTCGATCGACCCTGACATATTAGAACTCTCGATTGTCTCAAGATAGACCTTCTAATGCCAATGCTGGAAATAATTAACACACATTATTCAACGATACATCTTCTTGTTGCTCGCGATCTTGTCCGAGCAAGTCGGCTGCTGACAATTCCGGCTCCTACAACATATGGAAAATGGACTGTTTAAGGATGTCTGCTTGTATGTTTTTGCTGATGCAATCATTTGTATTTATGCATAAAATAGCTACGCCATAAATCGCAAAGAACAAAGAAGAACAAAGCTTGGCTTATTTCACGATAAAACATTGTTCTATCAAGACGTCATTTCTGGAGATTCGAACATGCGCTCACAACTTGCTGACCTCGTAAATTGGACGGCGTTATTTATAAGAGGGAAGTGTCTTGTGAGTTGTTCCCCATAGATGTTATAAGGCACCGTAGGAAATGGCCGATATGATTTATGTTCTAAATCAACCTATTGCCTATATGAAGCGGTGTCGTGAGTAAAGTCAGATCGTTCAAAAAACGGCGTTTAATGTCGTTTACTCTCGTTTTACGATACGTCGTATTTTGCTTACGACAAAGCCGAATGGGAGCTTAGTGCTATGTCACTTCCTTAAACACGATTGTTTATATGTTGATTTGCGTCAAGCTTAAAAAATCGTCCGCATCTTAGTTATACGCGAACACTTGATTCATTGCATTTTCTAAAGAGAACCAAAACATGATGTGAACATTATTTTTTCGATCCTTGAGATCGCCAAATGACAAAAACGAACTATTGACATAACATCAGTTGACCGATTGATGCATTGATTGTCATACGTTCCTGCTTGTGAATACTCAGAAAAAAAAATCAATATGCTTACAATTAACAACGTTATTTAAGCGTAAAACCAATAAAATCAAATTAATGAATATTTTAGTATTTAGAGTTTGATGATGTTGACTTTGCTAGATACAAATTAATATCGTGGTATATCACAAAAGTAAGATTATGTTTTGATGATTTTCTGGTTACCCTGTTCGTCAATTTGTAAATGTGTCTCTATGGTTTTGTCATTACACTTTTAGGAGTGAATGACTGAGTGGCAGTGTAACGTCGCATTGTCATTGTGTCAGCCATAAAGTGACGACACCGTAAGGAGTCCAGTGAACCACTCTACTGCCGTTCCAAGAAATTCGACAATAACAAATAACAAAATTGGACAATATCACTTCGCTTTCATTACACAGCGTCAGAAGGAACTATTATTCAGAAGATTAAACATTACCTTATTATCAGGAGCATTTCCATTCTCGGCGTGTTTAAAGCATGACAGGATGCGTCCTCGGAATCTGCAACACCGAGTGTGACAGAGCAACCAACGTTTGTCAGTATGTAAAGTGTAATGACAATTAATTCAGAGTTTCCTACAGTATCCTTGAGATACTTTACACTGCAGAGTGATACAAACACATATACAAGTTTGTTTGATTGGTTCAAAAACGCATGATGAATTTCTTGTCCACTCCATCGGTTTCAAAACACATTTCCAGGCATATAAGGATATTTAATTTATAAAAGCTTAAAATGTATGCCACAGAAGAAAACTGGAATACGTGTTTGTCAGTTAAAGAAAATAATCCAACAACTAACCTGATAGAGATCCCGATTAAAACTCCGATTACAAGTAGACAGACTATGGTTGAAATAATCGCAATGGCAACATGTGATTCTTGCCTTTGAGGTGGGACGTCGGTGATTGTGGCTATATGAAAGGAAATATCATGCTTAGAAATACATCTGTAACAAATTATGTCTTCTACAGATCACGTGATAGTACTATCACGACCATGTATATATACCATGGGTGTTGTATTTGTGACAATTAAAATGTATTTGTGTGGGTGACGAAAAATGTGTTTCTTAGACATTCAGTTTATGAATAATAGTTTCTTTCCAACTTAAAGCAACTGAAATACCTGCTAATACTTATTAAGTGTGTTATAATAAAAACTACTAGATCCTAATAAATAACTCAATTTTGTATATATTCGATGTTTAGTGATTAAATATCTACGGTTATCATCACGTTTGTATTATAATGGACAATTGTCACCTTTTCTTTACCCAGAAAGTAAACCAATGCAACTTTGAACCAACATGTCCTATATTATTATTATAGCTAACTTCCCCTGTGCGTATAACATGTAAATCGATATACATTCAAACTACCAATACTAGCATATCACATACATTGAGAGGTTCCGTTACCATCGATCATGGAGGTGCATCGACTTCTTCCATCATATGTGAAACCTTGGCGACATGTTATGCAGTTCCCACTATTCTGTTGACATTTGAGGCAGTTTTGAGAGCAGGTCAACTCACATGTCTGTCCCTTCCACCCATCAAGACATCCATTGCAAGTTTTGTCTTCGCTACAACCGGAACTTAGACAGTTGCATTTCTTCTTCTCACAGCTTGTTCCTGTGAACCCTGCCTTGCAGGATGTACACACCCCAGCTTCAATGCAGGATAAACAGTTAGGTAGGCAAGGGATATGGCAGAGGGGAGGCTTCCAGCCAGGTACACAGCCGTGGGTACAGGTAGGAGTGCCTCCGTCAATCCTTGTACTGCATTCTCTATCGAGGCATTTATCAGTACAGTGTCTATCACAGGAGTGCCCATAGAAGCCAGTGTTACATCCATGAAGGCACACACCCGTCAGCTGAATGCACTTGCCATGGAAACATCCCACTGAACAGGTTTTGTGACAACGCGACCCGGTAAACCCGTCCTTGCATCCACTGTCACAAGAACCATCATAAAATTTACAAACTGAATGAGTACACTGTTTTCCACACTTGTGTTCACATTTAGGTCCCCACCATGTGGGTTTACAGCCTTCCAGACAATTCCCTGTTGTACGGTTACAGAAGACACGGTCATAAAAGCTCTCTCTGCACTGAGGTGGACATGTCAGTGAACAGTTTGCAGAGTAATATCCAGCTTCACACTGAAGACAAACTCCTGTTTTGCTACATCCACCCGTGTCACAGTGTTGACACATCTTGTCACAGTAATCACCATACCATCCAGTATAACATTCCTCACATGTCCCGGACTCAGATACCGACAGGCAATGGTAGTCTATACCATTAGCAATAGCGATACCTAGAAAATGTAATATAAAAGTTGGATTAGAAATAGCACGAATACACCAATCTACCATACTCTGATAACCATAATACATATGACATAAAACGTCACGAATTTCCACCTGAACTCGTCTCCATATCCAAAAAGTCCAAGTAGTCCTATTACAAAGTTATAACTTCATGTAAAACAGCGTGTGCTATTAAGTGAGGTGAGGGGAAATTGGGTTTAAAGTCGCAACCAAGGTTATTGCACTTATATAGCGACGTGCATGTACGTGTGTGTGTGTGTGTGTGTGTGTGTGTGTGTGTGTGTGTGTGTGTGTGTGTGTGTGTGTGTGTGTGTGTGTGTGTGTGCGCGCTTGTACTAGTCCGGACTGATGCCGATTTATAGTGCTAGCTCACTGAGATACCATACCGCAGTTTAACATGAATACCCCGCATGCCGAGCGCAAGACAGGGTAACAACAAGTACCATCTTTTAACGTGTTTTGGTATGACACGGCCGGGGATCGAACCCTGGACCTACCGCTCTCCGGGCGGACGCTCTACCTCTAGACCACGGAGGCGGCCTTGAGCTCTTAAGGATGTCTGCTGCTGTGATTTTGTAATGGGTGTGTTCCATCGACAAGTCAATACATTGCTGATATGACTTGAAAGTCAAATCGCCACAGATGTAACCTTTTATGTAGGGAAAAAGGGGAATAGCACATTTACGTGTAGATGGTTTGTTATAGATAAACGTTTTAGCCATTTGTGCTTAAAATGTTAGATGCAATAACATATTATTATGTACATAGTGTATGCGAAACGGTGAATACGATGACTGACTGAGTACCTTCTATGCCTCTACAGCAAAGTTTGGCGCGGTAGAGCGCAGTACCATTTACACGCACCACCCGCTGTTTCCCATTTGGGCAATATTAAGATAATAAAAAAGTATTTGTCTTAGAATAATTTAGATAGTGGTAATACACATCCTTATAATAATTTGAATTATCCGATGCAAACAATCTTCATACACATACTTAAGATAACTTAAAATATCTCATACAAACCCCTTCCCCATCTATCGTTAGTATATGAGTTTACATATTTTCAGGAGAGCTGAATTGTCAGATTATTTGTACCAATGATACAATACGTTCAAACATACTCACTTTGTAGGTACATGTATATGTTTATTGCAAGCAGTCGATGTAATTCCATTCCTGTTATACGCTGTAAGCAAGAAAAATGTATTGGTTCCACATTCAAAAGACATAAAGCATGTAGGTAATTAGAAAATAAGCCTTGCACAGAGTATTACATCGGAAATTGTTTGACATGGTCATTAGTTTGTCAAATGTCACACTCGTAAGTAACTGAGTCAAAACTGATGCTTGTTATCATCTTTACGATTATCAAAGTTGTGAGTTGTGTTTTGGCTTAGGGATTGTACGTACAAACATGTAAACTTCTACGTACAAACATTTATACAATCGATGAACGGGAAGAATAAACCTGAAGCAAATACACGGAAATGTACTACGCATTCGGTTTCATGTCAGCAAATAGACGGTCAAAAGATTATTTCCCGTTTAACTTCAGATCGATTTCGTCCACAGAAAGAAGCGGTTGCATAAAATGTAAGTGTTTTGTTGTAGTTGTAGTTGTAATAGTACCAAATGATGTTTTTCCAACATATATTTCAGTTCAAGCGAGAAAAAACTGAAACAAAATACATGAATTAGGAGATATCACTTTTGAAATTCTCATGAAAAGTGAGTGAGTGAGTACGGTTTTACGCCACTTTTAGCAATATTCCAGCAATATCACGGCGGGGGACACCAGAAATGGGCTTCACACATTGTACCCATGTCAGGAATCGAACCCGGGTCTTCGGCGTGACGAGCGAACGCTTTAACTACTAGGCTACCCGACCGCCCCGCTCATGAAGAACAAATGATGTTTTTCCAACACATATTTCAGTTCAAGCGAGAAAAAACTGAAACAAAATACATGAATTGGGAGACGTCACTTTTTCGAAATTCTCATGAAGAACAGTGTCGGGCATTTCAGAACAGCGACACCCAACCTCATTTCTACTGTGTTCTGATTAAAGTGAAAAACAACTACTGTATACATCGAACCTTTCAATGTGAATCATATTCGCATATAAAGACGTGTTTCTGTGGTCCCTCACACTTGTTCCAGATCGATAGTTTGCGTTGTCCTCACGTTTTGCCCTTGTCGGTTTGGCTGAACACCTATGTGATGCTATTCCTAATAACACTCGGGAACACCTTTGGCCATGTTTATGGCTGAAGTAGCATTGATATACGATGATATCGTTTGCTTTCATCATATTCTATGTATTCAATCGGAAACGAAAGTCCCCGGAATTTCTTAACTTGACTGTTACTGTGTCGGAAACTTACATAATACAGTTCGTTCGAAGGGTGTAATAGCTCAGGTATCCGAAATTCCGATTTCAGTAATGACCTGCTTTTACTATCAAACACCTGTCTCAAACACATCTAGGGTCATAAGGGAGCCACCATTTGATTCTCGGGGGCGGAGAGGGACGGGATTTTCTCCAAAAACATAATCAAACCCCCGTTTTACTTAACAATATTGCATATGTATTGATTGTTGGAAAATAATAATGTCCCCTTTCTTGCAAATACACACAAATATACATTCCTGCACAGTGGTCTCTAGCAATAAAAGTTTATTTATTTATTCATTTATTTCATTTAGCTTTGAATAAGTTATACGTAGGTCAGGTGCGGAAAGTTCACTTTTCAAATTATAAGTGTTCTCTAGAGATCCTAAAGAGAAACATGTTTCTTATTAAAAAGACGTGTTTCATATGTCAGCAATAACTAATGTCATAGCTAATTGTTTCTTGACTGAAGTAAATTACTTTTGTCCAATCAATTGCCTTTCCTCTAAAAGTCAGATTCTGTTCAGCTTTTCATTCCGTTCTTTCGTTTCAATAATTTTAAATGGAATATACAGAAATTGCCCCACCCCCACCCCCACACCCCCCAACTTCCTTATTATGAATTGAAATAAAAATATTTATAAAAAAACGAAACACTTCTTTATTATGAGGAGCACAAAAAAATAAAGGGAAATGTCAGAAAGAGAGAGGGGAGGGAGGGGGAGTGTGTAACGCGTGGTCTGTCACTCCTAGGCCTGTCCCTAGGGTGTCCTGTCTCGTTTTACATCTGGAGAAGTCGAGTCACTGTCACCAAGTTAATCAGGACATGCTTGGAGCGTTCTTTTTTCAATTGTGACACGTTCCCATCGATGTGCTCGCCTTTTATACCTCTCGTGTGCATTTTGCCTGAATTTTGGTCTTAACACGAGTTTTCTACATAAAGTGCGAAAATCAAAATCTCCGAAATGCACGGACTTTGAGTCAGCCACACATGTTGGCTGCATTTATGCAATCGTTTTCCGATATTTAAAGGAAAATAACAGTGAGTTTACTAACAAAGATTGCCGCTGAAGCCTGTGAAGTGCGATGAAGCGGCTTTGTTTGGAATTTGCCGAAAAGACGAAACAATGTTAAACCGACTATATATTTCCCATTGAACAATCGAAAGAATGCTTTATGCTCTTGGACGATGCCAGATAAGAAAATATACTGGAGGTTAAGTTTGTAAAAGAACATCCCAGTATTGACCAAACTTATTATCACAACATTTTCATGGTCAATCTTCGAAACATGTGCATGAATGTCATGCCCGGTGTCTGACTTCGGATATTTTTCTCCTTTGTTTTTTATAGACTTTCGGCGTATCTAGCGATATGTCTTCCGGAAGAAGAAGTTAAGTTTTAATAGGATGCGCATACCAATAGCTGTAATGATGGACGATGTCTTAAAATATACACGGAAATAAAATTTTGCTCGGTAATACCCGACGCGGCTTTATGTGAAATAACTATTGATTTTTAACTGTTTCAGATTGTACAGAGAAAGTTTACACTAATTCTCAAAATGCTTCAAATATGTGATTAAGTATATGACTATAAAACAGTAATTTGGCCATGAAAGGTTATTGTATAGACAAAATAGATTTATATTATTTTATTTCTCTTTCAGGAACCTTTTTACGGATATGGATCTATATTGCCTTCACAATCATCTTCAATACGGGTATGAATCTTTAAAATCACAATGTGAAAATATATCACGGGTACACTGAACGAAAGCATGTTGCAACAAAGGAAACGAATAGACAGGGTTTTATTTGTTTGACATCCTGAAAAAACCCGACACCAATAAAGTTATATTTATCATTAAGAGGTTTTTTTAAACTTTGATGCTAGAATAGCCGCTGGTTATATTCTTGCTATGTTTGTGATTTAAACAATATTTATTTCCGAAAAGGGATATAGGATCGGTGAACAGGTTAAGCCAATTTCAAGACCTCTCCCTCCAAGGACATTTCACAATTAATAATCATCACGATATGTCTGAAATACTGCCGATGTGACGTAAAGCATAAACTCATTCACTCACTCACTCACTCACTCACTCACTCACTCACTCACTCACTCACTCACTCACTCACTCACTCACTCACTCACAATTAATAAGAATAAATTATAAATAAAATAATAAATTTATATAACTGTCACACATATATCACACATATATAACACTATTAAATTGATGTAATTGTTAAGAAGACACATATTTAAATTTTTAATCTTTCAAACTTTACAATAAACAAATGAACACATTGAATAATAGCAAGGTTAGATGCAGGGGATGTTTTGGAATTTCCATACAATACTGAATCCAAGTCATATCATTTTATGCAGTAGTTCATATCATGACGAAGATTACAATATTTGGGATATGAAAGGAATTAATGTGCAGGATCCTCGTAATAGTATCAACAAGAGCATGTCATCAATTCCAGAATCTCTGTGATATCTATGTGCATTTAAATCATTGCATCTGAACCTTAGGCGGAGGTGGATACTTTGACCGGAACGGGCACCACTTTCTATTTTAAAGGCAAAATATTCTAAGATGTTTAGTTGTGGGGATACTTTTAGTGATATCATATGCAGTATAGTGTTACTATGTATTATCTGGTAAATCAGTCCCATGTTTGTCATACTTTCAATGAGTACAAATACATTGGTCAGTTAACTAAAGGGATTTAACCAATGAATAGTTCATTTTAAAAGGCATGATCATTATGTATCGCCAACACTGCTAACTCAATAACAGCGTTAACTCATACTACAGGAACAAAAAATGCCAATCAAGTTTTGACCAAGTTTCTTGACAATAAACCGAATGGTTTGGCAACCACACAGGTGGTGAAACACTTTAGCCATCTTTTTGGAACATGTCTTCCAAAACTCCATATTCTGTACCTATCCAGTTATCAAAACAATCTTTCAACATTTTCTTTCTTCCGTCATGTTGGATTCTTCTTTTAATCAAGGAAAATAAATCCACAATTCTATTGGTTTTAAAGGTCGAAGTGAATCGGTTCCAGACTAATAACAGCAGATAAATTAATATATTATATGTGTTTGTTTTGTTTGTTTGTTTGTTGTTTAACGCCGGACTCAGCAATAGTCCAGCTATATGACGGCGGTCTGTAAATAATCGAGTCTGGACCAGACAATCCAGTGATTAATATCATGAGCATCGATCCACGCAATTGGGATCGATGACATGCATCAACCAAGTCAGCGAATCTGACCACCCGATCCCGTTAGTCGCCTTTTACGACAAGCATAGTCACCTTTTACGGCAAGCATGGGTTGCTGAAGACCTATTCTACCCCGGAATAATATACTATGTATAATTTGGTGTCGGTCAAATGACAGGTCACATGAGTATAGAAACAAGGGGTTTCTGTTCTCATAGCAACAGGAATATGTTTCTCAAAACCGGAAGTGGCATCGTCAGAGTGTTCGTAGTTATGGCGTTGCATATACGTGAACTATAGCCTCTGTAAATTTTGTATTTATATTAGTATGAGTAAACCCAGTTTGATGATCCCATTTGACCCGTTTCAGGCATATATATCGGTGAAAAATGCACGGATCCAATATGTACAACGACTACGACAGCCACAACGGCTTGTTCAACTGTTAATAACTGTCTTCTTGGAAGTTGTACAGTTAATACTGAAGGAGACATTGGTTGCAAAAATGGCTGCAAAGATCGCTTTTCGGGGAGACTATGCACCATTCCATGCATATCAAACTGTTTAAAATGTAGCAAACGAGATGCAAGCAATTGTATAGAGTGTAAAGAAAGCCATGTAGGCGAATATTGTGAGAATGAATGCCCGAATACATGTCCTGAAGGATGTTACAGGAATGGTGTCTGCAAGAAACAATGCTCTGATAACCTAGTGCCTAGATGCAGACTTTGTAACGTCACTTCAGGGATATGTCAGAAATGTGACATCCATTACACTGGGGAGAACTGTGAAACTGACTGCACGAACTGTGTTGGAAAGTGTTTAATTTCAGGTTGCGTTGAAGGATGCATAAATGGGTTTCACGGAAACAAATGTGACAAGCCTTGTTCAGAAAATTGTTTTCCATTTTGTCAGCCTGACATCAGTGCAGCAGGGGAATGTACACCTGTATGCGATCAAGACACCGGCAGCTGTTTGAATGGCTGTAAGAATGGATTCAAAGGTCAACAATGTACAGATGGCTGTAGCTCCAGATGCAAAGGTATGAGATGTAATCAAACAACAGGTCATTGCATGGCGTGTATTGAGGGGTACTATAAGGAAACGTGTCATTTGCGATGCTACAACTGTAAAGATGACCTTTGTGACATGAAAACTGGTTTGTGCTTTGAATGTGAGGACGGGTTCTATGGAGTACACTGCAAACAGACCTGCACTAACTGCCAGTCAGGCCTTTGTGAACGCAATGGTGGACACTGTATTGACGTTCTCCAAGTGACAACAGTTGGTATGTATCTTTCAATTCTGGCTGCCTCGGACAAGGTGTGTGTATTAACCGCATGATGTAATCCTCCACAGAACGTACAGGACATACAAATGGGTACATACAATAAGAAGGATGTACTGTCGACCATGCCTATACACAGAATCAGTCGACAAATGCAGATTTCTGAACAAAAATGCAAATAATCCAATAGCTTCACTTCATTCTCAAATGGATTATTAAGCTATGGTAATGTTTCAGATGCTCCTGCTTCCAAGGTCCCATCGCCCCAGTCAGCCATGTACCCACTTTTGATCGGATTTATTGTCTTCGGGGGAATTGCGGCGATTCTGATCTGCATACTTAGCCATAGGTAAGCATACGACACATCTGGTGTGTATTCTGAAGAGCAATGAAGATACTAATGGCATGTTCATGAATGTCTATTGTGTAAAAGTGATAAAACAATGTTTCTTTAATTCTCAAACGTTTGATAGTCAATAGACTGACTATATTGCCTTCCTTTACGGGCCATTTTAAGCAGCGCGATCTAAATGGAGATTTTTTTAAGGCTTTACTTGGTTTTGACCACAGTTGTGGGTGTTATATCGTAGGCTAACTTTATAGCACTGGATTTCTTGTGACATGAGACCGCCTCCGTGGTCTAGTGGTGGAGCGTCCGCCCGGAGAGCGGAAGGTCCGGGGTTCGATTTCCGGCCGCGTCATACCAAAAGTCGTTAACAGATGGTACTTGTTGTTACCCTGACTGGCGCTTGGCATGCGGGGCTTAAACAAGGACTGGTCGGCTCGGTGTCAGTATACTGCAGCTGAGTTGGGTATTCATGTTCCACACACAGATACACGCGCATGTACGTCGCTATATAAGTGCAATAATCTTTAACGCGACGTTAAACCCCATTTCACCTCAACTCTTTTGACATGTCGATCAGTCAAGTAAAGATCATTCTCAAAGGTCATATCATAAAAAAGGTATGTTTAGCCCCAACTCAAGAAGGGTATCCTATTGGTCAATGGATTTTGGCACATATCTTATTAGGGCGGCAGCGAGATCGAAAATGAAATTGAGGGACCTTTTACGCCTTATGTATGTAGTGGATAGAATATTTGAATACTTTGGATGTCTGATTTCAGAAGCTGGACACGGTGATTTACTTTCAATGAGTAGCATATGGTATTTGGTGTATTTCGGAAACAGGCGTATGTTTTGTTACTAGAATAGTAGATCGAAGTTTTAGGTACAACACAATGCAAATACTTCAAGACATAAGCTGTACACTGTACACTGTCCTCTGCGTCACGTATTTGACGTATGCGACCGGTCATCGTTTGTTTACAAACTCAAAATAAGCTGAGACTTATATTCTTTTGTTAAGCTTTTCATATTACACAACATGACACCTAAAGATATTGTTTCTAAATGATATGTCGACAAGAGGACAAGGTGTAAAACACCACGTTATTCCTTAAGACCTACTTGTGTTTGGCCTTAGAAAATAGAGATTGATCACATTTGGCAACAATTTCGTCATAATCGAAGGAAGATAAAAATGTTGCTTTTTTTTCTTAAAATCCATCATCTAATTTTTAATAAAAGTTTCAAGAGTGATTTCCTCACAAACAGGAAAGTGATACAGCGTCTTTATGTCGCCTTTCACAACGTATGGTTGTGAGTGGCAGGCGTGAAATATGATTTCCACTATCTAAAAACAGATACTACAGATTATGTCGTATGGGCGTTCATAACATGTATATGTGTACTTCCTTACTCTACTGAGTATAAATATCGTGTGCACATTTAGTTTACAACACAGATATTTTGTTTGTAGATACTTTTGTACTTTGTGTAACAGCCCGTCTTATAATCAAAGTATGCTACCTTCCTCCTTGAATTAGGCTGTTATATTCCACTTCCCATCAGCCTCTATTCAAACATTAAGTTATTGCTAAAGAAACAAACCGACATGTCCTACATCATCAAAACCCTTTCATCCTCTAAGGGTCTATTATATGTCATTATTTTCTTTAGAGTATGCAAAATGTCGACAGGAGCGCGAGAAAATCCAGGGCGATCGGCAGACAATGTTCCACTTCAGTACCGTAGGAACAGCTACAATGAAATCTATGAGGAAGACATGGATCCTTCTGCAGGTCGACGACCACAGACTGAGGCATATTACAGCC
Organism: Haliotis rufescens; assembly: GCF_023055435.1. Taxonomy (NCBI): domain Eukaryota; kingdom Metazoa; phylum Mollusca; class Gastropoda; order Lepetellida; family Haliotidae; genus Haliotis; species Haliotis rufescens. Next base: position 8,837,098 of record NW_025963890.1, read on the forward strand.
CACTTGTACGACAGAACAGTGATTTAACTGTAAATGACATTTCAGTAAGCAACATTTCTTCATCTGACAATGACTCCCTAATAATACCACCATGGTTTGCACGTATGGATCACGATATCACCCCTGAGTCATCATATAACTAGAACAGTATTTAGAAAAATCAACACTTAACTGTCAATTGTAAATGATATTGATAAAGTAATTTCAGAGCGATTTTCCATGACAGTACCATGTCAATTTCTAATTCCTGAAATAGATATGCCCAATCACTGTTGTCATCGTGAAAACGTGCTGACATCCAGTCATTTTCCGAACTGGGACACATTATATTACAAACACTTCAACACAGACCTTTCTTAAGCATTGCATGGGCGATGTATGCATCCAAAGTGCTGGTGTGACATTGTTAGTCACTTTTCAATAAAATGAAGAGACACAGATACATGTAAGGGGAGTTTAAACATGCTGTCTGCATGTTGAATGCCAGAGTTCACAACGTAATAACGTTAACCAGTGAACTATTGGTCGGTTTAATGCTCGGCACAACCCCACAGGCCGTCACCGTTCATTCGCCCCACGCTTAAGGACGTCACGCCAAGTTGGACACAGGCAATTGATTGAAGATTGCTTTCATCAGACTTGAATGTCAATGCATCGATGGTTGTAGGCATGCATTTGTGTTCAAGGTAACAGTTACGTTTGTGATACCCAGTTCCAAGATAGGAACATACCGCATCATCATCTCCTGAAATGGTTGTTGTCAACTCAATGTTGTGTACAGATATATGTTAAAAGTCTAATTCAGTGCAAATTGGGCTGTACCTTAAGTTGAGTAAGGCCTCCTTGTATATTTTCACTGGCGGGCTGATGTGGAAAAACAGGATTCAGAAGTTGGTATTTCCAGATAAAAACAATTCATGACAAGTTTGCGTCCTGAAGTAACCTACATGTAATGTAGTTTCTATTATAAATAACATTCAGTTATGCTATGTTGCAGTACGAGTCAACATCTTACGTATTATTATTTTTCCCCAGACTATAAAATGTTTCAACTATTTCTGAACACAGAATAGGATATTTTGTTTGTATTGTTATTTTACACCTGATTATTACTTTGACATAATTATTACATACAAATTGATTATAATTACCGTGTAGTCATGATATGTAAATGTCTAGGGGGCATATTTTGGACAATCATAAGACCCATGACTTATATATAAGCGAACATGCTTGTGAAGATTCAGAATGGAACATCCCACAAGATGTCTCATTACCATACAAACCAGAACCTGACCTGTGTTCGTGTCACAATGATTTCCGTGTTGTAATCCGCGGTAAACGACCTCCGGGTGTGAATGATTACCGAGGTACGTCTTTGCATGCATGCCAGGGACACCATGGTCATGTGTGGCATGCTGTATGTAGATGTACGCTAGTGTGCAGGTCAACAGCTCAGATCTGGTATCAGATAACCATGAATTGATTGAATCAGAGCCCATTTATTATGAAAGCACACATGTCAGGGAAGTATTTATAGTTTCTATTTATTTGCATGTCCGAGACAAGCTTTGCGGATTAACTGCTGGAAATGAATATCTACATAGTAGATCTTTCTTGGACTCCCGCATGTGTACATTGTAAACCGTGTACCGTAAGCCGTGTACAGTAAACCGTGTACAGTAAACCGTTTACAGGTTTATGATTTTATCTGAGAGAAATGTAGTTATGGACTTTATTTGACGTTCTAACAAAATAAATAGATGTCAGGTGTGTATGTGTGTGTGTGTGTGTGTGTGTGTGTGTGTGTGTGTGTGTGTGTGTGTGTGTGTGTGTGTGTGTGTCTTTTAATGCCATAGTGACAATAAGCTATATACCATATGTTCCACTTAATCTGCATGCTATGATTATACCACTTTTGTATCAACTCTTCAGTGCTTTGATGTGATCATGTAAGATCATGTAAGATTTGCGGATTAACTGCCGGATGTGAATATCTACATAATGTTTTTTTTATCTGAACATGGAAGACTGTTAGGAGGTTATGCATGTTTCTTGGACTCCAAAAGCAACACCCGCATTTGTACATTGTAAACCCCATCTGTACAATATACAATTTATAGGTTTATGATTTTATCGGGAGGAAATGTAATTATGTACCACTTAATCTACATGATATGATTATACAACTTTTTTTCAACTATTCAGTGCTTTGGTGTGATCATGTTATTATGCCAGAAACATACAAGGCAAGATGAAAAACTGTATAAGTCTTAGTTGTATATCTGCTTATGTACCAGCACAATTTAACATTTACTGTATTATTATCATTTCTTCAAAACCTTCGAAAAATGAAACTATTTCTAAAATATTATTTTGTTTGCTTTGTTTTTGACACAAGTAGAACATACATAGATGCTGACAGCGCTACACCTTACTCGAAGAGAGCTATGCACATCGTCGCTGTTGTGTGCTATAAAAACATGTATGTTCATATCGAAGTGCTCAGGTCTACATACGCGCATGTGCATCCTTTATGTTTCTTTAAATCTCAGAAAATCTTTATGTGATGAGAAGCATTTGGTACAACTATCTACAATCCAGCCAAACGCATACATTATCGTTTCCTTAAGTATGCACTGTTGGTAGCGTTTGATGCATAATGTTCTTATTGAATTAGTGTTGAAATATTGATTGCTTAGGTAAATATCTGAAAACAGAGAATTTTTACGCATTCTCCACATATTATCTCCAGCAGAATATCTGCACGTAATTTATGATAAACAGTTCGTTTATAGTACACTCATACCTGAAACGAGCTTGTATTGGGTGTCAAGTGGTGTCACAATGACCTCTGTATTGGACGGTCGCCAAGGGTGCAATTCAATCATCAGTGCGTAAACATGTAATATACATGTTCACTTCTCCTGCAAAACAAAGCTGACTGATAAGTGACCTCGCCCTGAGCTACGATGTACAAACATCGGTTTTAAGTATTACATGCACATGACATGAGGGCATACGTTATCTCTCACTTCATTATGGGCAAGTAACTGAAGTCATATGAGAAGAGGCTTATGAATGTTTACACATCATACGACTACAGGTAACATATATAACATCGAGTATAACTTTTACAGTATGTTATGGTTATCTCAATTTTGTTATCGCTCTGTATTTGTTCGCTCTTGAAAGGTAGCATTATACAATATTGGCAAGTAACTTTGGTTACCCCCTATATTCACGAACCAATGATAACAACATGACGCTGTATAATCGTAGATGTCAATTCATGGATCATATAAATAATCATACAATTTCTTTTGTAGCTGCATGGATATGTTGTTCAAAAGCAAATCTGAACCAAGTGCAGCTTTATATGCATCAGGGAAATGTGTTTTTTTTATAATGATGAGATTAATTTATCCACGAATATATATATAGGGGTCATGTGGATTAACAAAGTTTATAATTACTCGTAGGCTATACAGATATCGACATGGCTGAAATATTGACCTTAATTTTTCACTGAAATTTAATATAAAAAGTCAACGCCAGAGATCGATTATCCAACGAAACAGATTCCACTGGTCATAACACTCATTATAACAATAATAACTTGTCTATGACATGATATGTGGATATTATTATATTAGAGGTAACTTTGAAATATTCAACATAACTTTGCAAAAAAATGACAGATTGGCTTAATGTCAAATAAATAATTGAAACCAGTTATAGATTATCAAGAAACGTATCTGATAAAATATGTAAAGTCAGACAACCATTTATATCGTCCCTCATAAACCAAGAAAATGAGACACATTAAGTTACGTATCGACGTCTACAATGACTCATATTTTGGACAATCATAAGATCCATGACTTATATATAAGCGAACATGCTTGTGAAGATTAAAACTGGAACATCCCACAAGATGTCTCATTATCATAGACACCAGAACCTGACCTATGTTCGTATCACAATGACTTCCGTGTGGTAATCAGCAGTAAACGACCTCCAAGTGTGAATGATTACCGAGGTACCGAGGTTAATGCCACAGTGACAATAAGCTATACACCATATGTTCCATTTAATCTACATGAAGTAGATGATGATACAACGTTTGTATCAACTATTCAGTTCTTTAATATGATCATGTATTAATGCCGGAAACATAGTTTCTGTTTATTTGCATTTACGTCCGAGACATGCTTCGCGGATTAACTATATAAATATCTACATATTAATTTATTTTCTGAACATGGAAGTCTGTGAGGAGATAATGCATGTTTCTTGGACCCCAAAAACAACACCCGCTTTTGTATATTGTAAACTGTATGTGCACACTATACCGTTTATAGGTTTATGATTTTAATGGGGAAAAATATAATTATGTACCACTTAATCTACACGATTATACAACTTTTTATCATCTATTCAGTGCTTTGATGTGATCATGCTATTATGTCAGAAACATACAAGGCAAGATGAAAAATTACATAAGTCTTAGTTGTGTATCTCAACGTCAAGTAAGATAGTGAGTGAAATGGGTTTATCGCCGCTTTGAACATTACAGTATTTCAGTTACAGTATCACGGCGTGTCACCTTGATGTGGGAGGAACACCCGGGGTCTCCGATGTTTACCACTTTGGTGAAACACACGAGCATGGGTTTGGTGCTACCAACCTAGAAACATAATCGGGGCGTACCGGGATTCCAACCTACGATCATAGGTTTCTGATGTGCGCTAGAGACAAACGATTTAGACGACTGGGCCACCTGTACCCCCGACAAGTCAGATAATATGTAAGTCGGAAGACATAACAGTAAAGGAGGAGTAGGTTACGTACCTGCCATGTGTGTTTAGCTTTGACTTCAGACAAGGATGATATATACACCGCAGTGACATAATATCCCGAATACCATAAACAAATGTGCGGAGTTCACGGACTATATCAGTCACGTGTTAGTATCGCATGGTCAAATACATATAATACCTATGCAGACTGTGGGACAATACATTCTTCTGGGGAAATCTTACAGCATGTTGGCGTTCATTATAACCTGGTCTTGCGTCAGCGTACCAACAAACTACGTGCTAACTTACTGAATATGAACAATACATCAAAGATTGCATGAGACTTTTACAAGACCAGAGATAAACTACATGCCACTGGTATGCGGATATTCATAACAAGTCATTTTGTCTCAGTGAAGATACTTGAGTAATTCGAATCAAAGCTTACAAACGTGACAAATAGGTCTACAGTGTGTTTTACGTGAAGGAATACGGGCCCATTCGTTCAAATGCTTTTGTTATCCTTTCGCCCAGGTGCTATGTGGATTAATACATTTGTACATTTAAACATAGCTTTAACTTGTAGCTTATGTGTTAAATAAAACACTACTTGCCAAACAATTGGAATATTTCTCTAAATATGAAACATATACTGAAACTAGTCAACGTTGCCACAATAAACAAATTTGGATTGTTGGTCATCAAATAAGTAAATGGAATTAATATTCAAATGCCATACGAACATCTTCCAACTGAAAAGAAGAGTAAACGAGTGGTATAACATCTTACCTCTTCAACCAGCTTATGTTGAATGATAGAACCTTGTCAGACACTCACAATACGGATTACGAGAATTAATAGATCTGGTTAGAACACTTACCTACCCGAGCAGATAGGGTATTTCATAGTGTCACAGTCACCTCGTATTACACCCTGTGAGTGCGCCGAACGTGAGTTACCGATATGTCAACAGTTACATGTACTTGCAATTAATGTCATATTTTCTTTTGGTAATATCACATCAAAACGAATGTCAATGATTGATATATCTTTCTAATATTGGAATTGTAACATTATTTCAGCATGACCGAAGTTACAAGCCTCAAGCAATAGGTAATTCAAGTAGTATCTTGCAATTCCTTTGGTGTCACAGTATGCCTCTTTGTTACATATAGGCTACACAAATCTTTTAACTGCGACATGTGATAGTTCGGTGTGTCGCCCTTACACCCATTCCAATACTACCGTGTCGGTTAACCTTTAGGAACTTCTGGAGTGCAATTTAAGTAAATATTTACTCATTTATTTTGATCGCAATAAGTTATTAATTAATCACAAAAAGGTTAAATATTTCAAAATATGCTTGGAATGATTTGAAATAGGTTTTAATTAATATAAACAGAAAACAACCCAAGCGCAACCGGACAAATTACATGTACGTTCACGCACTTGAGGATGTCAGCACAACAGTATTGATAGTTTTATGTTCTTGTTTGTTGTTCTCATTTGCACGTGATGTGTGAGGAAGTGAATACTTGAGAAAGCTTTACCGCTAAAGATTATCCCCGTCCTTAGTCAACCGACTATATAAATACATGTATACTCATAAACATGTTTTTTCACACCAATGTACTATCAGTTCAAAAAGACAGCACTTCGAGGTAGGTGAGTGAGTGAGTGAGGACACCAGGAATATTTAACATATTTAACCTGGAGCGAATGCTTTAAACTCTGCCTATGAGCTTTCCAACCGCCATTACCATTTATACAATGAGTTGTATTGATAGAACCTGTTGACTTTAGCCAAATTAAACTTTAAACGCGTATATACTGCTGCATGCAAAACGAAGTCCAAGTGCATTATGATAAAGTCCATTGACGTTTTGAGGGAATATAACAATATGGTATATTTTCACTTTGACTAATGTTATAAATATCTTGCAATATCATTGTCATGAATATAATATTACATGAATACACAGGGTGTAAACGAAATTGAATTATTAACTGAACCAACACATCGGTTAGATTGACCTAACAGTAACGTAGATAACGTGCTCTCAGTGTGTTTACTTTGTCGTCAGGGTATGCCAAAGTATAACCTCTTTCAAGTATAATATGTATCAACGCTGTGTCAATACAATAATGTCAACAAATTTTGAGGGTCCTGGCGGCTGTGTTTCGATAGTATCGCTCAGATTCATCAATACAGTATATTACTGTACAATGATTTCGAGTGTGCTTGCTTTGAGTGAGTGAGTATGGTTTTAGCAATATTCCAGCAATGTCACGGCGGGGGACACCAGAAATGGGCTTCACACACTGTAACCATGTCAGCAGTCTGAAAGAGCATTTCGGACCGAGACTAATCCTAAATATTTGTGTAGTCTATGTGTAACAAAGAGGTATACTGTGACACCAAAAGTAATCGCATGATACTATTTGAATTAAGTATTACTTGAGGCTTCTAACTTCCGTCGTGTTGAAATAATGTTACAACTCCCATATAAGAAATACATAATGAATGAATGAATGAATGAATGAATGATCTTTATTTCCTCCATTAATTTCGGAGAGTGATATACATTTGGAATCATGTTAACACAGCATATTTACACGAACATTATATTATGCAGAGAAATTGGCAATACTGAATATTTACATGTCCTGGTCCTGGTTTTGCTATATACTGTCCATAGATAGAGCAGTGATCGCAGGTTCCAGGAGCTTATGTCTCGTGATACAGAAGATATGAATTCAGCCCATCTGTCAAGGCTCATATCCTCTACAATAGGGGTTATACCACCTAGCAATGTCACAAGTTTGACTTCGTCATCTGCACAGTCCTCAATACGCATGTATTGTTCGAGGTTTAAAGAGGCATTCGTTTTGATGTGATATGACCAAAAGCCAATCTGACATTTATTGCAAGTTACTGTTTACACGGCGGTAACTCGTTTTTGCCACAGGTTTGGTGACAGCGCACCCACGAGGTGTCATACGAGGTCACTGTGACACTATATCTGCTCCTGCTTAGTAGGTGTTGTAACCAGATCTGTTTATTCTCGTAACATATCATATCATGTAGATTAAGTGGTACATAATTACATTTCCTTCCGATAAAATCATAAACCTATGAATTGTATTTTGTACAGATTGGGTTTGCAATGTACAAATGTGGGTGTTGTTTTTAGAGTCCAAGAAACATGCATAACCTCCTCACAGACTTAAAAAAAAAGTTTATGTAGATATTCATATCCAGCAGTTAATCCGCAAAGCTTGTCTCGGACATAAATGCAAATAAATAGAAACTATAAATACTTCCCTGACATGTGTGCTTTCATAATGTCATTTGCAACAGTACAATTAATCAATACATGTCAAAGGAGAGCCTCATGAGCATATCGAGGACGTAATTCATGATAGGCAGGTCGTTTATATTGCACTCATACCTGAAACGAGCTTTTTTCGGGTGTCTAGTGGTGTCACAATGACCTCTGTATTGGGCGGTCTCCAAGTGTGTAATTCAATCTTCAGTGCATAAACATGGCAGTCACATTTCTCCTGCAAAACAAAGCTGAGTGATAAGTTACCTTGCCTTGAGCTACAATGTACAAACAATTACATGTAACTTCAACACTAACAGGCATTAAATAGTACATGCAAATGCCATGAAGGCATACATTATCTCTCACTTCATTATGGGCAAGTAACTAAACTCATATTAGAAGAGCTTTATGAATGTTTATACATGATACAGTGAGTGAGTATGCTTTTACGCCGTTTTTAGCAATATTCCAGCAATATCACGGCAGGGGACACCAGAAATGGGCTTCAAACATTGTACCCATGTCGGGAATCGAACCCGGGTCTTCGGCGTGACGAGCGAACACTTTAACCACCAGGCTACCCGACCGCCCCTTATACATGACACAACCACAGGTAAAATATAGAGCATCGAGTTTGGCTTTTACAGTTGTTTATGGATATTTCAATTTTGTCCTCGCCCTGTACCGTTGTTCTTGAAAGGTAGCATTATACATTACTGACTAGTAGCTTTGAATACCCCCTAGATTCACGAGCCAATGATAACAACATAACGTTTTGTTATCGCACATGACAGTTCATGGATCAGGAATAAATGGTTTTGTAGCTGCATGGCTATGTTGTTCAAAAGCAAAGATAAACCAAGTGCAGCTTAACATGCAAGATGGATTTTTTTTTCATATTGGGGAGATTAATTTAACCTCGAATATATATAGGGTCATGTGGATTAACAAATTTTATATTATATTACCTGTAGGCTATTAGTGTACAGGTATCGACATGGCTGAAATATTGACGTTACATTTTCACTGACATTTAATACAAAACGTCAAGACCATTGATTATCCAACGAAACAGATTCTATTGGTCATAACACTCTTAACTGATATGAAAATGATAATAGTGTATCACTGAAAATCGTAATTGAAATATTATAACATTCAAATTCTGTCCTACATAATGACATGATATTTGGATTATTTTTATACTACAGATAAAATATGCAAATGCTATTCAACAATACTTTGCAATAATTGACATTTTTCTTAATAAATAATTGAAACCAGTAATGCATTTTCAAAAAAGAATGTGAGACAAAAGTGTAAAGTCATTTTACCGTTATAGTGCCTCTCCTATGAAAGGAACAAGACAGTTACGTATCGATGTCTACAATGACCCATACCATGTTTTATATAATCGAACATGATTGTGAAGATTCAAACTCCGGACAACCCACAAAATAGCTTATTATCATACATACCAGAAACTATCTGATGTATGTCCGTGTTGGCTCGGCGCTAGCCGATCTCCAAGTGTGCATCATAACCGAGATGTTAGGCACATCGTTGTTACGTATGTGACATGCTATATTTAGACGTCAGCCAGTGTACAGGTAAAACAGTGTGCAGGTACTCTACACATCAGATTAACACTGTTCTAGTTATGGGGTACCTTTATTCGTGCAGTTACACGTTGCTTACCAAGTAATGACAAACTTTATGGGCTCATCTCTGTTGAAACGAAAGATCAAATCGTCAGATTATTGTGACAAATCTTCTAAAATTGCTTCCATGTTACAATGATTCCAAATATATTTGTACTGGTGCAAATAACATTTTGAAGACACACATGTCAGGGAAGTATTACTAGTTTCTATACTCACACGCAAAAGAAACGCAAGTCGAGTATGCAGTATACGTGTTATTTATTCTCAACAGAAAAGACAAGAAATACTAATAGGGCAGGATTGACAAAACTTTGACTGAAGACAGTTTAATGGATTAAAAGGCATATGACATAATTGTTGTTTTTTCAAATGTTAGGGGCTTACACAGTTTCGGGTCAATACCCAAAATGTCAGTCAATACCTGGTGTGACCACCATTAGCATTGATCACTGCCACACATCTCCTGTACATTGAATGTATCAGACGATTTGTAAAGGCCCTAGGGATCCTCCTGCACATATCCAGAGCAACTGTGCGTAGTTCGTCGACAGTTGTAGGGACTGGGAGCACATTGTGCAGACGCCTTTGAACCTCATCCCCAAAGTGTTCGATGGAGTTCAGATCAGGGCTGAGGGCTGGCCACGGTAGGACACGGATGTTGTGTTGCTGCAGAAAGGCCATGGTAGCTCTGGCAACATGAGGACGAGCGTTGTCTTACTGGAAAATGTGTTGTTGATGTTGTGCAAAAAATGGAACAACGTGGGGTCTGATCACTTGGTCGATATACCGCTGAGCAGTGAGGCCGTGTCCCCGACCTTGACCAACATTCAGAAAGCACATGGGTCCAAGTCTCGCATTAAGTCCAATCCCTGCCCATGTCATGACGCTTTGTCCACCCCATGGGTCCCTTTCCACAACGTTTCTGTCAGCGAAACGATCACCTCGACGACGCCACATTCTGACTCTTCCGTCTGCATGGGAGACACAAAAGCGACTTTCATCAGAGAAGATGACACGCCTCCACTCACGATGACGTCAATTGCGATGATCCTGTGCCCACTGAAGTCGTTCTTGTCGATGCCGTGGTTGGAGAACAGGACGACATCTGAGGTTGTTGGAATGGAGACGTCGGATCCTAGTGTCCAGGCTACTGTGTCGATTATGTGTTCCTATGGTCTGTCGACCACTATCACTTGCAGTTAGGAACGGATGTCGCTGGTGTTGACGGGTAATCTGTCGATCTTGTCGAGGTGTGGCGACCCTAGGGCGACCGCTCGGAGGAAGGTCATCTGTGGTCTGTGTAGCATTGTATCGATGCAGGAGACGGTAAATTGTGGTTATGTTCACGTTGAAATGACGGGCAACATCTTGGACAGACTCTCCAGCTTCCAAACGTCTGATAGCCTGGTTTCTCTGATTTAGAGTTAGGCGTGGCATTGTTGACCAAGGAGTGGTAGGTCCAAGAATCGGCCACAGATTTATACCCAATACAGTTCGTGCATTTTCGATTTCGCGAGAAATGGTTGCATGATACCCACATATTCATTGAAATGGTGCGTTTTGGCGATTCGTTTTTTACGTTGCGTTTTTACTCGGGGCTTCCAAAATGCAACCAAAAATATTGATAACACCATCAGGCTTCACTACATGCAAAAACTCGTATCAATTTATGGTTCCGTGTTTGTTACCTATTTGCTTAAAACCACTTGCGTTTCCTTTGCGTGTGAGTATATATATTTGCATTAATGTCTAAGACAAACTTTGCCACTGCAGATTGACTGCTGGATATGAATATTCACATAAACTTTTTCTGGACTTAGCAATACACAGTGACGTCACAATATTCCAACTGTTCCATTTAATCTACATGCCGATATGATTATACAGCTTTTGTATCAACTATTCAGTGCTTTGATATGGTCATCATGTCACCATGCCAGAAACATAAAAGGCAAGATGAAAAACTACATTGCCTTGATCGACGACAGTCAGATAGTGAGTGACTAGGGTTTAACGCCCCTTTAAACAATACATTATTTCAGTCAGCGTGTCAGCTTGATGCGGGAGGAAGTGATGCAGGTCACATATGTTTATCACTTTGGTTGAACCCACGAACACATGACAAACCTAAACTCATAATGGGGACGAAACGGTATTCCAGCCTACGATCATGGGTTTCTGGAGTGCCCTAGGGACAAACTCTTCACAGAAAATAACGGTATCTGGACAACTGGGTCACCTGTTCCCCCGACGCTTCAGATAAGCTGCAAGTCGTATGACATAACAGCAACGGTTAAGTGGGTTAAGTACGTGCCGTGTGTGGTTACCTTTGAGTTCAGATAAGGAAGAAATATATACCGAGGTGAGGCGCTTTTTTTATTCAGTCACCAAATAGATACCATAAAGTTCACTGTGATTTCTTTTAGTGTCTCAGTGATCTCGTATTACACCTCGATGTTTCGCTTTCATCAAACGTGTGAGTCAGTCAGCCAGTATCAAACGTGTCAGTCAGATAGTCAGTCAGTCAGTCAGTGTCAGTCTGACAAGGACTTGTCAGCTCGGAGTCAGAACATTGGGTCCGAGTGGGTAATTCATGTTAATCCGTGGCATGACATCTCAGTGGGCTAGCACTATAAAATCAGAGTAGTAAAATCAGCCCCGACACACAGGTGCATGCACGTCGCTATATCAGTGCAATTATCTTGAACGCCACGTTAAACCCCATTTTACCTCACAACGTCTTTGCAAAGTTACCGTGTCACTGAAAACTTATACATTTGGGTCCACACGTGTGTGGTCGTTTTTTACGATCTTAAGGAGTGCATTGTTAACATTACACGTCCTATATCTCGATACGGATGTTTTGTTGTGGTTTGTATGTTGTGACAGCAGTCATAATCAGTAAGTATTGTTTAGGTTGAAAGTTACTTTCGATGAATATATTTAGGACAGACACCTAATTTTCTAAAACCTAAACAATTTTGTTTTGCAATACATGTACAAGTATGTATGACAGTGCTGAGGTAATCGGAATGTTCTTCTATTTGCATGGTTGACATCTAGCCAACTTTCACACGAGTAAATATTCTAATAAAGATAAAAAAACAAAGCTTCTGAAACCGAAACGATTTCTTAGTACTAACGGTGTTGAACAATATCTGTTTAATTTATTAAAATGTGTTTCATTAGATATATTTATGTACCTATAGATGATTAGCTTTTCCAAGGGAACCTCATTGACTTGTCACTTAGAAAGATATAAATCGTTTGTGCTGTCGCACCGATGATTACCTAGAAACACGTGTTAAATTTCCTGTATGCTCAATCGAGAATTGTCACATCGAAGGCTTTTCAAACGAACCCTCAACCTCGTTTAAGTCTGTGTGCAAATAAAAACTACGTTGTGTCAGGGTAATTCTAGTAAGTGGTATTACTACTGTATTCACGACATATCTAGATATATTTTCGAATCTTTCAGGCGTGATTCAATATTGTTATTATAAGCCCTGCTAAAGACATAATAGAATATGAGTTGGTCAGACTGAAGAAATGGCCTCTTTCAACATTTGTATGGCATTATGTTCTCTTTAGTTTGACGTTATGTTTATCGCAACGACTTTCAATAGTGTATCCGGGGGCATGGGTGGCCCAGTCGTCTAAGGCGCCGCGAGTCGCTGTGCAGAGTTGCGTCCCTTGGAACGCCAGAAACCTATGATTGTGGGTTCGAATCCCGGTTCGCCCCGATTATGTTTCTAGGTTTGTCAGCACCATACCAGCGCTCGTGGGTTTCATCGAAGTGGTAAACGTCTGAGACCTGCATCACTTCTGGCTTTCCTCCCACATTAAGCTGACACGCCGCGATATAACTGGAATACTGTTAAAAGCGGCGTTAAACCCAACACACTCACTCAATAGTGTATCCTTCGGAATCCGACAGATGGGGTTGTGCAACAAACTTACGTAGAATTAGGATATCCATACCGTGCCCGGTATGATAGCGAGACACACATATCAGATCGAGGCCGTTAGGTCTCATATGAGTCGAGGAATGATACCTGGCATGATATGAAATTCGCCGGGTGATAATAGGTTTATCACTGAAACTGACTGAGCCTTTGACATTTTCATGTTTAGTTTCTTTATCAACATATATTTCAGGTTGCTCCGGGATAGTAAACCTTATACATATCGTATTTGAAAACAGATATCGATTTCCAAAATATTTCGTTCGAAAGCAGCCATTTTCATTGCATTTTTCATGCTCTCAATACATCCGACATTTTTCTTTGTTTTCAATTAATTAGTCTAAAACCTTTATCCTATTCGAAAGGGACGCTAGCGTTCCCTCTGTTCAAACGTATCGTGTCATTTCAAGGCTGAAATTGAATAAATGATGTTATTCTGCTGTTACATCAAAAACGTCGTAAGAGGCGACTAACGGGATCAGGTAGTCAGGCTCGCTGACTTGGTTGAAGCATGTCATCGATCCCAATTGCGTGGATCGATGTTCATGATATCAATCACTGGATTGTCTGGTCCAGACTCGATTATTTACAGACCGCCATCATATAGCTGGAATATTGCTGAGTGCGGCTTTAAACATCAAACCAACCAACCAACCAACCAACCAACCAACCAACCAACCAACCAACTTCCATGAAAACCTGTAACTCAAGTAGGTACTCCTGTCAAATACTTCTGATCCGGCACATGGACATGACTATATCAGTGAAGGTAGTTTATGCCAGAGCAGGCAATATTCCATCTATATCACCTCGTCCTCTGGGATAGGCAAAGTAGTGGTTTGAAGCATGAACCTGGGGTACAAAGATTCCGGCAAAATTATGTTTATATTGTTTAGATTTCACACAAGGTCATGTATATATTTGTACATTTGAGTTCGACGGTATGAATTTGTATATAGAAACGTCTAATTTTTCGTTTGATCGCTTTTATTATATACTTCAGTGTGAAAGACTTTTCCGAAGTTGAGAAAAATGATATTTCCATTGCAGTAAACATAACACTTGATATTTTACTGCAGCGAACATAACATTTTGACGGACCTATTGTCATACAAGAGTTACACCCCCTTGTCTCTCTTTGTCGTTAGAGACCAGCCCATACACACACTGGTGACGTTCTTTTTACGTTTGGTCCATATTGACAATGCAAAATAATGACAGACGGTCGTTGATGGAGTTAAACAACAAACCAACCAACCAAAGCACAATATGTACTCCGCGGCCAGAAATTGGTTATCTTGCCTGCATGCATCGGGCAAAATATGGACGGGGAATTTCGCTGTTATTGGGATGGGGAAAAATACATGTCAGGACACATACATACTGTAAAAGGTGAAAATACATATTTTCAATTTAAATGTATTTCTCATGAAACATGAATATTTATTTGCTAGTGATTCATGAAAAAGCGACACAGCTATTTCCGTAAACACAAAAATCTCTTCTCTTTTCTAAAACTTAAAATGTTACACATAGTTTATATTAAACATATTGTATTGACATGAAAAGGTCAAATGGAGGTGGCAAATGTCAAAGTTAAGATACCATAAACATAAACACAGATAGCAGACGATAGCCTATATATTAAACATTGAAATAAACAAAGTACAATACCTCACTTCAAACAGTAACATTGATAACTAATACAAGTAAAATAATAAAACTAGAAGTTGTAAATAGTAAAACAACAGATTAACACACGAGATGTCTATGAGTATAAATATTTGTTCACATAAAACTGTTTTTCATTTTGTTGACAAATATATTTGGCACACCTTTAAATATATAAAGATATTATTATCGAACATGAAATAATATATTACCATAAAGCTATTACAGGAAAAGTCAAAGCCAACAGACAATACATTAGTATGCATTGAAGTTGTAAAAGCATAATAATTAGGACATTCAAGAAATATGTGATGTATTTCCACACAAGCATGTTAAGTTTTCTGACATATTGGCTTTTGATAAATTGGCATTGAGAGAACTACCGGAATGTCTCAAACACGTATATTTGCTCTTCTCTCCCCAGAGTATATTTACTTTTGGTTTAACGCTACATTTAAAACATGAAAATGTTCAGGAAAGTCGATATCGCTGAGAATTGTTATTCCATAATTTAAGTGTGTATGGTACAAAGTGAGTGAGCTTTTAAAAGTATTCCAGTTTTATCATGGCGTGTCAGCTTAATGTGGGATGAAAGCCCGAAGTGATGCAGGTCTCAGCAGACGTTTACCTTTTCGGTGAAACCCACGAGCACGGGTATGGTGCTGACAAACCTAGAAACATAATCGGGGTGAACCGGGATTCGAACCCACAATCATAGATTTCTGGCGTACCTAAGGGACGCAACTCTGCACAGCGGATCGCGGCGCCTTAGACGACTGGGCCACCCATGCCCTTGTATGGTACAAAGGACTGCAGTTCGAGCTTATGGAATACTAATATTCTTTCTATTTCTATGATTATGACGACTAAAACTGGATACGCTCTGTGGTGAAAGGTCATTCAAGTAAGCTAAACATACGTTGTCATAGATTTTTAGCTTTGCGTCTTCTTGATAGTGTCTCCGAGCCTATTTCATAATATACAGTAAATAGTTCGAGATACAACCAGCTTCAAATTGTGCACACTTATCAAAGATTTCAAAAGTTTATACGGGAATAGGTCGAATGAAAACAGTTTAGCTAATGGTGATCCCCCGAGTCCATATTTAAGTGATGGCGAGGAAAATATCATTTTAGTGAGTGAGCGAGTATTGTTTTACCTCGCTTTTAGCAAAACCCAAGCAATATCACGGCGGGGGACACCAGAAATGGGCTTTACACATTGTGCCACAAGTCGACCGCCCGACCGCCCCTTACAAGAAATAAAAAGTGTCATATTACCTTGACGCATATTGTTTTGAGGGAAAATATCCTCCGTTAAGTCTTTGTATTCGGCGTTTATGAAATAATTTGAAGTAAATGTTTTCAAATTGGACCCAACAGCAAATGCTAGCACACGACTGGAAGTAGAGGAAGCCAAAGGGTCTTATCTATTAGTAACCTCATTAGAAGAGGTCTCTGTTGGCTGTCTCGTCGGGGCAGCGGCCTCCTTCGGTCGCCTGTTACGACTCGTGTCGTGGTTCTGTGGTGTGTCATGTCATCCTGTCGTCTTAATGACTACTTTGTGGACTGGACGAACGTCCTGATGTGCAACACGACCAGAACTAGAGTTTCAACCTGCACAGTTCTCGCTTTCCTATTTCAACAATAGTCTTCTTCTCCAAGTCATACTTGATCGCAGGTCCATTGACATGTTTGTTACGGTAATTTAACACTCGTGACCAGGCTGCGTCCGTATATAAATCTGCCTTTATAGAGGTGCGAAAGTGTATGATAAAGGCTCTTCTGCATTTGAAATAAATCCACGTCTTAAGTCAACCTGAAACAATAACATGATCATTAATAATAGAATGTAACATCATTGCCTAACAATATTTATCCACACGTTGACAATCTACAAATAATGTAATAATATATATATTTGACATCACTTGAATACCAATTTTAACCTGTTAACATATAATAGTACATGTGTAGTATGTACATTATGCAATTCGCCATTGACAGTTTAGCAAATCAGTAACGTTTTGGCACATATTTGTTTTCATTAATATAGTAACGTTTTAGTTGTCAACGTTAACGAATTACCCTCCTTACCAACCACAAAAACTACATGCTGATAAAAAAAAAGAGTATTTGGCCGCAAAACGTTTATACAATTTAAGGTGTAGGAAGCAACATCGTTCATGCACAAATGTGTAAAAGTTCTAATAGCCTACTGGACACTTTTCATTTGAAATGTCTTCTGAAGTCAAGAAGCCAAAAGACATTTCCATGTCACTTAAAGAAAAGCAATCAAACATATCTAAGGTCATAACTTTCAATTGTTCCAAAAACATGATGAATGTCTGATGTCTGAGTCCCCGATTATTCGAGCAGTGTGGTATTTGGCAGTGTCCTGTTAGAAGAGTATCCCTTGTAGCTGCCTTCTGAGAAAGGGAAGGGTAGCTGGCCGCAGAATGACATTCCAGTAACGCTGGGCGTTCAAATTTCCACGAATGATGACAAGACAGGTCTTCCTTTCACCACATATCCCGCACCATAACCTGACACCACCAAAGGGTGAAGCTCTTGGATGCATCCTAGCGCCAGTTGTACACCTCTCTCATTGCTGAACAGTACACAGACGATGGACGACTGTTTCGCCCATGTTCATGAGTCAACAACATTCTGCGGTGGGGGCTGTAGGCCATCATTTGAGCAGCACATAATCGTCCTGACACTGTGTCTGCTGATGCGGCATCCCAGTCCCGACAACGCCAATGACGTTACCGCCAGGAAGCGGTTGCGCAAAAAGCGGTCCCCCTCTGTGGTGGTTATATGTTTGTCTACCATTTCGTGCCCTGTTTCTCGTGTCCCCATTCTGGTGGTATCACTGACGTAGTCTGGCAAAGGTCTGTCGGCTGTATCTGACTTGCGTCGTCATGTTAAAATTAGCGCGATTCCATGACCCCCTCCCCTTCACTCTCGCGTGCTTTGTTATGAGTGAGTGAGTGAGTATGGTTTTACGCCGCTTTTAGCAATATTCCAGCAATATCACGGCGGGGGACACCAGAAATGGGCTTCACACATTGTACCCATGTCGGGAATCGAACCCTGGTCTTCGGCGTGACGAGCGAACGCTTTAACCACTGGGCTACCCGACCGCCCCCTGCTTTGGATCCAACCACTTGCTTCGTATACTCTCTTTGCATTGTCACGTTGCAGAGTACAGTTGCACAGTGCTACCAACGGCTTCATTCGAATAACGAACTGATTCCAAAAATAATTCCTTCATATGACACAATGTGTAATGAAGGTGTATTGTTATTGTTAGTTTGTTTGTTGTTTAACGCCGCTCTCAGCAATATTCCAGCTATGACGGCGGTCTGTGTAAATATTCGAGTCTGGACCAAACAATCCAGTGATTGACATCATGAGCATCGATCCACTCAATTGGGATACGATGACATGCATCAAACCAAGTCAGCGAGCCTGACCATCCGATCCCGTTAGTCGCCTCTTTCGACATGCATAGTCGCCTTTTACGGCAAGCATGGGTTGCTTAAGACCTATTCTACCCCGGATCGTATTGCATCAAACGGTTGATCTCTTTACAGGTGAGCAATAAACATGACATATTCTCTTAATGTATACAACTTCATGTTTTGTATATTTTTCGAACTATCCTGTGTAACGTTTACGTGCATTTTGCGCTTGATAACAAATAGGGATTTAAAATATTTATAAACAAAAGTAAAAAAAAATGAAAATGTTTATTCCACTTTTATATCAGATTGGGAAATTTGATGTTCTCTGGTCGTAGTTAATGCTGAAAACATTTTCCGGATGGTATGAAAGAAACCCAGTGTTTGCCTCAGAAATATTATTCGAGTTAGTGAATAGTTACATGTTGTAAACATGAAATGTCAATGCAAGAAAATAACCGGTCTACATTTTCTGCCAAAATAGATTCCTCATGACGTAAAGGGCAAATAGCTGTGGAAATTACATGAATGTACCACTGAAAATCAGTGATGTTAGTCATTCATACAATATGTCATCCAATATGCACACAAAAATAAGTATTTGTCGCCTGACGCAGCACAGCAGTACTCTGCCGTGCAACATCAGCCTGTAAACAAACCAGAAAATCCAATGTAAGTCAATTCTCACATTAAAAAACCCCTAGACTTACGCCTACACTATTTGCTGCCAAAGGATACACCACATGTGTTTGTGTGTTGGGGCAGGAACGGAGCCTAAGGACCTCTCAGAAGTCAAGCTGCCGGACACGGTCACCTACATGTAGACATCCAGTTACCGCAACGAACGTTGCTTAATTTCACCAGATTTGTGACATGTACGCAGGACCCCGTGCAACATCTTGATGATCCAAGAAAATTAATTGAAAATATCAGATTGAATTCAAGAAAACGCTGAGGAGAGGGTACACTGACTATCCTTTCTAACACGTTTCCCGTTAACTGGCCTGGTGATCGGGATTCAAGAGCAATGGAAGCCTGGTGGTACATTCTAAATGCTGGTCGATGGACGCTGACGTATTTACAATTCATGATTTTCTCAAGATAAAGACCTTTTATTGAGTTAGCTGAAAATAATTAACATATACTTTACCAACCTATTCGTTGCTATTGCCTTCGCTCAACCTGGATAGTGGCGAATTCGGCGTCTAAAAAATATGAAACAAATATATTCTTCAAGGGTGTCTGTGAGTATGGTTACTGATTGATCGGTGTAGTTTCGTGACATTAATTTTGGTGAAACCTGATGATAAATTGTCATATCAAGTTTTCAGTGCATTTTAATGTGGACCTGCTTGTTATAGGTAGACAAAAAGTCAATATACTCCCAATTAAAACAAAATTAATGCGTAGGAGCAATGGAATCGAATAAATGAACATATTTCGCATTTAGATTTTGCTGTTGTTGGACATCGCTAGAAACAAAAGTGATCTTAAATTATAAGTTCCTGCTTCGACAATCTGTGCGTTTAATTTAACGTCGCACAGGAATTGTTTCAGCCTCAAAGCTACGACACTGTTGGGTGTCCATTGAACCACGGTAATGTCTACCCAGGAATACGACAGTTTTTGTACGAATATCAAAATTGATGATGTTTTTTTTAATTATAGACAGTACGTACATGTACTCATTACACGTAAGAACGCCGTCATATAGCTGGAATATTGCTGAGTGCGGCGTTAAACAACAAACCAACCAACACGTCAGAACGAAATGTTTATGACATGGGTTAACATTACCACATCTTAAGGTGCATTATCATCCCTTTCGTGTTCCTCGGATAATGGCAGGATACATCTTCGGAATCTGCAGCACCTACTGTGACACAGTAACCAACATTTGTCAGCATGTTGTACATCGTGTTAACTGTTGGGATAATTAATTAAGAGTATTTATGAGTATCCTTGAGATTTTTTACACTGCAGATTGATACAGAATTTTGTGCTGCATTCTGACTGGCTTAAAGCCCGGAAAGTATTAATTTCTTGTCGAACCCATCGGCTTAAAATAAAATGTCCAGACATCTAATGTTCACTCATTTATAAACACTTAATCGTTATGCCATAAAAGAATAGGGGAATATGTTCAGTCAATTATAGAAAATAACAATCAACTTACAGGACACAAAACCCAGTTGCAACAATTACAAGGAGAGGAACTATGATGGATATAATCACAACGGGAAGATTTGATTCTTGCCCTTCAGTTGTGGCTTTGGTGGTTGCTGCTGTAAGAAAATGAGCAACACATAAAAGAAACAGATCTCAATTGTTCGTACCAAGTAATATCTTCTGCAAGTACATTTGAAGATAGGTTTCATTCCAAAAGAACTACGTGCTTGTTGACCTTCAAAACCATATACATATATCATATATGTGACCTAGTTAGCGAAAAGTAAAAGGCATTTATGTTGCGGAAAACCACACTTATTTAATAGACATCTATAGGTACATGCTAGAATATGAAGATAACTTAATCTCTCAAACATTAGTCAACTGAGTTACCGATACCAGCATATACGATACATTGATAGGTTCATTTACCAGGGATCACGGAAGTACATTGACTTCTTCCATCATATGTGAAACCTTGGCGACATGTAGTGCAGTTCCCACTCTTCTGTTGACATCTGAGACAGTTTTGAGAGCAGGCCAACTCACAGGTCTGTCCCTGCCAGCCATCAAGACACCCATCGCAAATTCTGTCATCGCTACAACCGGAACCAAGACAGTTGCATTTCTTCTTCTCACAGCTAGTTCCTGTGAACCCTGCCTTGCACGATGTACACACCCCAGCTTCAGTGCAGGATAAACAGTTGGTTAGGCAAGGGTTATCGCAGAGAGGAGGCTTCGAGCCAGGTACACAGCCGTGGGTACAGAGAGGAGTGTCTCCGTCAACCCCTGTCCTGCAATCACTGTCATGGCATTTATCAGTACAATGTCTGTCACAGGAGCGCCCATAGAAGCCAGTTTTACATCCATGAAGGCACACACCCGCCAGCTGACTGCAGTTGCCATGTAGACATCCCACTGAACAGGTTTTGTCACAATGAGACCCGGAAAGCCCGTCCTTGCATCCAGATGCACATGAACCATCGTAAAAGAAACACTCTGAACCACTACACTGTTTTCCACACTTTTGTTCACATTTATCTCCCCACCATGTGGGTTTACAGCCTTCCCGACACTTCCCTGTTGTACGGTCACAGAGCCCACGGTCACCATATCTCTCTCTGCACTGAGGTGGACATGTCAGTGAACAGTTGGTAGAGTAATAGCCAGTTTCACACTGAATACAAACTCCTGTTGTTTTGCTACATCCACGCGTGTCACAGTGTTGACACATCTTGTCACAGTAAGCTCCATACCATCCAATATAGCATTCCTCACATGCCCCGGACTGCGATAACACCAGGCAATGATTGTCTGTACTATCAACAATGAAGATACCTTAAAGATGTAATGTGAAAGTCGTATTACATATAGCATGAATAAAACAATCTATTAGACGCTGATAGTTTTTCCAAGTACATACTTCATATGACATACATGAATCCGCCACTGAACTCTTCGACATATCAAAGAAATTCTGGTCATTCCTATGTGAAACATCATTTTGTAATCAGTACGCAACTCGAACTGCCGTCTACTGGAGTGTTCTAATATCAAAATGTAAGTCAGTCTATCGTTACAAACAAAACGGGAATTAATTCCCATGTTACGACATGTTTTTGAGGGAACTACGTACTTAAATGCGCACGTTTCTACAGTTCACGAAATAATATCACATGGAGAAATAGTTGTTATCTTATAGATAAACGTTGAAGCCATATGTACATACAATGTTCAAAACAGTAAAATACCATAATTATTCTTTAATGTGAAACTGTGACTACAGTGAATGACTACATATCTATGGGAATGTTGGGCGTGGTACATAAGGAGTGCGCCTAGCGCAGTGAAATTCACACCAACAGCCTCATTTGGACCATCTTCCCGAGGCATGAGAGTTAACTGACTACAAAAGTCCAGTTTCAACCCTTGCCGAACTAGGTAGATATTATGGAGTTAGATTTTGGCTGGACTAACGAGTCTATGCATAGTCAAATCAAAATCGCGCAATGAACTCGAAATCCGGTTCGTAAACTGTCATGAAGATTTCGGTCGATTGCAGAATTTGCAAAACATGTGCACCGCAAAATCGTTGTCAACAGATATTTTCCAAATCTTTTCATGGTTTTAATCAAGGTGCTCACGTAATTTGATGCACTTCGCGATATAAGACCCGTTTTATCACAATTTAGATCTTGATTAGATCGTCCTGACTGGGCGCCGCCCTTTTGTTTGAATCAAATGCATGTGATACGAGAGGTGGAATCTGATTGGTCCATAGGAGAGCCCTAGAAAGGGCATAACTCGTAATAGCCACTGGTGGCGCTACGATCGAGCCCAGGAATTCCAGCCTAGTTCGGCAAGGGTGGAAACTGGACTTTTAAAGTCAGTTAGCTCTCTTGCCTCGGGAAGATGCATGTGGACAATATGATTAAATAATAATTAAATACATGTATATGTATCTGAGAAAATCTTGATATTCATAATGCACAGCCTTAAGAATATAATATCCAATACACACCGTTCCCAATCTGTCCTTCTGTATTATATATTTTATATGTTCGGGGAGAATGGCGGTTTGGTGTGGTTGAGGGGGTTGGGGTTGGGGTGGAGTGGAAAATGTGAAAGCCTCCAACGCGACACCGTTAATTCCTTTTAGTTAGGTGAACTAAAGTGTTATCTTATATTTACCAATGATTCAATACGTTCAAACATACTTACATTGTGTGCACAGGATTACTGCAAACACTTGATAAAGTTCCATGTCAACAGCTGTAAGCATGAAATGATCCACATAAAATCGTCAGTAAGCATGTTGGTAATTAGATAAATAGGTTTCGTAGAAGCATAACTATTGGATATTTGTTTGATATGGTTATTAGTTGATCATATCTTATAGTTAGAGAAAACAAATGTTTGATCAATTGACATTATAATGAGTATCATTATCATTCTTTGCGAATACAGAACGTGTTATGAGTTGCCGTATATATGTCGTAAGAATTGTAGGTACAAACCTGTGAAATATACGTTCGATGAAGGGAAGAATAAACAACGAGCAAATACATGAAAATGTTCAACGCTTTCAGTTTTATGTGCAGCAAATTGAAGGTTGAAGATAAGTTCCTGTTTCGTCCAAAACAAGAAGCGGCTGCATATAACGTATACGTATATATTTTGTATTGGCCCACATTAGAGCTATAGATCCATGCCTTGTAGATGACTGTGAAGGCAATATATATCCATATCCGTAGACAAAACTTGTATGCCGATAAATCAATGGATTTGCAGATGACGGACCGACTATCACTGGGACCACAGCATAAACTGGTGCAGGTCCCTATTGTTATTTTTTGTTTTATGCATCATTAAGATGTTGTACTTTGATGACCGAATGCCCGCTGGTCAGATTCGTTCCATGTTTGTTAGTACACTGTATAAGAAGTCCAATACATTTGCCAGGTGAGATCTATATGAAGCATGATTCATGTTAAGGATTAAACACCATGTATCTTCGAAGCTGGTGACCCAATATGCATCACACCGACATAAGATGACCATCATATTTTGACAATAAACAGCATGGTTTGGCCATCCATACTGGAATAATGGAAAGTTTGCCTACGACATAGGTCTTTTTCATGCGAATACTTACGATGTTAAAATTATATAATTCACTTTAAATCAAGGTTACTTACACGCACCCACAAGCCATACCCGTGACAAACACGGAATCCATACCAGTATTATATATACGACATGGGTCTCCCAACAACTTATGAAACGATTGCGTATATTCTGTGCCCGGCTGGTGGTAATATCCAATCAGCTTACAGGCCTAGCCGACCGTGCTTATTAGCTACGTCTCCTCGTTAGCGCTTTTAAAATTCGTGTGGGTTGTGACAAATACCGACCACAAAAAGCGTAGTTTTAATTAACCGCAACAACGCTAACATAACGTTTTCACACTTTTTCTCGGCTATCGCATTGTACATCATTCTGGCTACATAAAGATGTAAGAAATATCTTTTACTATGTTTTATGATACTTGCACTTTAATTATCCACCGAAACAGATTACTTTTGTCGCGAAGGACAATAAAGCTGTGAAAATTATATGAATGGACCCCTGAAAATCAGTTATGACTCCAGGTTTTCGCTAAAAGGGCAGGCATATCATGCCCTACCGGTAGCACCCTTCATTCACTTAATTTGCATTATAAGTGTTTTTTGTCTGACGCCGCACAGCTGTACTCGGCGGCCTGTAAACAAATCATTAAACAAAGTACAGTACATGGAGTTATTTAGGCATACACACGCTCCTGTCATCTGTCGTTTGAGAACCTCCCCCTTCCACATTCCGATACGGCTTGATGAATGGGCTTTCAATGAACTCACACAAAGTGAGAGTCAATTGTGAAGAGAATGCTTTGGTCATGTTTGGTCACACCCTTTAGCCATGTTTAGGGTACATGGCTTCCAAAAAGTTTTATTCATATCCAGGTACACGAAAACAATCTTTTAACATTTTCTATGTCTTCTGGTGGCGGCCATGTTGGATTCTTTTGACCAAGATTGCTTCAGGAAAATGTTATGACAGTCCTATTGGTTTTAAACTTAAGGTATAAGGGAACCGTTTTCTTATTTCTATATCTAATAGATAACATATATGCTGAATACTTAAGGCGAAGATACTTTATTGTGGCACACATTTTCACACATGGTTTAAACTGATTATAAAACAACAGATATAAAATAACTTGAAACGATGTATCATTTGGCAATATTAGTTATTGAACATCTTCGAGTCTTGGTTATGTGACAACTCACATACCTATCACCTTTAGGTTAGTTAGGCTTTCTGGTCCCATTGCAATAGGAAAACGTTTCTCCGAACCGGGAGTTTTAGTGGTCATAACTTTTATTCTAAGGTAGCTCTAGCCATGGGAAATGTTGTTTCGAAACTCTACTGTAAATATGTGTTGCTTTTGAAACCCGAATAACATGCATATGATGATATAAGAGTGGTGACATGATTGTTAGCTCTGTGTGAAGCTTCCTCTTCTTTCCATGAGACATACATGTATATACAATTATACAAGCTGATTAGCTTAGCAACTGTATAAAAGTAATAAAAAAGGAGAGTAGCTAAATCGGTGTCCACCCCACTGGCCTACTTCCCATTTGGCCCACGCTTTTAGGGGATTTAATTACGGTAAGTAATCGGTTGGTTGATCACTCACTAATTACCCGTCTCCCCCAGAGTGATGAAAATGAACCAGTCAAACAACAAAGAAATAGTGTCTCATAAGCCTAGCTAGGCTGGATGGTATGATAAATTTAATATGATGTATTCTTATTGTTTCACGCCATGTGCCACTTTAATAAACTATGTCTGTCTGTCTGTCTGTCATGTAATAGTTCGGCGTGTCGCCCTTGCACCCATTCCAATACTACCGTATCGGTTAGCCTTTAGGAACTTCTTGAGTGTGCAATTTAAGTAAATCTTCATTTGAAGACAATAGGTTATTCAGCTATCACAAAAGGTTAAACAGTCAATATTTCAAAATATGCTTGTAATGATTTGAAATAGGTTTTTAATTAAAACAACCCACGCGCAACAGTGTAAATTACATGTACGTTAACGCACATGCAGATGTTAGCACAACAGTATTGACAGTTTCTGTTCATGTTTACTGTTCTCGAGTGAGTGAGTGAGTGAGTGAGTGAGTGAGTGAGTGAGAACTCAAGGAATGGGTTTCATATATTTAACCTGGAGTGAATGCCTTAAACTTTGCCTATGGGCATTCCATCCGCCATTACCATTTTTACAATAAGTCATATTGATAGAACCTGTTAACGTTAGCCAAATTAAACTTTAATCGCGTTTGTACAGCTGCATGCAAAACAAAGTCCAAGTGCATTATGATAAAGTCCATTGACGTCTTCATGGAATATAACAATATGATATACTTTCACTTTGCCTATTGTTATCAATATCTTGCAATATCATTGTCATGAATATAATATTACATGAATACACAGGGTGTGAACGAAATTGAATTATTAACTGAACCAACCCATCGGTTAGATTGACCTAACAGTGCTTTCAGTGTGTTTACTTTGTCGTCAGGGTATGCCAATTGTGACAAGTATAACCTCTTTCAAGTATAATATATATCAACGCTGTGTCAATACAATAATGTCAACAAATGTTGAGGGTCCTGGCGGGTGTGTTTCGATAGTATCGCTCAGATTCATCAATACAGTATATTACTGTACAATGATTCCGAGTGTGCTTGCTTTAAGCTATTGCCGTACCTACAGGTATATTAGCGATGTACGTACAATCCAAAACGCACTGCAAAGACGTCGTACCTCAATAGATTTCTCAATCTAGTTGTATTTTCGTGACTATGCCGTTCAATCACACGAAATAACTTTGATAATCACCCGTGTCCGTTCCAAAAATTCTGTAACCTCTATTCATGAACGATCCTCGTTGCCAGTGTTGTATCCGTTGTATGACAAGTCATGGTTGGTTCCAATATTTATTCAGGAATGTTACAGTCATGCATATCGTCTAAGATGGCTGGCCCCAGCGAGCACGTGAAGTTCCATACATCTGACGCACCTCGGACGTGAAGAGCTACCCAACAGAATTATCTCCCCTATACCACTACGCGCCTGCATAGCATACATACCCCACTATGCAACTGTATTACAGCAATAAAATGAGAGTAGCTAAAACAACACATTCACAAAGCAGCCAATTAAGGCGGCTGCGACCAATTAACACATGAGTTAATTAACTCAACACTCTGATGAGTGCCATTAAATCACAAGAGAATGAAATAGTCGGGTCGCTCATTCTCTACTTCAGAATGCAATGACACTGAACAACGACGAACGCCGGAATTTGCAAAGCGGTGTCGGAAATAAAGCCCAGAGTGGTCACTAGACCGTGAAAAAGGTAGATTCGAGACACAGTGATAATTAGATATCACACGCACATTACATGAAGGCATACATTACCTATCACTGCATTATGGGCACGTAACTTAACTCATATGAGAAGAGCTTTATCTGTACAATATACAATTTATAGGTTTATGGTTTTATCGGAAGGAAATGTAACTAAGGACTTTATTTGACGTTTTAACGCATGTGAGTGTGAGTGAGTGTGTGTGTTACAACGAGGGTAGATCTCTACATGAGGGTAGAACAAGCTTTCTTTCTTAAGTACAGGGTCGATTAATTTATAGACCGCCGTCATATAGCTTGAACATTGCTTGGTGTGGCGTTCAACAACAACCAACCAAAATACATCACGCTATTCGATATTATCGACGATTAGAGTATCAAAAATTCAATTAAATGCGATATTTATCTCTTCCAAGAGGACGCACATGTAATTCTTTGTAGAAGCACGTAGCAGCCAGCAGTAGAAACAGCAGAGCGTCGTTCGTTCAACGTTTCAAATAAGAGTTATACCCCTTTGTTATACTTTCAGTATTTCAAAATATGGCAACACTAACCGGCTATTTATGAATGAGTCGTAATATGACGGAAACAATGCCGAGGCGACGTTAAATTTTAACTAACGCACTATTTAGGAATGATATATGGACAATAAGACGAGGTGCTGAAATCGGACAACACATGTAATTCCTTGAGACGTTGAGTCGTAATCAAAGGGAGATGACCAATGGTGCTTTTTCTTACTAAAATCCATTATAAGAAAATCTAAGTGATGACATATAACATTTATTTATGCTGATGTACCAGTACGATTCAACATTTACTGTATTATTATCATTTCTTCAAAACCTTCGAAAAATGAAACTATTTCTAAAAACGTATTTTGTTTGCTTTGTTTTTGACACAATGCAAGTGTAACATACATATATGCTGACAGCGCTACACCTTACTCGAAGAGAGCTATGCACATCGTCGCTGCTGTGTGCTATAAAAACATGTATGTTCATACCGAAGTGCTCAGATCTACATACGCGCATGTGCATCATTTATGTTTCTTTAAATCTCAGAAAATATCTTTATGTGATGAGAAGCATTTGGTACAACTATCTACAATCCAGCCAAACGCATACATTATCAGGTCGTTTCCTTAAGTATGCACTGTTGGTAGCGTTTCATGCATAATGTTCTTATTGAATTAGTGTTGAAATATTGATTGCTAATAATTTAAATATCCGAAAATTGAGAATTTTTACGCATTCTCCACATATTATCTCCAGCAGAATATCTGCACGTAATTTATGATGAACAGATCGTTTATAGTACACTCGTTTATATCGTCCCTCCTAAGAAATATAAACCAAGAAAATGAGACACATTAAGTTACGTATCGACGTCTACAATGACTCATATTTTGGACAATCATAAGACCCATGACTTATATATAAGCGTATACGTACATGCTTGTGAAGATTCAGACTGGAACATCCCACAAGATGTGTCATTATCATACACACACCAGAACCTGACCTATGTTCGTATTACAATGACTTCCGTGATAATCCGTTGTAATCAGCGGTAAATGATCTCCAAGTGTGAATGATTACCGAGGTACCGATGTTAATGCCACAGTGACAATAAGGTATATACCATATGTTCCACTTGATCTACATGATATGATTATACAACGTTTGTATCAACTATTCAGTTCTTTAATATGATCATGTAATAATGCCGGAAACATAGTTTTTATTCATTTGCATTTATGTCCGAGACATGCTTCGCGGATTAACTGCTGGATATGAATATCTACATATTAATTTATTTTCTGAACATGGAAGTCTGTGAGTAGATGATGCATGCTTCTTGGACCCCCAAAACAACACCCGCATTTGTACATTGTAAACTGTATGTGCACACTATACCGTTTATAGGTTTATGATTTTAACGGGGAAAAATATAATTATGTACCACCTAATCAGTATAATCTACATGATTATACAACTTTTTATCATCTATTCAGTGAGTGAGTTGGGTTTAACGCCGCTTTTAACAGTATTTCAGTTATATCGCGGCGTGTCAGCTTAATGTTGGAGGAAAGCCCGAAGTGATGCAGGTCATAGACGTTTACCACTTCGGTGAAACCCACGAGCACGGGTATGGTGCTGACAAACCTAGAAACATAATCGGGGCGAACCGGGATTCGAACCCACAATCATAGGTTTCTGGCGTGCCCAAGGGGCGCAACTCTGCACAGCTAATCGCGGCGCCTTAGACGACTGGGCCACCCGTGCCCCCTCATCTATTCAGTGCTTTGATGTGATCATGCTATTATGCCAGAAACATACAAGGCAAGATGAAAAACTGCATATGTCTTGGTTGTGTATCTCTACGTCAAGTAAGACAGTGAGTGAAATGGGTTTATCGCCGCTTTGAACATTACAGTATTTCAGTTTTAGTATCATGGCGTGTCACCTTGATGTGGGAGGAACACCAGAAGTGATGCGGGTCTCAGATGTTTACCACTTTGGTGAAACACACAGGCATGGGTATGGTGCTACCAACCTAGAAACGTATGTGGGGCGTACCGGGAGTCCAACCTACGATCATAGGTTTCTGATGTGCGCTAGGGACAAACTCCGCTCACAAAATAGCAGCGATTTAGACGACATGGCCATCCGTACCCCGGCAAGTCAGATAATATAAAAGTCGGAAGACATAACAGTGAAGGAGAAGTAGGTTACGTACCTGCCATGTGCGCTTAGCTTTGACTTCTGACAAGGAAGACATACAATGTATATACTGCAGTGACCTGCGTGTTTGATTCAGTCTCCAGGGAGAATGACCAATGGTACACCGCAGTGACATAATATCCCTAATACCACAAACAAACGACTGACTATATCAGTTACGCGTTAGTATCGCATGGTCCAATATACATTATATCTATTCAGACTGTGGGACAATACATTCTTCTGGGGAAATCTTACAGCATGTTGGCGTACACTATAATCTAGTCCGGCGTCAGCGTACCAACAAACCAAAACTACTTGCTAACTTACTGAATATGAACAATACATCAAAGATTGCATGAGACTTCCACAAGACCAGAGATAAACTAGATGCCACTGGTATGCGGATATTCATAATAAGTCATTTTGTCTCAGTGAATATGCTTGAATAATTTGAATCAAAGCTTACTAACGTGACAAATAGGTCTACAGTGTGTTTAACGTGAGGTATACGGACCTATTCGTTCAATTCGTTTGTTATCCTTTCGCCCA
Source organism: Haliotis rufescens (assembly GCF_023055435.1). Taxonomy (NCBI): domain Eukaryota; kingdom Metazoa; phylum Mollusca; class Gastropoda; order Lepetellida; family Haliotidae; genus Haliotis; species Haliotis rufescens. Next base: position 8,868,425 of record NW_025963890.1, read on the forward strand.
GGTGCTATGTGGATTAATACATGTGTACATTTATACATAGCTTGAACTTGTAGCTGATATGTTAAATAAAACACGACTTGCCAAACAATTGGAATATTACTCTAAATATGAAACATATACTGAAACTAGTCAACGTTGCCACAATAAACAAATTCGGATTATTGGTCATCAAATACGTAAATGGAATTAATATTCAAATGTCCATACGGACATCTTCCAACTGAAAAGAAGAGTAAACGTGTAGTATAACATCTTACCTCTTCAACCAGCTTATGTTGAATGATAGAACCTTGTCAGACACTCACTGTAAGGATTATGAGAATTAATAGATCTGGTTAGAACACTTACCTACCCGAGCAGATAGGGTATTTTATAGTGTCACAGTTACCTCGTATTACACCCTGTGAGCGCGCCAAACGTGAGTTACCGATATGTGAACAGTTACTTGCAATTAATGCCAAATTTTCTTTTGGTAATATCACATCAAAACGAATATCAATGATTGATAGATCTTTCTAATATTGGAATTGTAACATTATTTCAGCATGACCGAAGTTACAAGCCTCACGTAATAGTATCTTGCAATTACTTTTTCTGTCACGGCATACCTCTTTGTCACACATAGGCTGCACAAATCTTTTAACTGCGACATGTGATAGTTCGGCGTGTCGCCCTTACACCCATTCCAATACTACCGTGTCGGTTAACCTTTAGGAACTTCTTGAGTGTGCAATTTAAGTAAATATTTACTCATTTATTTTGATCGCAATAGGTTATTTATTCATCACAAAAAGGTTAAATATTTCAAAATCTGCTTGTAATGATTTCAAATAGGTTTTACAGAAAACAACCCAAGCGCAACCGTGCAAATTACATGACTGTACGTTTACGCACATGTGGATGTCAGCACAACAGTATTGATAGTTTCTGTTCATGTTTGTTGTTCTCGTTTGCACGTGACGTGTGAGGAAGTGAATACTTGCGAAAGCTTTACCAGTAAAGATTATCCCCGTCCTTAGTCAACCGAATATATGTATACTTATAAACCTGGTTTTTTCACACCAATGTACTATCAGTTCAAATAGACAGCTTTTGGAGGTAAGTGAGTGAGTGAGTGAGTGAGTGAGGACACCATCAATGGGTGTAACATATTTAGCGATTGCTTTAAACCGCCATTACCATTTATACAATGAGTTGTATTGATAGAGCCTGTTAACGTTAGCCAAATTAAACTTTAATCGCGTTTATACTGCTGCATGCAAAACGAAGTCCACGTCTTGATGGAATATAACAATATGGTATATTTTCACTTTGACTAATGTTATCAATATCTTGCAATATCATTGTTAGGAAATATAATATGACATGAATACACAGGGTGTAAATGAAATTGAATTATTAACTGAACCAACACATCGGTTAGATTGACCTAACAGTAACGTAGACAACGTGCTCTCAGTGTGTTTACTTTGTCGTCAGGGTATGCCAATTGTGACAAGTATAACCTCTTTCAAGTATAATATATATCAACGCTGTGTCAATACCATAATGTCAACAAATTGTGAGGGTCCTGGCGGGAGTGTTTCGATAGTATCGCTCAGATTCGTCAATACAGTATATTACTGTACAATGATTTCGAGTGTGCTTAATTGCCGTACCTACATGTATATTATCGATGTACGTACAATCCACAACGCATTGCAAAGACTTCGTACCTCAATAGATTTCTCAATCTAGTTGTATTTTCGTGACTATGCCGTTCAATCACACAAAATAACTTTGATAATCACCCGTGTAACCTCTCTTCCTGAACGATCGTCGCCACTGTTGTATACGTCATATGACAAGTCTTGAGTAGGTTCCAATATTTATTCAGGAATGTTACAGTCGTGCATATCGTCTAAGATGGCTGGCCCCGGCGAGCACATGCGTTAGATCGCACGTGAAGTTCCATACATGTGACGCACCTCGACCGTGAAGAGTTACCCAACAGAGTTATCTCCCCTATACCACTTCGTGCCACGGGTGTGTTTCGATAGTGTCGCTCATATTCGTCTATACAGTATATCACTGTACAATGATTTCGAGTGTGCTTGCTTTAAGCTATTGCCGTACCTACAGGTATATTAACGATGTACGTACAATACACAACGCGCTGCAAAGACTTCGTACCTCAATGGATTTCTGAATCTAGTTGAAAGTTTATTATTACATTATCTTGTTACCGCTGAAGTTGGAACCGCGTCAAAATCAGTTGGTCACATCCAACCTCTAAATGCCTTTGAGGATAATCATCGTATCTACTCGTAATAAATATACTGGAGCTCATATATAACAGCCTGGAGAGTCCCTTGTACAACCGGACAGGTTATATTAATATTTAAGTGTATACGGCAATCTGGACTCTACTGACAGCACCACGAGATGCGTTCAAGTTTTGACACAACGACAGCATCTACAATAGGCAGAAGGGAAGCAGGTTTTAGACGTTTTCCATTTAAATGGAACACTCGATCGTGAGTTTGTTGCTGAAAATAAGGAATCGAATCGACTCACGATCATAGGATTCTGAAACGCCTATCTAGGAAGCAAAACTGCGATATAGACGACAGGGCCATCCGTGCCCTCAAATTTGACAGCTAACCTATACCAGTGTACTGAGGTCACTGATTTGAAAAGTTCATGAATACAGATTATTTGCACACATGACACGAACATCATACTCATGGGTAATGGCTAACTTTATGTGAGATGGTATTTGCCATTTGCGATGTTGTGTAAATTATAAAGTTCAAATGTCAATATCAGTTGTTTATGTGCTTCCTTGTAAAGTTACCCCCTCCGTTGTCTAGTGGTTGAGCGTGTGTTCGGAGTGCGGAAGGTTGTCTGGTTCGATCCCCGGCCGCGTCACACTAAAAGACGTTAAAAGATGATTTCTTTGTAAAGTGAACTTGTCACTGTAAATTTATACATTTGGGTACATACGTGTGTGTTGTTTTTTACAGAATGATCTCGAGTGCATTGTTATCATTACATGTACTAAATCTCGATACTGATGTTTTTTTGTGAGTTTTGTATGATGTGACAGCAGTCAGTATTTTATAAAACCTAAACATTGTTGATGCAAACAATGACACAACAAAGAATATATGAAAAAATATATTTTTATTTAAGTATATACAGGATTGGGCAATTAGGAGGACTGATTGCCGCTGACCTTGGGGCTATGTAGTAACACGCCGGGGGGCAAAACAGTGAATGGCTTGAGGCCAAAATCAGCAATCAGTCCCCAAAGATAGGAAGTGGAAGGCAAATATTTAGGCAAACTGTGGTAAGAAAGTGATTAAAGGATGACATGCTGCTGATTGTTCGAAGGGAGGTGGTGGGTAAACAAGGTAATTCATGCGTGGGAACTTTTTCAATATGGCGAATAAAAGAAGTGCTACCCGAAATGCATTGTGGGTCAATTACCCAAGGCACTGAGGGTAGTATTGTTTGATAGATTAATTTGTTAGTTGATAAAGCATAATGCTAATTATTTCCTACGACTTATATATATATATATATATATATATATATATATATATATAGTATATACTACTGTCACGCAGATGCACAATATATTTGAATAGGCCATATTAATTGCGGTGCAGGACACGTGGTAGTTACGCCGTACCTGTGGACTGGGGTAAAATAACCTCAGAGAGCATGGTAATGAAAATATACACACAGTGGAGACCTGTGTAAACTCTAAGTAGAAAACAAGCATGGTACATGGAAGTAGTTGTGGATTGAAGAGTTATGGATGTTAAAAACGGAGACAACGTATACATGCCGGTAGGCGATGTCGTTATTGGATAAACTCATAATAAAATTACGTACCTTATTTTGCAATACATGTACAAGCGTATAGATGATTAGCCTTCCAAAGGGAAAACTTATTGACTTATCATTAAGTAAGATATAAATCGTTAGTGGGGTCGTCCCGAGGATTCCCTAGAAACACATGCTAAATTTCCTGTATGCTCAATCGAGAATGGTCACATCGAAGGCTTTTCGAACGAATCTCGTTTTAGTCTGTGTGCAAATGAAAACTACGTTGTGTCGGGGAACTTCTAGTAAGTTGCATGATGGAGAAATAGCTACACTATTCCCCACATATCTACATGTATTTTAGACTCTTTCAGGCGTAAATTAATATTGCTTGGAAACGCCTTTATTATAAGACCGACTAAAGACATAATTGAATATGAGTTGGTCATACTGAAGAGATGGTTTCTTTCAACATTTGTTTGGCATGATGTTCTCTTTGGTTTGACGTTACGTTTTCGTAACCAGTTTCAATCTTGTATCCTTCGGAAAGTAAGGAAAAGATTTATTCATGAATATCTTCTTTATAACAATTAGGAGCCCGACAGATGGGGTTATGCACCAATATTACGTAGAATTATCATGATGTCCATATCGTGTCCGGTATCATAGCGAGACACAGATACCAGATCGAGGCTGTCAGGTCAAGGTCTCATATGAGTCGACGGATGATACCTGGCACACCACCGAGATTCGCCGGGTGATGATATGTTTATCACTTACACTGACCGAGCCTTTGACCTTTTCATGTTTAGTTTCTTTATCGACATATATTTTAGTTTGCTACTGGTCGGTTGACGCTTATGCAGATCGTATATGAATATACATATTGATTTCCAATATATTTCGTTCGAAAAAGACCATTTTTATTGCATTTGTAATACCCTCAATACATTTTCTCGTTTCATTTCACTTTTTCATATTTTTCAATCAATTAGTCTAATTCCTTTATCCTATTCGAAAGGGACGCTAGTGTCCTCTGCTGACATTCTCGTTCAAACGTTACGCGTCATTTCAGGGCTGTACTTGAATATATGATATAATTCTGTTGTCACGTCAAAAACGTTCCATGGCGACCAGAAATGGGTTATCTTGCCTGCATGTATAGTCGCCTTTTACGGCAAGCATGGGTTGCTGAATAAATAGTCTACCCCGGATCACGGGTAACCTCCTGAAAGGTCAGATATTAATGGCCAATATTATGATAATCTTAGTACTTAAGGAGCATTCACACGCTACAACTACTTGGCGCAAATAATTGTACGAACTGAAGTTGATACAACTCGGCATTCACACGGTGGTGAGTTGCATCCAAATGGGGTCTCGCAAGATCTCTGACTAAATGCTTGGAAAATAGTGATTCACTACATTACCATTGGGATTCTGGTAGCGAGTTAAATTTTCAGACTCACAGTTTTATAAGTTCTGAATAATGAAAAAAGCGCGTTGTGCGAGAATTGCGGTTGCGTGGCAACTGGGCGAATATCTGACTTTGCTATTTATGGAGCTATATAGTATTGAATGTTCTATCAAGCGGTGTAATATTTCAGACTAATTTGAAAAGCAGACGTAGTGCTAAATGTTGTCCAAATTATAGCTTTGGTAGCGAAAATAAACCAAAAAATGTAGCCATTTTTTTTTATCGTACACCGATAACGTAACGTGCGATTAAAAGTTTTATTAGATTTACATGTAGCTTCATGTCAGATGTGAGCGAACACATCTATCTAATATGTGAACGAGGTAATGGCATGTATATTAGCATTGTGTGGTCATGTATAACATGATACATTCCATACGAAAAGTTACTTCTTGTATGTGTCGAAATTCAATTTTTCTGCCATGACGGTGGAGAGGTCTACACATGTGCACAGAAAAGGGGACATAACTCCACTATGCTTAACTGTAAGCAATTACCCAGTGTCCAGTGTGAGAATTGGCCATGGTTCATGACAATATATTCTCGTGAGTTTGCGTCAGCCATGGCGTCACGTGGAACAATTTCTGTTGATTTTCCAAATCATTGTCAAAGTATCTAATAATTAATTCCTCAATTCTTACAACGATTATCGCCCCATGCATATTCGCAATAATCTGAGTTAATGTATGCAACATGCCGTTGGTTGGTTGGTTGGTTATTTAACGCCGCACTCAGCAATATTCCAGCTATATGACGGCGGTCTGTAAATAATCGAGTCTTGACCAGACAATACAGTGATTAATATCATGAGCATCGATCCACGCAATTGGGATCGATGACATGCAACCAAGTTAGCGACCACCCGATCCCGTTAGTCGCCTTTTACGAAAAGCATAGTCACCCTTTACGGCAAGCATGGGTTGCTGAAGACCTATTCCACCCCGGAGTCTTCACGGGTCTGCAACATATCGACGACTGTATGTCTTGAAATAGTAGAAAATGCTAATGTATAAATCTGGATGTTTACAAGCGAGTAAGTACTGGTAGGATTAGGAGCACAGGGTTGATTATTTCGGTTAATTATATTTGGACCCGTGACAGAGGCAATTAAAATTTTGTCAATGCTTTGGTATGAGGAATGCAGGGATGTATATGTCGTAGCTGAATGTGAAATATATGTGATGTCATAAGCGTCTCAATACCGACAGGGGCGGCCGGGTAGTCTAATGGTTAAAGCGTTCGCTCATCACGCCGAACACCCGGGTTCCATTCCCGACATGGGTACAATGTGTGAAGCCCAGTTCTGGTGTCCCCCGCCGTGATATTGCGGGAATATTGCTAAAAGCGGCGTAAAACCATACTCACTCACTCAATACCGACAAACGCAAAAACATAATCGTTTTTTGCATTTCGAAAAGTTGTTTGTTTTTCTTATGCTTTAGCAAAATAACTGTTATTTATATAACAGAATATATATTTACGCGCAGTATCCACAACTGTCAAGTATTTGTGTGCATGAAGTGTTTCGAGTTTTAGATAAGTAATGGACTTTATCTCATCTGCAGTGTACTATCACATAGTCTGCCGTTAAACAAAACGTTTAACCAAGAGACGTACACCGATACAAATGTCCAAACTTATACATGTTACAAGGTTAATCTACGTACCTACGTTTCATGAGCCCTTATTTGAGTGTGGATACCGCAAAGCAGAAGTTACCTACGTGAGTTGCTGTCGCCATTTTTGTTTTTAATTTTACTAATTGACGTGTAAATATCACGTAAGTTTTTTAAACGCTGCGTGCGTACAACCTTTGCATGTGCATCTTATTTCGTACAACTGACGTCCTACATACTTTGGTCCGACTTGAGGGTCCCCATGTAACAAATTGTATACAAATAGTTGTACCGTGTGAATGTCCCTTTAGGCAACTGTGTGAATATGTCAAGGCTGAACGTCGTTGGAAACAAAAAACTCACTAAGGTATGTTGTTTCCCCAGGACAATGCACCTGCGTACAAGAATGTTGTCACCATGGCTGCAATACATGTCTGTGGTGTTAAACTCATTGAACATCCTCCATATTTGGCACCGTCAGATTTCCACCTCTCATTCAATTCGAAGAAAAACCTGTCCAGCATGCATTATGCAAATGACGATGGCGTCATTTCTGTTGTGGGGGGCGTTGTACACCACAAGGATGAAGCCACGTACATCAGTGGGATGCCGCCACTCCAGCATCGTTGGCGAAGGGGATAATGTTAATTTGAATAATTATCAACCAACTCCTTTATGATCAACGCAGTCCACCAAAGATCTTCCCACCCGGCCCTCGTAAGTAGTAGACATATGATGTAAACATATTTATTTCCATAAAGTGGAGGGATGGCAAACGAGCATACTCTGGTTATCTGAATGCATATACATACATGTATACAAATAACAATGTATTGAAAGTGACATAAAAATAGCATTCATTACATAAATGACATGAAAGAAACTTGATAATTATATAATTTTTTTTATTATATTGTTCTTTAAGTGTTATATTACTCGATTATCTTTCTTAACTGCAACTACGTTATTATTCACAACAACATTGTAGTATCATATAGCAAAGCCAACATTGCTTAAAAAACAAGAAACAAAATCAAAAATATCTCAGACAAAATATCTAAATCGACTAGATGATAGAATAAAACTATGCACTGATTTCAAAATTGTAAAATCTGTTATAGTTGTAAAATTGAATTGAAATCGAAGTCTTTTATATATTTTGCCTTAATGTTCTGTTTAAGGGGCACGTAAGAAATATATACATCTTCCGTGTGATAGCCACAACATAGTCGGATGTAAATCTGACAAATTTGTCGGCGTTGAGATCACTGCAGCCAAGCCTGAGACGGGAGTGTATAACCTGACAGAATCTTGATCCATAATTTTCATCAAAGTATATACCAGTCTTATCATTGCTTACCATTGCTATTCATTGCTAAACAATAGGTAGTGAAATCCAAATATTAGCTGTATCTGGAATAAATGATTTGCCATAATTATTTGTTTTACGCTTTATGTTTTGCAGTTGTCAGCAGTTTTTTTCAAATTATAATCACTTGCATCCGACACTCTATTTTGAACTAAGGATAAGAGACAATCTGGTACGAGGTTGTTAACCTCTTATTAGAAGATATTGACCTTTTGAAAATGTCTTTCTTTTCTTTATAAAGATTGCCGTGGCTAGTGCCACGAACAGCTCCACAAATATTCTGAGTGCATCTAGATTCGGTTTTTCAAATAGTAACGCCTATTCTTTTGTGCAGTTCCGTATGTGGCAAAAATAATTAAATATCGGTAATATGAAATATTTATACATAATTACCAGTGTTTTTCTTTTTACCCAGACAATGTGCTGCTGTATGTGGATCATTTACCACGACGTATAGGGCTCTTTCATCTGCAAACAATCTACGATCAATATTGTCTACAATGTCGTTTATAGAAGTTAAAAACAGTAGAGGTCCTGAGAATGACCCTTGTGGAACTCTAAGACAGAACTGTACCCATTGATAACAACCCCTTGACATCTATTGTTTAGGTAGCTTTCAAACCATCTTAACAATTTCCCTTTCAATACCGTACGATTTGAGTTTATGGATAATACCTCCATGTCAAACTTTATCAAAGGCCCAAACGTCGCAAAAGATTTCTCTAATATCTTTGCCTTTATCCAATTCTCCAGCAATAAAACCATACAGATAAGTTAGCTTATTACCGGTAGAATCTCGTGACAAGAACCCTGATTGAAGATTTGTAGGCAAATTATTATCTCTTAAGTAATTAAAACATATTAAAAAACGCATTTTTCGAATATCTAAGCCTCACAACAGTGAGAGCTATTATAGGTCTATAATTTCTACATTCATTGATATCACATTTCTAGGCATTACGGAAGCTTCCTTCCAACTTATTGGAAAAGTAGACTTGTCCAGGGATATATTAAACAATTTAGCAAGTGGATCTGGTTATCGCACTTAAGCACTTAATTTCAACAATCTGTTGTCGATACTGTCGGGCCCTGTTGCTTGCTACATGTATATATCTTGTATCATCATATATGTATATCGTGGAAATTAATGGGATGAAATTTTGTATTACTGGTGCCCTTTAAATCAATTTTGAGCACATATTTTGTATTTGCAATACGAACATAGGTGTAGACACGGTTTCTTATTTAACGAAAATTGGTCCAGTCAGAATCTAAGTTACGCTTTTTAGCAAGCTTGTGAATGCCGACGTAGCAACCAACGTATCTCACTTGTGATCCATAGTGGATCATTAGGTTTCATTGTCACAATTGATTTAGGAATTTGATTATTACACACGTCAATAATTGTCCGGGTAAAACATTCTGCAATAACATCAACATTTCTGGATGATAAGAAATGATCCCAACTTTGTCTCAGTTGAGCTATCAATATTTTTTTCATTATTCGCAATGTTGTAATTGTAGATTTTTCTTTTACAATTTGCATTGCTAGGTATAATTTCCTTAATTGCTACGAATATAGGACAATGGTTACTGCATATAGGATCGGATACACCCGAATTCCACGCACTATCTACATTAGTTACAAACAATAAATCAGTCAAAGTTATGGAGGTAGGTGTAATCCTGGTGGGTTCAGTTATAACTTGGGTCAACCCATATATTGCTTGTAAGTGACCTATTTTGTTCTTACTTTCTTTCAGAATATCTAGATTAAAGTCCCCATCTGTAATATTTGTTTTATTCAAATCTATTGTGTTACATATTGACTGATCTGTCAACCGCCAGAAAGCCTCGCTTTTATCTGCCCTATAGAATGTCCCTTGCCATTACCTATAATGAATCGAGTCCATTTATGCACAGATGATCCATATTGTTAGCATATTATTTCGTTTTACATATATAGCTACACCCCCGCCTCGACTTGGCCGATCGTTTCTAATTGGCAAATGAAAGCCTGGAATTGAAAAACCAACAGTAGGTATGCCGTCATGCAGCCACTTTTCGGTCAAGTTAATAATATCATATGAATGAAATTCAGTGCAAAGTAGATCTATCTTGTCCTTTAGATGACCAATCTTTAAAGTACCATGTTACTGGCCCAGAGTTTGGATGAACATTCCCGTAACATGAAAGAAGTAATCGACGGTCTTAGCTTATAAATACAAGAGGAGTCACGGGTGGCCCAGTTGTCTAAGGCGCCGCAATTCGCTGTGCAGAGTTGCGTCCCATGGACACGCCAGAAACCTATGACCGTGGGTTCGAATCCCGGTTCGCCCCGATTATGTTTCTAGGTTTGTCAGCACCATACAAGTGCGTGTGTTTCACTTGGGGCTTTCCTTTCACATTAAACTGACACGCCGTGATATAACAGGAATACTGTTCAAAGCGGTGTTAAACCCAACTCACTCAATTACTCACTATAGATACAACAGGAAGAAAGAAACAGCAAGGACCTGTTCAATTTGCAAGATACTTTAGTTGTAAAGACAAGACGCTAAAAAACCCATCTATCGCAACCGACACCTCTCTTTACAGAATAGGGGCGGCAACATATCGACGACTATATGTCTCGAAATAGTAGAAAATGCTAATGTCTAAATCTGGATGTTTACAAGCGAGTTAGTACTGGTAGGTTAAGTAAGGTGCACAGGGTTGATTATTTCGGTTGATTAGATTTGGACCCGTGACTGAGGAAATTAAAGATTTGTCAATGCATTGGTATGAGGAATTCAGGGATGTATATGTCATAGCTGAATGTGAAATATATGTGATGTCATAGGCGTCTCAATACCGAGAGGGGCGGCCGGGTAGCCTAGTGGTCAAAGCGTTCGCTGATCACGCCGAACACCCGGGTTCGACTCCCGACATGGGTACAATGTGTGAAGCCCATTTGTGGTGTCTCCCGCCGTAATATTGCTGGATTATTGCTACAAACCAAAACATAAGTCTCTTTTCAATATATAAACATGTCATGGTCGCATTAGGACATAGTTTCTCTCTCGAGTAATTGAGATGTACTGTCAGTTAAACTGTACCAGTTACACTGAAAATATGTCCTAATTCTACGAACAAAAGTATATTTAAAGATGTGAGAACATTTTAAGAAATGTTCGTGTCGTAATTGCATATGTTGTAGCGCAAAGACTTACGTCTTCCTGATAAGTAAGATGATAATATGCGTGTTGGGAGGCGTTAATAAAATCCTTGATTTATGGGCATTGAGAGTGGTTACGCTTGAAAACCAGTTTATATTAATCGACAAACGTCATATAAACGTATATATTGCGATTGGTTGTAAAAACGCGTCGTACACGGTTATTTACATCAAACCGTCCACACAAAATAAGCGATACATTTTCACATTGAAATAACAAAGCCTCGTTTTCGATCCTGAGGAGAAGACGCTTCAGTCACCGTCAACGCTGAGGGAACGTTTATGATTTGTGTGGAGGGTAGACGTTATAATTTTCCTGTTTGCACTTTACACATTTCAATATACAATAATCAGGATTATATTCACGACAAGAACACACGTTAATAACAAGCAGTTAATGAGCGAGCGGTAGAGGACATTTTGGACGAATTCACTTGGTTCCCTATGGGGGTGTGTAATTTAGGGAAGGGAGGTAATTCTCATTACAGTAGAGAACTCTCGTTTGTTTACCTTATATGAATTCATTTGTGTTTATTTTGAAACAACCACATGAAGTAATTCAGTTTGTTACAACGATATATTTTTAATACGCTGTTATGTTGTTAAACAGAACGACTTCTATCTAGATTACTATTACAACTAGTTTGAATACTATCACCGCGAATATTTCAACTTATGATCACTCCTCAATTTTGGTTGATCACATACACACACACATTTTTATAGAGAAGGTGTTTTAGATTAATAGAGAAATGCACACTATTAATCTCCATTCATTATTTTTTTTTGTACCATGCCAGTAATTGTTTAGGATCCAATACACCTTTTTTCCCCACAAGACAAGCTGTGTCACTGTGTGATATATCACATGAATATTCTAACATTTTCTCACCAAACACATTTGACCTGAATTTCATTGTGCCTGATGAAGTGTCGACAAAAGGCTGGACTTTCATACAGATCTAACTATGAAGGCTAGTAATTTGCAACCTCACAACCACAAATAAAATGGAGCAAAACCCAGCTCTTTGATGTCAGAATAATAGACACCAAACAAGAAGGATCAGTAACAAAGTACAAAGTTCACTACATTGGATGGCCCTCCAAGTATGACCAATGGGTTGAGGACTCAAACATTGTAAGGTCAAGCCTGGAGAAGACAGGCATACAGGACATTTTCATATTTCAACTTTTGAACTCAATCACGGACAACCTCACATGCTCATGTGGTGTAGATTCTTTGGTTTTCATCCGTTTTCCTGTCTCATCCCCATAGGTTGCTAGCTCTCTATTGGAACTGTCAACAAAAACACTTCAATCGAAGACTGGACATCTGTACAGGAGTGAATTCACCTTCCTGGATGTACACTCACCAGACATCCTCTTTGGACATGACTGGTGGTACAGGATCATAAACCCAGCTGGTGACTTTGGCTATATCAACAGGGAAACTGTCCGCTTTGGAGTCTATGAGAGAAAACCCCGTGAAGAGTACACCACTGACATGAAACGAAAACTGGTACATCGCGGATTTATCTTCTTCATGCAGTTTGTGAGGGAGAAAGGAAACATGATGGATATCAACCTTCTGTGGTGTACACTGGGAGTATTGTAGTATGTGTAGCCTGTCTTGAAGACCCTGCCCTGATATTTCAAACTATGTCTGGAACTGGAACTAAACTTGGAACATGTGACAGAGCTCAAATATGAACTGTTCATTTTTTACTTTGATCATTTTGATATTTGTTAGTAACTCCAAATGCCCAATGGAAAGTCCACTCAGGGCTCTAGGGGGTGAAGGGGATATACTAAGTATAAACTTAAGAGTGTCAAAACTAACACTTATAGAAGAATACAAGAGGCTAACACCGACAGGGAACAGCTTCAGTAAAGATATTTGTAAAGGGGTCATTGGTTTTGTCTGCAACAAACATCATCTTGATAAGATAGACACAATTTTTATGGATAACAACTTCTTTAATACTGTGAAAAGCGACGTTTCGGTATAGATCCTTATACCGTTGTCAAGCAAACGTCGCTTTTCACAGTATTAAAGAAGTTGTTATCCATAAAAGTTGTGTCTATCTTGTCATTCGTCAACTTCTAAGTAATGCCTATCAAACAATTTATCATCTTGATAGCTCATTTGTTTTGTTTGACAAAGTATCACCTGTCCTACAGTCTTACTTAAAGAAATTAGTATCAAAGCATGATAAGACTAAGAGAGAGGGGGGAAAGCAATTTAAGCACCTACTTGTAACCTGGGAAAATGAATTCTATGATCTCAAAGTTGTTGTTTCTGAACACTGTTTGCCATCAATGCTTTCTAAATTAGAAAAAGAGAGAAACTTAAAAAAGGAGTATTATCGCAAATATAAATCAGTGATCAAAAAGGCTAAAAAGGCTGCAATCTAAAATTGTATCTCTTAAAAAAAAAATCGAAAGTTGTCTACAAATCCCCCACATTTGGATGGGAAGAAGTATCGAATACTGAATGTGTCGTCCAACGAAAACACTTTGTCCAGATCACAGCATTACAAACGAAAACACATGCTGGTAGAAGACTGTAAAAAAGCCTTGACTTTCATGAACATTTATGAACAAGACCCATTATAAGTACAGGCTCAAAGGACAGATGGTCAAAAGTGTTTAGTTTCTTTAACTGAAAACAATGTAACCAGTCATAAGGCAAATATGGACACCAATTTAGATAGACTTTTGCATGTCAAAGATATGCAAAATATTTCAAACAAAGCATATCATGAGTTATCAATGACAATACCGTTTTTACCAAGGTCACATGTTTTGTCTCAAAAGATAAAAGAATACAATGATACTTTCAAAATAGTTAACACTCCAGATCCTAGTTTTGGTGTATAGCAATCCCTGAAAGATATATTAGGTAAATGTGTTTCACACATTTTGACAACAGGGGCTAAAGAGAAGTTTCTTGAAAGTAAACATCTGCATGTTAAACTAACTGGTGATGGTACTGAACTTGGCAGGACAAAAAAATTAATAAATTTCGGGTTCACCATACTGGAGGAGGAAAACTGTCTATCTGTTGATAGCAATTACTTACTCGCTGTATTTTCAGGGAAAGAAAACGTACCAGAATGTTTCAAATGCACTGACAGAAATCATTGATGAAGCCAGAGAATTAGACCATGTAGGTGTACTTGGACAAATATTAGAGGTGACTTTCTTCTGGGTGGTGATCTTAAGTTTCTGAACATGGTCTCAGGAATATCATCATGTGCTTGCAACTACAGTTAGTTGTGTGTGGTGTAAATGTCCATCAAAAGACCGATATGACACCACTATGCAGTGGTCAGTTAGTGACGTTTCTCAGGGAAAAAGAACTGTGCAGGAAATATCTATGATGGCAACAAAGTCACATAACTTTAACTGTGTTCAACTCCCCTGTTTGACTTTATTTCAATCAATAGAAGAGTTCCAGATCTGCTTCACTTGTTTTTGCGCATATCGCATCAATTGGTAAAGCATCTTATCACAGAGTTGAGAGTTTTGGGCAATGTCCAAAGGTGTAATAGTGTGTACAACAGAGATAGGTGTTGCAATGTCTCCAGATTTGAAAGATTTGTGCAGGGCCTTGGGGTGGAATTTCATTTTAAGAATGATAAAGCTTCGGGAAGATTCATTTTCCGTGATTTTACCGGACCAGAACATAAAAGGATTTCCCAGCACATAGTCATTACAGATTTTCTTCCTAATCATCCCAAAGTGAAGGATATCAGCTTTCTGTGGAGTGAATTCTCATCTATCTACTCCATTCTTGGGAAGGGTTCTTTTGAGGAGTGTGTAGTTGTCTCCCTTAATGAAAGGTGCAAGCAATGGGTACGAACACTTGTGATGGTTTACCAAACTAAAGACGTGACGCCTTACATGCATATCTTAGCATACCATGTCTGTGATATGATAAGACTTCATGGAAATCTGAGATGCTTTTTACAGCAAGGCTTTGAAAAGTTAAACGCCAGTGTTACATCGTGGTTCTTCCGCTCAACATGTCACAGGAGTAAGGAACCACTGAAGCAGGTTATGCTAAAACAAAACAGAATGGTTTCTTCTCAGAGTTTTAGGAGAAGTCCGTGGAAAATAAAATGTAGTTTGTTTCAAGGACAGGGTCATAATAGGCGGTCATGTACCAACAAGAATAGACAAATTAAGTCGGATGGACACCTAGATCTGGCATGAAGTGCGCATATGTGCTAATACTAACTTTTAGACCGGGTGTTCACTTTAATTATAGGATAAGTAATCTACCATAGGTGATAAACTGAATTTGAACTGAAACATAGTTCAAGAATCGGCAGAATATTAGCAAATGAAACAAATCAGTTATAATATGTGTGAAGTTTATACACATTTTTTATCCCTAGCATTTCATTTCATAAACATTCCATTATGATTCGAATACTGGTTAAAACACGTTTTGTGTAGGGTACAATGCTCTTCAAATGAAAAGGTGTTTTTTATTTAGTGCTATTGAATGTGACATTGTTTCAGAGAATATTTGAGACATTTTGTTAAACCTTTCTGTACATGTAACATGTTCGCACAAACAGTGGATATGAAAGTGTACAAATGGGATTTCAGTAGTGACATGATCTAAATGATACGATCTGAGACGGCAAGCCATTATAACACTAATTTAGTCAATATGTTGCACCTATGAAGTTAAGGGTATCATCAGGGTATCAGTAACATGTCTTTTAAAATAGTTTTTACACATTTCACTATATACATATCATCACCAAAGAGCAGGTGGGAATGGCTTGGTGAGGAATACACCATGCTAGTTTATGCTGCAGACTGTCAGTAAAGAATACTTAGTTGGAGTCGATAAACATGGCAACTCTCAAACAGTTCAGTTACATTTTAATGCATCACCAGCAACGACCTATGCAGAAATACGTTTAGTATATTAGTAAAGGGATTTCTACATTGTGTAATAGTGGACGGTCGCTCGGAGGGCAATTTGGTTATCTCAGTTGAAATCACAATCAGGATTTTGATTGAAACAGTTCTTCTCCCTAAGTTTAAATTGTGCTTTAGAAATCTAATATGAACGCTGAATGCGTATTGGAGCAAATATATTGCCATTGTTTCTGCATTTACCACTGCAGAACATATTTCCTGTATGGAAATATTAGATGTCTTGAGTACCCTCGACTCATGTTTCAATTACTTTTTTTTATAGATTCGTCATTAATAAACATGTTACAACATACAAAGATTTGGTCTTATATTCATTAAGCTTATTGGTGAGCGGCGTAAAACCATACTCACTCACTCACTTTACAGAATATGTTTTTTTCACAAAGGCTGACAGGGGGGTTGCGCACGAAGTATAGATTTGCAATGCGGAAATGCACCAGATATAACCAAAACCTGAAAACAGAAAAATGAATGAAAGCTACAGAGAGAAAGAATGTCACTACACTCACAGACAAAATATGTCAAACAAAAAATGAACTTTCGAAACATAAACAAAATCTGTATACATCTACCGAAAATGTCGGTTGAAGAATCACATAACTGAAAATCAAAAATCAAAAAATCAATTGGATAACTGCAACAGTGGTGTTTTGGTTTTGGTGGACAATCCAACTGGTCAAAAATCAGGTGTTACGACCCTTGTGGTAACATAGGGTACAACAGGACAGCAGGTCGATACCTGCTTATTGGCATGTTTCACAAACAGTAGATATGGATACCCTAACATACACTCACTTCTAGAAAGGAAACTGTTATAGATGTAAGTACATTGTAGTACCCGTCATTAAGGTGATAATACTCATTGAATATGTAGAAGATCTAAAATACTAATCACGGCATACATACGGCATATTGTAATTCCATCTTCAAATATGTTCATGTAAAATAAAAAAAGACGTAATATGCTCCCCAAGAGTATGTTTTGTCAGTGGTCACACATGTAAACAATAGTTGATCATATATGCTGAGTATTTCTCCCTTTCAATGTAACAATTCGACAGCGTTTCATCCAAACGTGGATATATTATGCCAAGGGATCCGGAACACGAACACTGCAGTTGTACATACGTAGATCGATCGATATATTGATTGACATCTACTGACATGAGCTGGCATTTTCCTCATTGACATGCATATGGTAACATGAGTTTTTGCTAAAAGTGTAAGGCCTCGCTCGGAATTTTTTTATGTCTTTACTCCTTACGCCAAGAAGGTGTATTATTTCATTTATGTTATGCGCAGTCGTTGGTATTGAGATATATCTGACAATAGTTTGCTTGTAGATACAAATTCAGGAATCAGGAATCAGTGCAGTATTTAAAATGTAAATTTGATTGTTTTCAGTATTTGTGTTCTATAATAAAAACTAGACTACCATAGACAGATGACTCTTGCCGATAAATATGGCAACAAGTACACCCTGAAGCAGTATATATGTGTAGATGTGTTGTTAACATGCACTGATGACTTGCAGCGAGTTTTGGTGTTGTATATACTACACGCATTAGTCATATATAGCGTTGTACTCATATTTCAAATATTAATATATCTCTTGTTTCCGGATAACTCCATATGTTCTGTAGACCAAAGTCTTTCGAGGCAGCTGAAGGTCTGGTGTATACAGTCACCACAGTATTAATCTGGATACACACTGATTTCAACATGAAAATAGTGCAGAAAACTTATGCATGAACGTCCAGATCTAGAGCATGATACCAACAGTTACTATAACCGTGTGATGCATCAACATGTCAAGTACTTTCATTAAGTCGTATGTTAAGCCTTAAGATCACAAAATGGGTCTTAAACTGTAAGGAATATCATGCATGATATACGATACACAATTCTGATATATATCAAAATGACATGTTTGTGCTGATGAAAAAAGATGATATTAAAAGTAGATATGTTGGTCGATCGACCCTGACAAATTAGAACTCTCGATTGTCTCAAGATAGACCTTTTAGTGACTATGTTGGAACTAATTAACACTCATTACCAAACTATACATCTTCTTATAGGTCACGATCTTGTGCGAGCAAGTCGATTGTTACCAATTCCGGCGCCTACAACATATGGAAAATAGAATGTTGAAAGATGTCTGCTTGTATGATTTTGCTACTGCAATCATTTATATTTATGCATAAGATAGCTACGCCATAAATCGCAAAGAACAAAGAAGAACCAGACGTCATTTCTGGAGATTCGAACATGCGCTTGTAACTTGCTGACCTCGTTTATTGGACGACGTTATTTATAACAGGGAAGTGTCTTGTGAGCTGTTCCCCATAGATCTTATTAGGCAACGTAGCAAATGGCCGATATGATCTATATTCTAAATCAACCTATCGCCGTTATGAAGGGTTGTCACCGAAAATCACAGAGTAAAGTCAGATCGTTCGAAAAACGGCGGTTGTTATCAAACTCTCGTTTTACGATACATCGCATTTTGCTTACGACAAAAACCGAATGGGTTAGTGCTATGTCACTTCCTTAAACACGATTGTTTATGTGGTGATTTACGTCAAGCTTAAACAAATCGTCCGCATCTTAGTTATACGCGAACACTTGATTCATTGAATTTTGTATAGAGAACCAAAACACTGGCCTCCCTGGTATAACCATTTTCATATTTTGTAAACGGCAAAGTATCTTATCTGGTAGTGTGTCGTTTCATGACATGAACACAACTAGAATTGACGAAAAAACACGCATCCTTAGATATATTTGGTACTGGTCTCAAGACACTTTTGTGATTATCTTAAATGAACTCATTAAACAGCAACGTATAATTAATTTTACAATCATTCGAAATTCTACCAACAGTGACTGTGATTATCAATGCACGCACGTACACAGACGCGCATACGCATACACACACGCGCGCACGCATACGGACAGACACACGCGCACTCACGCATGAAAAATAAACCAGCTTACCTACACCAATCACATCCATTTTGGAAATCGAGTTTGGTTTTTTCTCCATAAAGCCAGATGTCTTCGTTGTTGTAAACGTGTATTTTAAGTAACAGTATCATTGGTACAGCGGTGGCAGAGACACATATTTTTTCGATCACTGAGTTCGGCAAATGACATAAACGAACTATTGACATAACCTCAGTTGACCGATTGATGCACTGATTGTCATACGTTCCTGCTTGTGAATACGTAAAAAAAAATGGCTTACAATTAAAAACGTTATTAATGCGTAACACCAATGGAATCGAATTAATGAATATTTTAGCATTAAAAGATTTTGCTGCTGTTGACTTTGCTATACAAATCAATATTGTGGTATATCACAAAAGTAAGATTATATTTTGATGACTTGCTCGTTACCATGTTCGTCAATTTGTGAATGTGTCTTTGTCTTTACAATATTAGGTGTGAGTGAATGAGTTACAGTTTAACCTCGCATGTCATTGTTTCAGCCATGAAGTGACAGCAATGTTAGCAGTCCCATGAACCACTGAACTGCCGTACCTGGGAATTCGACAGATTCATTTTACGAATAAAAAAAAGACAATATCTGTACGTTCTCATTACGCAGCGCCAGCAGGAACTATTATTCAGATGATAAAACATTACTGTACCTCTTTATCAGGAGCGTTTTCATCCTCGGCGTGTTTGATGCATGATGACAGAATGCGTCCTCGGAATCTGCAACACCGGGTATGACAGAACAACCAACTTTTGTCACTATGTCGTGTTAATTGTGAAGTGTTATGATAATTAAATAAGAGTAACCTTCAGCATCCTGTATAAACTTTACACTGCAGAGTGACACAAACACATATACAAGTGCGTACCCCAATTTCAATGGTTCATAAGCCCGGAAGGTTTTTAATATGTATGGTGAATTTCTGGTCACTCTATCGGTTTCAAAACACATTTCCAGGCATATAAGGATCTTTAATTTATGAACGCTTACTAGTCTTAATGCCGTGGAAGAAAACTGGAATACGTGTTTGTCAGTTAAAAAACATAATCAACAACTAACCCGATAGAGATCCCGATTAAAACTCCGATTACAAGAAGACAGGCTATGGTTGAAATAATCACAATGGGAACATGTGATTCTTGCCTTTGAGTTGGGACGTCGGTGACAGTGGCTGTATGAAAAACAGTAACATATAATAAGGAAATAAATCTCACTTGTTTGTCTGTATCAACTTATGTCTTCTGCAAGTAGATAGATTTTCAACCCTCAAACAATCACGTGATTTTTGTCTTTCACGGCCATAATGATATTGATCATAGGTGTTGTATATGTGAGGTTTCAGTACAATATATTGTATTTGGGTGCGTGACATTTTGATTATGAATATAGTTTAATCTTTCAAACTTCAATGAACTGAAATACCTACTAATAACCTACTCTTTGTAAAAATACTCATTAAGTGTATTACAAAAAACTACTAGATCCCCATTAGTTAGTATTTTTGTATATATTCAATGTAAAGTGATTAAATGTCTACGGATATCTTCACGTTTTTATTATAATGGAACATTTTCACGTTACTTTTTCCAATAACAGAAATTGATGCAACTCTGTACCAACATGTCCTGTAATTACTATGATTAATTTCCATTGTACGTGTTACATGTTTAGCAATGGACACTACAAATACCAGCATATCCCCTACATTGAGAGGTTCCGTTACCATCGATCATGGAGGTGCATTGACTTCTTCCATCATATGTCAACCCTTGGCGACGTGTTTTGCAGTTGCCACTCTTCTGTTGACAATTGAGACAGTTTTGAGAGCAGGCCAACTCACAGGTCTGTCCCTGCCACCAGTCAAGACATCCATCGCAAATTCTGTCATCGCTACAACAGGACCTTAAACAGTTGCATTTCTTCTTCTCACAGCTAGTTCCTGTGAACCCTGCCTTGCACGATGTACACCCCCCAGCTTCAGTGCAGGATAGACAGTTAGGTAGGCAAGGGATATCGCAGAGAGGAGGCTTCCAGCCAGGTACACAGCCGTGGGTACAGCGAGGAGTGTCTCCGTCAATCTCTGTACTGCAATCTCTATCAAGACATTTATCAGTACAGTTTCTGTCACAGGAGGGCCCATAGAAGCCAGGTTTACACCCATGAAGACATATCCCCGTCAGCTGACTGCAGTTGCCGTGGAGACATCCCACTGAACATGTTTTGTCACAATGAGACCCGGAAAGCCCGTCCTTGCATCCAGATGCACATGACCCATCGTAAAAGAAACACTGTGAATCAGTACACTGTTTTCCACAATTGTGTTCACATTTGTCCCCCCACCATGTGGGTTTACAGCCTTCAAGACAATTCCCTGTTGTACGGTCACAGAAGACACTGTCACCATAGCTCTCTCTACACTGAGGTGGACATGTCAGTGAACAGTTTGTAGAGTAATAGCAAGTTTCACACTGAATACACACTCCTGTTGTTTTGTGACATCCACCCGTGTCACAGTGTTGACACATCTTTTCACAGTAACCACCATACCATCCAATATAACATTCCTCACATGTCCCGGACTCAGATACCGACAGGCAATGGTAGTCTATACCGTTAACAATAGCGATACCTAGAAAATGTAAAATAAAAGTTGGATTAGAAATAGCATGAATACACCAATCTACCATACTCCGATATACATGTACATGTACTACACACGAGATTAGTCCTACTACAAAGTCATAACTTGATGTGAAACATCGTGTGCTTTTAAGGATGTCTGCTGCTGTGATTTTGTAATCATAGCACGACTCGAAATGGGTGTGTTCCATCGACATGATCTAAGTCAATATATAGCATATTTGACTTGAAAGTCAAATCGTCACAGATGTAACCTTTCATGTAGGGAAAAAGGGGAATAAAATCCCATAGCACAGATGGTTTGTTATAGATAAACGTTTTATCCATTTGTGCTTAAAATGTTTAATGCAATAACATACTATTATTTACATAGTGTACGCGAAACGGTGAATACGATGAATGACTGAGTACCTTCTATGCCTCTACAGCAAAGTTTGGCGCGGTAGAGCGCAGTACCATTTAGACGTACCACCTGCTTTGTCCCATTTGGGAAATATTAAGATAATAAAAAATACGTATTTGTCTTAGAATAATTTAGATAGTGTTAATACACATCCTTATAATAATATCAATTATCCGATGCAAACAATCTTCATACACATCCTTAAGATAACTTAAAATATCTCATAAAACCCTTCCCCATCTATCGTTAGTATATGAGTTCAGTATACATATTTTCAGGAGAGGTGAATTGTCAAATTATGTGTACCAATGATACAATACGTTCAAACATACTCACTTTGTAGGTACATGCATATGGCTATTGCAAGCAGTTGATGTAATTCCATGTTAACAGTTGTACGCTGTAAGCAAGAAAAATGTATTGGTTCCACATTCAAAAGACACAAAGCATGTAGGTAATTAGAAAAGGTCTTGTACAGAGTATTACTTCGGAAATTGTTTGACATAGTCATTAGTTTGTCAAATGTCACACTCGTAAGTAACTGAGTCAAAACTGATGATTGTTATCATCTTTACGATTATCAAAATTGTGAGTTGTGTTTTGGCCTAGGGATTGTACGTACAAACATGTACGTACAAACAGTTATACAATCGATGAACGGGAAGTATAAACAAGAAGCAAATACACAGAAATGTACTACGCATTCGGTTTTATGTCAGCAAATAGACGGTCAAATGATTATTTCCCGATTAATCTCAGATCGATTTCGTCCACAGAAAGAAGCGGTTGCATAAAATGTAAGTGTTTTGTTGCAGTTGTAGTTGTAATAGTACACAATAATGTTTTTCCAACATATATTTCAGTTCAAGCGAGAAAAAACTGAAACAGAATACATGAACTAGGTGACGGGCATTACAGAACAGCGACACCCACCTAATTTCTACTTTGTTCTGATTAAAGTGAAAAACAACTACTGTATACATCGAACCTTTCAATGTGAATCATATTCGCATATAAAGACGTGTTTCTGTGGTCCCTCACACTTGTTCCAGATCGATAGTTTGCGTTGTCCTCACGTTTTGCCCTTGTCGGTTTGCTGAACACCTATGTCATGCTATTCCTAATAACACTCGGGAACACCTTTGGCCATGTTTATTGCCGAAGTAGCGTTGATATACGATGATATCGTTTGCTTTCATTATAGTCTATGTAATCAATCGGAAACCAAAGTACCCGAAATTTCTGAACTTGACTGTTACTTTTTCGGGAACTTACATAATACAGTACGTTCCAAGGGTGTAATAGCTCAGGTATCCAAAATTCCGATTTCAATAATGACCTGCTTTTACTATCAAACTCCTGTCTCAAACACATACGGGGTCATAAGGGAGCAACCATTTGATTCTCAGGGGGCGGGGAGGGACGGGATTTCCCCGAAAAACATAATCAAGCCCCCGTTTTACTGAACAATATAACATATGTAGTGAATGTTGGAAAATAATAATGTCCCCTTTCTTGCAAATACGCACAAATATAAATCCCTGCACAGTGGTATCTAGCAATAAAATTGCATTTCTTTATTCATTTATTTCATTTAGCGGCAGTGCAAATGTTTTGAATAAGTTATACGGGTTGCAACCCGACCCAATCTCCATTTCTTCTGCAGTTAATCAAGACATGCTTGGAGCGTTCTTTTTTCAGTTGTGACACGTTCCCATCGATGTGCTCAACTTTTATACCTCTTGTGTGCATCCTTCCTGAATTTTTGTCTTAACACGAGTTTTCTACATAAAGTGCGAAATCAAAATCTCCGAAATGCACGGACTTTGAGTCATCCACACATGTTGGCTGCATTTATGCAATCGTTTCCCGATATTTAAAGGGAAATAACAATGAGTTAACTAACAGATTGCCGCTGAAGCCTGTGAAGCGCGATGAAGCGGCTTTGTTTGGAATTTGCAGAAAAGACGAAACAGTGTTAAACCGACTTTATATTTCCCATTGAACAATCGAAAGAATATCTTATGCCCTTGGACGATGCCAGATAAGAAGATATACTGGAGGTTAAGTTTGTAAAAGGACATCCCAGTGTTGACGAAACTTATTATCACAACATTTTCATGGTCAATCTTCGAAACATGTGCATGAATGTCATGCCCGGTGTCTGATTTCGGATATTTCTCCCGTTCTTCGTTTTTGATAGACTTTCTGTGTCTTCCGGAAGAAGAAGTTAAGTTTTAATAGGATGCGCATACCAATAGCCGTAATGATGGATGATGTGGTAAAATATATACGGAAATTAAATTTTGTTCGGTAATACCCGACACAGCTTTATGTGAAATAACTATTGTTTTTAACTGTTTCAGATTGTATATAGAAGGTTTACACTAATTCTCAAAATGCTTCAAGTGACTAAGTATATGACTATAAAACAGTAATTTGGCCATGAAAGGTTATTGTATAGACAAAATAGATTTATATTATTTTATTTCTATTTCAGGTACCTTTTACGGATATGGATCTATATTGCCTTCACAATCATCTTCAATACGGGTATGAATCTTTAAAATCACATTGTGAAAATATATCACGGGTACACTGAACGAAAGCGTATTGCAACAAAGGGAACGAATAGACAAGGTTGTATTTGTTTAACATCGTGAAAATAACCAACACCAATAAAGTTCTATTTATCATTAAGAGGTTTTTTTCAAAACTTTGATGATAGAATAGCCGCTGGTTAGATTCTTTCCATGTTTGTGATTTAAACAATATTTATTTCCGAAAAGGGATATGGCATCGGTGGACAGGTTAAGCCAATTTGAAGACCTCTCCCTCCATGGACATTTCACAATTAATAATCGTCACGATATGACGTAAAGCATAAACTCACTCACTCACTCACTCACTCACAATTAATATGAATAAATTATCAATAAAATAATAAATTTATATAAGTGTACTTACTGTTGCAAATATCATGATGCACAAGTACACAATATACAAGTCTTACACAAATACACACACAAATACACACACAAACACACACACACACACACACACATATATATATATATATATATATATATATATATATATATATATATATATATATATATATATACCAGTACTTAACCAAACCGGCGATTCTATGCATATATGTACATTAACACATATGCGCTTGTAGACATATCTAGCTACCTCTATGTACCAGGAAATCACACATAATAACACTATTAAATTGATGTAATTGTTAAGAAGACACATTTAAATTTTTAATCTTTCAAACTTTACAATAAACAAATGAACACATTGTATAATAGCAAGGTTAGTTGCAGGAGATTTTTAGCATTTCCATACAATACTGAATCCAAGTCATATCATTTTATGTAGTAGTACATATCATGACGAAGATTACAGTAGTTGGGATATGAAAGGAAGTAATGTGTAGGATCCTCGTAATAGTATCCACAAGAGCATGTAACAGATTCAAGAATCTCTGTGATGTCTATGTGCATTTCAATCATTGCATCTGAACCTTAGGCGGAGGTGGATACTTTGACCGGAACGGGCACCACAGTCTATTTTAAAGGCAACAATTATTTAAAGATGTTTAGTTGTGGGGATACTTTTAGTGATATCATATGCATTATTGTGTTACTATATATTATCTGGTTAATCATTCTCATGTTTGTCATACTTTTAAGAAGTTCAATGAGTACCAATACATTGGCCAGTTGACTAAAGGGATTTTACCCATGAATAGTTCATTTTAAAAGGCATGATCAGTATGTATCGCCAAAACTGCTAACTCAATAACAGCGTTAACTTGTACGACAGGAACAGAAAATGCCAATCACATTTTGACTAAGTTCCTTGACAATAAAACAAATGGTTTGGCAACCACACAGGATGGAAGGTTCTGGTCAAACACTATAGCCATCTTTTTGGAACATGTCGTCCAAACCTCCATTTTCTGTACCTATCCATTTATCAAAACCATCTTTCAACATCTCTTTCTTCTGGCGGCGGTCATGTTGGATTCTTCTTTTGATCAAGGAAAATGTATCCACAATTCTATTGGTTTTAAAGGTCGAAGTGAATCGGTTCCAGACTTCTGTATAACCAGTAGATAACATCTAAATCCAACGGAAAGAATTCTTGAGGCCGAGATACTTTATTAGTGAACACGTTTACAGACAAATGTTTTAAATTGTTCATAAAATAACAGCTGATCAATTAAGATCGAAACTATGTATAATTTGGGAATTTTCAGTTATTTAACAACTTTTGGTTTTGGTCAAATGACAGGTTTTAAAGGTCGAAGTGAATCGGTTCCAGACTTCTGTATAACCAGTAGATAACATCTAAATCCAACGGAAAGAATTCTTGAGGCCGAGATACTTTATTAGTGAACACGTTTACAGACAAATGTTTTAAATTGTTCATAAAATAACAGCTGATAAATTAAGATCGAAACTATGTATAATTTGGGAATTTCAGTTATTTAACAACTTTTGGTTTTGGTCAAATGACAGGTCACATGAGTATAGAAACAAGGGGTTTCTGTTCTCATAGCAATAGGAATATGTTTCTCAAAACCGGAAGTGGCATCGTCAGAGTGTTCGTGGTTATGACGTTGCTTATACGTGAACTACAGCCTCTGTAAATTTTGTATTTATATTAGTATGAGTAAACCCATTTTGATGATCTCATTTGTCCCCTTTCAGGCATATATATCGGTGAAAAATGTACGGATCCAATATGTACAACGACTAAGACAGCTACAACGGCTTGTCCAACTGTTAATAACTGTCTCCTTGGAAGTTGTACAGTTAATACTGAAGGAGACATTGGTTGCAAAGATGGCTGCAAAAATGGCTTTTCGGGGAGACTATGCACCATTCCATGCATATCAAACTGTTTAAAATGTAGCAAACGAGATGCAAGCAATTGTATAGAGTGTAAAGAACGCCATGTAGGCGAATATTGTGAGAATGAATGCCCGAATACCTGTCCTGAAGGATGTTACAGGAATGGTGTCTGCAAGAAACAATGCTCGGATAACCAAGTGCCTAGATGTAGACTTTGTAACGTCACTTCAGGGATATGTCAGAAATGTGACATCCATTTAACTGGGGAGAACTGTGAAAATGACTGCACGAACTGTGTTGGAAAGTGTTCAATTTCAGGTTGCGCAGAAGGATTCATAAATGGGTTTCACGGAAACAAATGTGACACTCCTTGTTCGGAAAACTGTTTTCCATTTTGTCAGCCTGACATGAGTGCAACAGGGGAATGTACACCTGTGTGCGATCAAGGCACCGGCAGTTGTGCGAATGGCTGTAAGAATGGATTCAGAGGTCAACAATGTACAGATGGTTGTAGCTCCAGATGCAAAGGTATGAGATGTAATCAAACCACAGGCCATTGCATGGCGTGTATTGAGGGGTACTAAAAGGAAACGTGTCATTTGCGATGCTACAACTGTAAACGTGACCTTTGTGACATGAAAACTGGTTTCTGCTTTGAATGTAAGGACGGGTACTATGGAGTACACTGCAAACAGACCAGCACTAACTGCCAGTCAGGCCTTTGTGAACGCAATGGTGGATACTGTATTGACGTTCTCCAAGTGACAACAGTTGGGATGTATCTTTCAATTCTGGCTACCTCGGACAAGATGTGTGTTTTGACCGCATGATGTAATCCGCCAAAGAACGTACAGAACATACAGATGGGTACATACGCAAAGAAGGATGTACTGTCGACCATGCCTATTTATTACAGAGAATCGGTCGACAAATGAAGAACAAAAATGCGAATAATCCTATAGCTTCACGTCATTCTCAAATGGATTATTAAGCTATGGTAATGTTTCAGGTGCTTCCAAGGTCCCACCGCCCCAGTCAACCATGTACCCACTTGTGATCGGATTTATTGTCTTCGGGGTTTTTGCCGCCATTCTGATCTGCATACTTAGCCATAGGTAAGCATACGACACATATAGTGTGTATTCGGAAAAGCAATAAATGGCATGTTCATGAACGCGTTTCTTTAGATGTATATTGTGTAGAAGTGATACAACAATGTTTCTTTAATTCACAAACGTATGATAGTGGAAGAACTATATTGCCTTCCTTTATGGGCCATTTGTAAGCAGCGCAGTCTAAATGGAGATGTTTTAAGGCTTTACTTGGTTTTGACCACCGTTGTTGGTGTTATATCGTGGGCTTACTTTATAGCACTGGTGTTCTTGTGACATGTCGATCAGTCATGTGAAGTGTCAAGATCATTCTCAAAGGTCATATCATCAAAAAAGTATGTTAACCCCCAACTCAAGAAGGATATCCTATTGGTCAATGGATTTTGGCACATGTCTTATTAGGGCGGAAGCGAGATCGAACATATAATTCAGGGACCTTTTAGGCTGTATGCATGTAGTGGATAGAATAGACGTTTTATCTTCTGATATCAGTAGCTGGTCACGGTAATCTACTATCAATGAGTAGCATATGATATATTTGAGTGTGAAAAAAAAGTAATTGGACATATCACGGACAGCATATTATGTATATAATTTCTGTAGCCATGTGAAGATTTGGGACACATTGATCAGTCATGTCAGGGTCAATGTTTTCCTCATAACTTAACTCATACAAATGTTACTTAAGAAGGATGTTAACTTCACTGTCCCGTGTGTTGTATATTGCTAGTCAACTTACCTCACGGTATTGGATATTATCATAACAGAGTAATACCATCAATAATAAAATTACATATCGAGTTTGGCTCTTCCAAGATCTTTGTAAATAGTTTCAGCAAACAGCAGCAGAAACAGGCGTGTGTTTTTTTACTAGAAGAGTTGATCAAAGTTTTTGTAAAATTTAAATACGAATGACTTCAACTGTACACAGTGCACTGTCCTCTGCGTCAAGTATTTGACGTATGCGACCGGTCATCGTTTGTTTACAAACTCCAAATAAGTTGAGAGTTATATCCTTTTGTTAAGCTTTCAGTATTACACAACATGACACCTAAATGTGTTATTGAATGATATGTGGACAATAGGACGAGGTGTTAAAACACGGCGTTATTCCTTTAAACGTTCTTTTGTTTCGCCTGAAAAGTGAGTGAGTGAGTATGATTGTATGCCG
Source organism: Haliotis rufescens (assembly GCF_023055435.1). NCBI lineage: Eukaryota > Metazoa > Mollusca > Gastropoda > Lepetellida > Haliotidae > Haliotis > Haliotis rufescens. Next base: position 8,898,083 of record NW_025963890.1, read on the forward strand.
CTTTTAGCAATATTCCAGCAATATCACGGCGGGGGACCCCAAAAATTGGCTTTTAACCACGAGGCTACCCGACCGCCCTCGCCTGAAAAGATGGAAATTTACCACATTTGGGAATAGTTGCATGATAATCGAAGGAAGATAGCCAGAGTTACATTTTCTTACTAAACTCCCTCATTAAATAATCGATAAATGCTATTATTACATTTGAGCATGAATATACATAAACCTCAAATTCATATAAAAAGGTTAATCTGTGTTATCGTTAAATGTTTTGGAAAAAATTAGTTTCAAGTGTGATTTCCTCACAAACAGGAACATGTCTCGGATTTTTAATATCGCCCTTTACACCCGTATGAGTGTGAATTGCGAGTGTGAAACATGATTTCCACTATCTTAAAAACAGATGATACAGATCATGTTGTATGAACGTTCATAACATGTATAGATTCTTACTCTGCTGAGTATAAATATTGTGTTTATATTTAGTTTATAAGACACACATATTTTGTAGATGTGTATAACATCCCGTCTTATTTGAAACTTTATAACAAAGTAAACTAACTTTCCTACTTAAATTAATGCTGGTATATTCCACTTCCCCTAAGCCTCTATTTAAACATTGTTACTGCTAAAGAAACAAACCGAAACGCCCTACATCATCAACATCCATACATCCAATGACAACTGTGACAATCTATCATATGTCATTATTTCCTTTAGAGTATGCAAACTGTCGACAAGAGCGCGAGAAAATCAAGGGCGATCGGCAGACACTGTTCCACTTCAGTACCGTAGGAACAGCTACAATGAAATCTATGAGGAAGAAATGGATCCTTCTGCAGGTCAACGACCACGGACTAAGGCATATTACAGCCCACTTGTAAGACAGGACAGTGATTTAACTGTAAATAACATTTCGTTAAGCAACATTTCTTCATCTGATAATGACTCCCTAATTATACCACCATGGTTTGCACGTTTGGGTCACGATATAACCGCTGAGTCACCATACAACTAGAACAGTATTTATTTTAAATCAACACTTATGGGATTGCCTAAAAGTCCACTTATCTGTCAATTGTAAATGATATTGATAAAGTAATTTCAGAGCGATTTTCCATGACAGTACCATGTCAATTTCTAATTCCTGAAATATATATGCCCAATCACTGTTGTCATTGTGAAAACGTGTTGACATCCAGTCATTTTCCGAACTTGGACACATTATATTACAAACACTACATTACAGACCTTTCTTAAACATTGCATGGTTGATGAATGCATCCGGATTTAAAAAAATACTAATGTGACATTGTTGGTTACTTATCAATAAAACGAAGTGGCACAGACACATGTAAGGGGAGATTAAACATGCTGTCGGCATGTTGAATGCCAGAGTTCACAACGTAATAACGTTAGCCAGTGAACTATTGGTTGCTTTCATGTTCGGCACAACCTCACAGGTCGTCACCGTTCATGCGCCCCACGCTTAAGGACGTCTCGCCATGTTCGAGATATCAATCAGTTGGGCATAGGCAATTGACTGAAGAATGTCAAAGCATCGATGGTCGTAGGCATGCATTTGTGTTCAAGGTAACAGTTACGTTTGTGATACCCAGTTCCAAGATGGGAACATGCCGCATCATCACAATGCTGTGTACAGATATATGATAAAAGTCTAATTTAATACAAACTGGATTGTACCTAAAGTTGAGTAAGGCCTTCTTAATTTTCACTTATGCTTATTTGCTTCAACTAGCCGGCTTATGTGGAAAAACGGATTGAGAAGTTGGTATTTTCAGATAAAAACAATTCATGACAAGTTATCGTCCTGAAGTAATCTACATGTAATGTTATTTATTAAAATTAACATTTATTTTTTGCTATGTTGCAGTACGAGTCAACATCTTACGTTTCGGTATTATGTATTACTATTTCTCCCCAGAGTATAAAAGGTTTCAACTATTTCTATTTAAAGAATAGGATATTTGTTTGGCATTGTTGAATGTTATTTTACAACTGATTATTACTTTTGACATAATTATTACATACAAATTGATTGTAATTACTGTGTAGTCACGATATGTAAATGTCTAGAATCGCTCATATATCAATAAAGCTTCTTCGTCTCCTTTAAACGAGCCTTGCATGTATTAATTTTCATTAACTATTTTTTATATGTCGGAGACTAATCTGTATCTTGTGACATTGGCTTACATAACCTTTGGTCCAGTGAAAAGAAGGTAGTGGCTGGTCTCCAAGGGCTAAATATAAATCTTCATTGAGTAAACATGTACGTCCTAGAAGACAAAGCTGAATGACAAGTTATCTCACCATGAGCTACAGTGACATTGTACAAAACATTACATGTAACTACGACACTGATTGTATTAAAACTTACAAGCACATTTTCTCTTGCTGCATTATGGGCAAGTTACTTAAGTGATATGAGAAGATGTTTATGACTTTTACATTTGACTGTGGGTATACCAATTTTGTCGTTCAGTAATTTCTACTCCTGATGGGTAGCGTTAAATTTGATTACCCCTAAGATTCACGAGCCAATGTTAACAACATAATGTAGCGTTATCGCACATGTCCGTTCATGGGTCAGGAATAAATGGGTTTTTTTGTAGCTGCATACCTACATGTATGTTGTTCAAAAGGCAACTATAAACCAAGTGCGGCTGCATATTATATTATGCAACTTGGAAATATTTTTTTCCATATTGAGGAAAATAGTTTCACCACTGAAATATTAACGCTAGACATTCACCAAAATGTAATATAAAAAGCCAACGCCAACGCCAATTGAGCCGTAATAAAAGGGAGATGACCAATGGTGCTTTTTCTTGCTAAAATCTATCATTAGAAAATCTAACTGATGACTTATAACATTTATTAATGCTTATGTACCAGTACGATTCAACGTTTACTGTATTATTATTATTTCTTCTCAAACCTTCGAAAGATTAAACTATTTCTAAAAACTACTTTGTTTGCTTTGTTGACTGTTCATTTTTGACACAAGTAAAACAGACATAGATGCTGATAGCTGTTTATTGAAGGCGCCTCACCTTACCGGAAGAGAGCTATGCGCATCGTCGCTGCCATGTTATGGATGTATGTTGAAATCGAAGTGCATAGATCTACATATACGCATGTACATCCTTTGTGTTTCCCTTTGTCGGGAATCTTATCTGCACGTGTACACTACTGACGTAATTCATGATAAACAGATCGTTCATAGTCCACTCCTACCTGACACGTGCTTTTATCGGGTGTCTGGTGGGGTCACAATGACCTCTGTATTGGAAAAGCTGAATGATAATTTACCTCGCCTTGCGCTACGATGTACAATCAATTACATGTAACATCGATACTAACAGGTATTAATTAGTACGTGCACATGCCACAAGGGCATATGTTTTCTCTCACTGCATTATTGGCAAGTAACTTAAGTGATATGTGATATGAGAAGAGGTTTATGAATGCTTATGCATTATCCGACTATATGTAAAATATAGAGCATCGAGTATAGCTTTTACAGTTGCTTATGGATATCTCAACTTTGTCCTCGCCCTGTACCGCTGTACTTGAAAGGTAGCATTATACATTACTGACGAGTAACCTTTGTTAACACTTATTCAAGAGCCAATGATAACAACATAACGTAGTGTTATCGCACATGTCAGTTCATGGATCAGGAATCAATGTTTTTGTAGCTGCGTGGTTATGTGCAGCTAAACATGCAACACGGAACTGTGTTTTGTTTCATATTGGGATCAATTTGACCTCGAATATATATGAGGTCATGTGGATTAATAAATTTTATATTATATATATTACTTGTAGACTATATGTGTACAGGTATCGACATGGCTGAAATAATGACGTTACATTTTCACTTAAATTTAATACAAAACGTCAATACCACAGATCGATTATCCAACGAAACAGATTCTATTGGTCATAACACTCATAAAAGATATGAAAATTATAATAATGAATCACTAAAATCGTAAATGAAATATCATAACATTCAAATTCTGACCTAAACAATGATATGATATTTGGATATTTTTATACTACAGATAAAATATGCACATGCTATTCAACATTACTTTGCAATAAATGACATTTTTCTTAATAAATAATTGAAACCAGTAATGCATTTTCAAAAAAAAGGTATGTGAGACAAATGTGTAAAGTCATTTAACCGTTATTGTGCCTCTCCTATGAAAGCTACAAGCAAGTTACGTATCGACGTCTACAATGAACCATATTGTGGACAGTCATACGTTCTATGATTTATATATAAGCGAACATGATTGTGAAGATTCAAGCTGGGGAATACCCAACAAAATAGCTTATTTTCATACATACCAGAAACTATCTGATGTATGTCCGTGCCACATAGACCTCCGTGTTGTGCTAGGCGGTAGACGACTCTAAAGTGTGAATCATGACCGAGATACGTCTTTCCATGTTAGGCACATCGTTGTTGTGTGTGTGACATGCTATATTTAGATGTAAGCCAGTGTACAGGTAAAACAGTGTGCAGGTACTCAACACACCAGATTAACACTCTTCTAGTTATGGGGTACCTTTATCAGTGCAGCTACACGTTGCTTACCCAGTAATGACAAACTTTATGGGCTCATCTCTGTTGAAACGAAAGATAAAATCGTCAGGCAAATCTTCTATAATTGCTTCCATGTTCTACAATGTATCCAAATACATTTGAACTGGTACAAATAAAATTATGAAAGCACGTATTTATAGTTTCTATTTATTTGCATTTATGTCCGAGACAAGCTTTGCCACTACAGATTGACTGCTGGATATGAATATCTACATAATTGTTTTTTTTTCTGAACATGGAAGTCTGTTAGGAGGTTATGCATGTTTCGTAGACTACAAAAACAACACCCGCATTTGTACTTTGTAAACCGTATGTGTACACTTTACCGTTTAGAGGAGAAAGGTTTTACCTGAAGGAAATGTAATTATAGACTTTATTTGACCTTCTAACTAATAAATCGATGTCAGGTGTGTGTGTGTGTGTGTGTGTGTGTGTGTGTGTGTGTGTGTGTGTGTGTGTGTGTTGTTTAATGCCATAGTGACAATATATTGTGTTTAAAATGTAGAGCTAGGTTACCTGTAGATTTAACCGCGCTGAATTGAATTGGGAACCGAATCTAGCTCTACATTGAAAACACAGTATGTTTATCTCCATTCTACCATGACTAAATAAAACGCGAACTCTTTGGTGTAAATAAATGTATTGAGTGAAGCGGCATGGGTATGGGTTGAGTCCAGTGTTTTGAATGGGTTATCGATCTGAATTACGGAATCACCAACAACAGCTTGTGAACAAAATATGGCGCTGTATATACTCAAGCAGTTTGTTTACACCGTAATACTTCACTCGAACATACGACAGGCATTGAAAGCATTTAAGCTCGGCAACTTGGTAGGTTAACATGAGGTAGGCATCCCTAAAGAAAACTAAGCAAGCTTTGCAAGGCTTTCGTTCTACATCGAATGTCACCATTATGACGTCATATTGCTCATTGTGACGCAAAAGATATGACGTCACAGTCGTATATAGAAATTCCAAGCTCTCTGGTGTCTCAAAAACGTAAATACACTCCCTTTGTAGATTTCTATTGTGTTTTCTGCACGAAATGTATTGCCACACATCCTTTGAATATTGTAGCAACCGCATCTGTGCATTTTGTAACCTGTAACTGTAGATATAATTATTTAATTATCCCGCGATATGCCAAGGAGAGGCACGGGCCACCGAGCCGTGGATGCCCGTGCCTAAAATAAAAACAGAAGATGAGATTGGGTTAAATGGCCGAGGGTGTGCAGGTACTAGTGGGCTACTTAGCTGCTAATTGTGTATACCAAAATGCTACCGTTGCCATGGCCACGCGCGTGGCCAACGGCGATTGCAGCTAGCGCTGCTGGCCTGAGACTGCTTCCGCTGTCCGGCCCCCACGGTAGCATATTTAACCGCTACCATTGCTTGGCAACTCCCACGCTGCCAAAAGCAGCTCCACGCTGCTGGCCTAAGTCAGACTACCGCTGCCCGGCCCCAGGTAGCCGGCCAAAGCAGATCCCACTGCCCGGCCCCATTAGCAAAACCATTGTGCGGCTCCCACGCCGCGGACCCAACTGTCAGCTACCGCTTGACAAGACGACTTCCGCCGCCGGGCCCATATACGTGGCAATTGTTTGCCCCAACGTATGTTATTTTACGATTCCCCGGCTGAAAAGTCGGGAAAGACAAGGTTCCCACTGAGAAGCAGGTAACCCCGGAAAGGTTCCCGCTGAAAAGCAGGTAGCCTTAAGCACGAGTATTAATTTGGAAGCAAGTTAATTTGTTACTAGCAGTGTAGCCCACAAGAACCCCGCCACAAAGCACCAGAGTGCTACCCCACACCCACGGCCACGCGATACGCGGAGATAGCATTGTTGCCCGGCTTGCCTTTGTACTGAAAGGAACCACAAACCTGTGGAGATAACAAGCGCCAAGGCATGTAATAAATTGTCTGTAAACACACACAGTCCTTTGTGACTGAGGTGGACGCCCTCCCAGGCGTACCATGTCTTGTCTGATGCCAGGATCTGGGGATGTGGCACCATTGTACCGCCGAGCTCTTTGACTCGGTTGGCCAGTCGACGGTTGGTATTCTTCCGCATCCCCTCGATCTTTAGTGGGTCCCTGGCATCGTGCCAGTAGCGCCTGTGCAGCATTGAGGATACGATGATCTTGGTGTCAGGAAGCTGGGGTTGTATCCGAAGGGTTGATGTCACCATGTCAAGGTAGCGTCAAGTCCCGTGTAGTTCCATCCGTCACCCACTGGGGTGGCCATGCGCCGTTAAACCATTTGCCCTGCATGTAGGCCCCGAAGCTGGCGCCACCCGCTGCGTCTGAAAACAGCTGGAGGAAATCGCTGTCCACCCATAGTTGGTCCTGAAACACTGAAATGCCTTTATAACTCGTAAGAAATGTTAACCACATTTGTAGGTCTTCCTTGACCCAGCTGGTAATCCTAATGTGGTGAAATGGTTGCTTACCTTTGCTAAGCAGATCGGTTAGCCTGCGGCTGAATGCCCTTGCCTTTGGTATAGCCCTGCACATAAAGTTAAGCTTGCCTATGAGGGACTTAAGGGCCCTTTTTGTGACCTTGATGTTGCCTGTTGACAGGGTGTCTTGGATTTCCCTTGTTGCCTCCTTGATCTTGGACTCTGGGATTCTGATCTGCAGGTCCTAGAGCTATGGGAATGTTTGCCACACTTACCGCATTTGTGAGTGTACTTACAGTTGACCCTGCTACAGCCAAATTTATTGAAATCCCAGCATACCTGACTGGCGATGTCCCCCTGTACGCGTGTCATTGCGCCCCGTCCGCCTGATTGTGGTTGTAGTACCGGCTGTGTTACCATGTACTTCAGCCACAACTCCCCGTCGATGTTGTCCCAGCGTCGTGAGGGGTCCCTTGACATTCTGTGTCGGAATTGTTGGTCGTAGGTTGACCGGGCATCCCCCCGAATCGAAGTGCCGCCGTTCTTATGGTTTCCATGTAGGACAGCAACCCCTGGGTTGTGCGGACCTCGGAGTGCCTACTAACATATATACACATGAAAATGTGGAAAGCTGAAGTCCAGCTTGCCAGGGACAGGCGCTTTGGTTGCTGCTTTATTGGTTTAAAAATTACCTAACCTGAGGAGTCGTACGCCATGGTAATCGTACCGTCCTCGTGACTTCCCTCGGTGTCTGGTAGGATTGTGCCGAGGTCGACATACTCGCCACGCCAGATTTTTTCCCTCACCGTTTGTTTGACGTGCGCGTCTTTTCCGTCCGCACGGAAGGAAAGGGAATCCCCGTATCCTGCGATGTGATTGGCTGGCCAAGCCGCGTCACCGTCGGCCTCGCTAACCGGCATGCTGTTTAAAGCGGCGTTAAACGGCTCTCACTCTGTCGTGTCATTCAGTCTATATTTTCTACGAATGTTATCCGAACTATCATCATAACCTAGGCCATCTGCGTTACAGAAAAGAATGTGGTACCAGAGATACCACGCGAATCTAAAGTTGGTGTTTTCATATGGGATTAAGAGCTACACGTGCCTACAGTCCCATTCCATTGTGCCCACAATAAATCATGCAATGACACGGTCTGTTGCTCAGAAAGGGATTCGCTACAGGACTGATTACATAACATTTATAGACATAGTGAATTATACCCTTAGCCGTCTCGTAAAAGGCATACACATGTCTCGTGGTGGTAACGCCATTGTCTCTTCGGCTGTCCTTTGCTGCCATCATTATATGAATGTTTACATCTATAGCGTCAGCAGTAAATATCACCCATTCAACTAACACTCTTAAAATCACCCACACTAACTAAGTCACAAACCCTAAAACCTGTCATTTCATGTCGGACAAGTATATAGCGACAGGACCCCCGGACTGCCATTCAAGTAACTAACTAACGACTGCCATTCTATACTGCCATGCACCCCGAGGCACAACTCTCGGTAAGGACATACTGATGTAGATGTACGATCGCTAACATATTCGATGGATGCAATTTGGAGAATGCCTCCGTTATCTATTTCTTGTATTTATGTCCATGTGCCACTGTGAGTGGTTATTTATGGAATTAAACAATGTCAAAGTTGCACAGCTCGTTCAGGATGGCAGACCGTCCATGTAAAATACTTCTGGATTAACAATGGCAATTAGCATGTCCAATTATTCAGATTCGCATCAGGCTTGGCTGCAGCGATCTTAACGCAGATCAGTATGATAGACATATTGCATACTAAAACCTGTTCCTGTGGATATCATACCGAGCATGCTTTACACTTTTGTGTGTACAAACTACTAAGTTCTTCGAAATGAAATGTATTTTTACCAACAAGGTTATTTTTTACACACAGTGTTATGCAGAAATTCGCATTTGAGTAAAGAAGAGCAAATCCAAACATTAGCTTCTATTCAAAACTTCGTATTAAAAACTGGCAGATGTTCAATTAAATGAATTGTTTCACATAAACTGCAAATATATTTCTCATATACACACATCTAGCTTGGCATGTGCAATTCATTTGTTAATTTAACGTTCGCTGATGTATTTATTGCATCGTGTCTTATGGGTAATGAAGTGGTATTAACATAAGCGCTTCGATTGTTTACTAATCCATTTCTAGATTCTAGACATATACACATCATGGTTGCAGGGTAATTAGTCTTTGTCCCAATTCGGTCGCTATGATACTACGATGAAAATGAATACCTCGTTGTAAGCATCGGGGATTCGCCCTATGTTGGGCGAAATGGCGGGAGAACTAAAACCAAGCCTTACCTGTTGGTTTGCGCTAACCGGGCCGGGCGCTGAATGTTCCTGCAACTGGAGTATTTTTTCCAGTTGCTCGTTTACCTGGGTAGCCGAGTTGGCAGCCTGCGCGGCATTTACAAGCTGCGCCGATTGTACGTTAATTCTGTTGCCCCCTTCGATATTTCCGTAATTGGCAGACTCACCATCAGCTGTTGCCTCCTGTATAATGTGCACTCCCGGGGTTTGTCTCCTGGTTGTCCTGGCCTGCTTGGCTCCCCTCACAAGCTTGTGGTTGACGGGTGCTCTTCTCTTGGGAGGCATCACGAAGGTCGAGGTGGTGAGTTGGTATTCCACAAGCGTAAAATTGTCCGAGGGTGAAGTTCGGGAGTAGGACGGAATAAAAAAAAGCGATTATATACAGTGACACACGTGTGTACTTGGGGAAGGGCTGTTCGCGAATGACTCACAAAGGCGGGATGATGCTTGCGCGGGATTATTCCCCGGGCACAGTGCCGAGTGGTGGCCCGGGGTGATTGAGTTACGGGGGGTGATTGGGTTACAGACGTAATTAGCCCATGGTTTGGATACGCGCGATAAAGTCATTTAGTAGTTAGTACTAAATGTAAATATGCCTACCGACAATGACCGAAAATAGTACTATTCTATGAATATTAGCTTCCGCGGTGAACCAGCTGTTTCAATCAGAGGGGGTTTATTGTGATTTAATAGTCCCTTATTGACCAATCAGAATCGAGTAAATTCCAAAATCATAGTAGTATGTTTATCTCCTAAATATACCAACAGTTCAACTTAATCTAAATAACAAGATTAAACAACTTTTGAATCAACTGTTCAATGCTTTAATATGATCATGTGGTAATGCTAGAAACATACAAGGCAAAATGAAAAACTGCATTTGCCTTGGTTGTGTATCTCTACGACAAGTCAGATAGTGAGTGAATTGGGTGTATCGCCGCTTTGAACTGTACAGTATTTCAGTTTAATGTGGGAGTAAAGCCCGAAGTGATGCGGGTCTCAGGCCTTTACCACTTTGTCGAAACCTTCGAGCACGGGAACGGTGCTGACAAACCTAGACACACAGGCGTGCCCTGGGGATAAACTAGCGGCGCTTTAGACGACTGAGCTAAATGTACCCCTGACAAGTCAGGTGAGGTGATATGAAATGGTGTTTAACGTCGCGTCCAAGTGTGTGTGTGTGCGTGCGTGCGTGCGTGTGTGTGTATTTGGCTACTTGTACTAGTCCGGACTGATGCCGATTTATACTTGAACCCCACTCAGACACAGTATACTGACTCCGAGCCGACCAGTCCTTGTTTTAGCAAATTAATGCCGAGCGTCAGACAGAGTAACAACAAGTACCATCTTTTAACGTCGTTTCGTATGACGCGGCCGGGGAGCGAACCCCTGACCTTCCGCTCTCCGAGCGGACGTTCTACCACTAGACCACGGAGACGGTTCCTACAAGTCAGATAATCTGCAAGTCGTATGACATAACAGTAAAGGTGAAGTGGGTTAAGTACCTGCCACGTGTGTTTACCTTTGGCTTGAGATAAGGAAGAAATATGTACCGCAGTGACGTGAAATGCACATTTATAACTCTACAGACTGAGGGGCAATATATACCAACAAACCAAAACTACGTACCAACTTGCTGAATATGAACAACACTTAAGATTTCATGAAACGTCCACACGACCAGAGATAAACTGGTACCATTGATATGCAGGGTTTCATAATAAGTCATTTTGTCTCATTGAAGATACTTGAGTAATTTGAATCAAAGCTTACAAACATGACAAATAGGTCCACAGTGTGTATAACGTAAAAGGATACGGGCCCATTCGTACACAGATGTTATGCGCATTAATACATTTGTACATTTATACATAACTTGTACTTGTAAATGATATGTTAAAAAATAAAACATGACTCACCAAACAATTGAAATATAACTCTAAATATGAAACGCATACTTAAACTAGTCAACGTTACCACCAATATGGATTATTGGTCTTCGAATACCTAAATGGAATATAATAATATTTAAAATGTCCATACGAAAACCTTCCAATTCGAAAAGAAGAGTAAACATGTAGTATAGCATCTGACCTCTTCAACCAGCTTATGTTGTATCTTATAGAGAATCTCACCCTCGTGTCTTTTGATATCAAATATATCAACGAGTGTTGATATATTTGATATCCAAAGACACGAGGGTGAGATTTTTTTTATAATCCAACATCATTCTTCCAACTGTTTCAATTTGAAGACAGTCATAAGCTGTGTCTTAAGTGTCAAAAGTACTGCTAACAGATTCAGTAGCAGAGCCATTAGTGATATCATTTGAGTGTGACGTCATGGTATCAATGACGTCACACCGGTAGTGTCACAGTGACCTCGTATTACACTCACACTTATCTTATGTGATATATACGAGTTACCGCTATGTAAACAGTTACTTGCAATAAATGTCAGATCGGCTTTTGGTCATATCACTTCAAAACGAATGGCAATGATTTAAATATCTTTCTTATATGGTAGTTGTAACATTATTTCAACATGACCAAATTAAGAAGCCTCATATAATACTTAATTTAAATAGTATCTTGCGATTACTTTTGGTGTCACAGTTTACATTGTACCTCTTTGTTACACATAGGCTACACAAATCTTTGAACTTTGACATGTAATAGTTCAACGTATCGCCCTTACACCCATCATAAAGATGGAATATTGTTGAGTGCGGCGTTAAACAACAAACAAACAAAAATACACCCATCCAATACTACCAAATCGGTTAGCCTTTAGGAACTTCTTGATTGTGCAATTTAGGTAACCATTTACATTCATTTGATGACAAAAGGTTATGGAATAATCATAAACATGTTATACGGTCAATATTTTAAAATATACTTGTAATGATTTGAGATGAAGTTCAATAAACAGAAAACGGCCCAGGCACAACCGTTCAAATTACATGTACGTTTACGCACGTGCAGCTGTGAGCATAACAGTATTGATAGTTTCTGTTCAGGTTTACTGTTCTCGTTTACACGTGATATGTGGGAGGAAGTGAATACTCGAGACAGTTCAACCACTGAAGTTTATTCCCGTCCTGAGTCAACCAACTACATGAATACATGTATACACATACACTGTTTTTCACACCCATGTCCTATCAATTCAAATAAACAGCGCTTCGAGGTGAGTGAGTGAATGAATGAGAACACCAGAAATGGGTTTCACCTGGAGTGAATGCTTTAAACTGTACCTATAAGCCCTCCAACCGCCATTACTATTCTTCAATTAGTTATATTGATAGAGCCTATTGGCGTTAGGCAAATTAAACTTTAATCGTGTATATAATGCTGCATGTAAAACGAGTAAGTGAGTGAGTGAGTTGGGTTTAACGCCGCTTTTAACAGCATTCCAGTTATATCACGGCGTGTCAGCCTAATGTGGGAGAAAAACCCAAAGTGATTCAGGTCTCAGACGTTTACCACTTCGGTGAAACCCATAAGCTCGGGTATGGTGCTAACAAACCTAAAACATAATCGGGATGAACCCGGATTCGAAACCACAATCATAGGTTTCTGGTGTGCCCAAGGGACGCAACTCTGCACAGCGAATTGCGGCGCCTCAGACGACTGAGCCACCCGTGCTCCAGCATGTAAAACGAAGTCCAAGTGCATAATGATAAAGTCCATTAACGTCTTGATGGAATAAAACAATACGGTATATTTTTAAAAGTGATCCATCATTTGCCTAATGTTATCAATGTCTTGCAATAACATTGTCATGAATACGGGGGGCGGTCGGTGGCCTAGTGGTTAAAGCGTTCGCTCGTCACGCCGAAGACCAGGGTTCGATTCCCGACATGGGTACAATGTGTGAAGCCAATTTCTGGGGTCCCCCGCCGTGATATTGCTGGAATATTGCTAAAAGCGGCGTAAAACCTCACTCACTCACTCATGAATACGTAGGATGTAAAACGAAATTGAATTATTAACTGAACCAGCACATCGGTTAGATTGACCTAACAGTAACGTAGATAGCGTGCTCTCAGAATGTTTACTTTGTCGTTAGGGTACTCCCGTTTTTACAAGTATAACCTCTTCAAAGCAACGAGAATATTTTAAGGCTGTGTCAATACAAAAATGTCAACAAATTTTGAGGGTCCTGGCGGGCGTGTTTCGACAGTATCGATCAGTCTCATCAATGAAGGGGGCACGGGTGGCCCAGTCGTCTGTGGCGCGCAATTCGCTGTGCAGAGTTGCGTCCCTTGGGCACGCCAGCAATCTATGAACGTGGGTTCGAATCCCGGTTCGCACCGATAATGTTGCGAGGTTTGTCAGCATTATACCCATGCTCGTGAGTTTCACCGAAGAAGTAAACGACTGAGACCTCTCACATCAAGCTGACACGCCGTTATATAACTGGAATACTGTTCAGAGAGGCGTTAAACCCAACTCACTCACTCACTCACTCACTCATCAATGCAGTATATACTATACAGTAATTTCGAGAGTGCTTTCTTTGAAGCTATTGCCATACCTACATGTATAGCATATATTACCGATGTACGTACAATCAATAACGGCTTGCAAAGACTTCGTACCTCAATAGATTTCTGAATCTAGCTTGAAGTTTAGTGATACAATAACGTGTTACCGCTGAATTTGTAACTGCGTCAAAATCGTTTCAGTTGTATTGAACAATATTTTATGTAGTTTAAAATCATCGTATCTACGTCGTATGACAAGGAGTAGATTGGATAACAGTTTATTTATTATATGTTTCAGGGCTAGTTCTTGCCTCTTCATCAGGTGCTCCTTGTCATGGTTACATCCAACTTCCAAATGCCGATAAAGACTCTCATCGTATCTGCTCGTAATAAATATACTGTAGCTCATATATAACAGCCTGGATGAGTATTTGCAGACAACCCAGTCAAAAGAAATCATGTTAGGCACAATCTTGGAATATAAGCGATCTTAAGATTGTTCCTGTACAATCATGGAATATTCACCTATTTCAAGATTGTAAAATAATCGTAAAATATTTTTGGGCTCTATATACGTGCATTTGTTGTTGACAGTTGGTCAGTCGAACTGACCCTAATCCGTTATTGGTTTGATTATCAAGGCTGGTGCTAGCGTACATGCACGTCGCTGTACAAGCGCAATAATCTTGGACGCGACGTTAAACCCCATACACTTCACCGAACCTCCAACTCGCAACTGTCAAATCCGTTTTTTTGCTAGCGGCTGAACATTTTAAAAAAGGGTATTCAGCAGTGCAACCTAGCACACTCAGGGCATGTGGTTTCTTCAGTGAATATGTATGGATAGATTTTGAATTCCATTCCACTTTATCCAGTTTCTGATTTCTATCATGACTACCTTTTGACGACGTAGTGCTTGCAGCGGATTTGTTTTAGAATAATCATGATAGTTGCAACAGCTTAACATTTTGCTCATTGTCGCCATTCTTTCATTTCATTTCATTTTCATGTGAGATGGTATTTTGCATTTGCGATGTTGAGTAAATTATAAAGTTCAAATGTCAATATCAGTTGTTTATGTCCTTCCTTGTAAAGTTACCGCCTCCGTGGTCTAGTGGTTGAGCGTGTGCTCGGTGTGCGGAAGGTTGTCTGGTTCGATCCCCACCCGCGTCATACTAGAAGACGTTAAAAGATGGTACTTGTTGTTACCCTGCCAGGTGATCTGCATTAAGGGTCTTAAACAAGCTCTTGTCGCCTCGGAGTCAGAGTACTGTGACTGAGTGGGGTATTCATATTAAACCGTGGCTTGGTATCTCAGTGGGCTAGCACTATATTATCGGAGTAGTAAAGTGACCTTGTCACTGTAAATTTATACTTTTGGGTACATACGTGTGTGTCGTTTTTTACACAATGCCCTCGAGTGCATTGTTATCATTACATGTACTAAATCTCGATACTGATGTTTTTTGTGTGTGTGTTTGTATGGTGTGACAGCAGTCAGTATTGTATAAAACCTAAATATTGTTGATGCAAACAATGACACAACAAAGAATGTATGAAAAAATATATTTTTATTAAAGTATATACAGGATTGGGCAATTAGGACTGATTGCCGCTGACCCTGGGGCTAAGTAGTAACACGCAGGATGTGCCCTTGGGTTACTCTTAGCACGCCAGGTACTTAAAGAATTTTGGGAAGGTTGGTGGGACAAAACAGTTTCTCCTGTGGAGGAATGTTTTTAGGCCCAAATCACCAATCAGTCCCCAAAGATACGAAGTGGAAGGCAAATATGTAGGTAAACTATGGTAAGAAAGTAATAAAAGATGACATGCTGATGATTGTTCGAAGGGAGGTGGGTGGGTAAACAAGGTAATTCATGCGTGAGAACCATATCCAATATGGCGAATAAAAGAAGTGCTACCCGAAATGCATTGTGGGTCAATTACCCAAGGCAATGTGGGTAGTATTGTTTGGTAAATCAATTTATTAGTTGATAAAGCCTAATGTTAATTATTTCCTACGACTACGAATATATATATTAGTATATACTACTGTTACGCAGATGCACAATATATATGAATGGGTCATATCAATTGCGTTGCTGGACACGTGGTAGTTACGCCGTACCTGTGGTCTGGGGTAAGATAGCCTCAGAGAGCATGGTAAAGAAAATATACACATCGTGGAGACCTGCGTAAACTCTAAGTAGAAAACCAGCATAGTACACGGAAAGTAGTTGTGGATTGAAGTGTTATGGATGTTAAAAACGGAGATAGCCTATACATGCCGGTAGGCGATGTCGTTATTGCATTTACTCATGATAAAATTACGTACATTATTTTGCAATACATGAACAAGTAGATGATTAGCCTTCCAAAGGGAAACCTTATTGACTTATCACTAAGTAAGATATAAATCGTTTCTGGGGTCGTCCCGAGGATTCCCTAGAAACACATGCTAAATTTCCTATATGCTCAATCGAGAATGGTCACATCGAAGGCTTTTCGAACGAATCTCGTTTTAGTCTGTGTGCAATTGAAAACTACGTTGTGTCAGGGTAATTCTAGTAAGTTCCATGATGGAGAAATAACTACAGTATTCACCACATATCTACATGTATTATTGACATATATTTTAGTTTGCTCCTGGTTGGTAGACGCTTATGCAGATCGTATATGAATACACATATCGATTTCCAATATATTTCGTTCGAAAGAAGCCATTTTTATTGCATTTTTCATACCTTCAATACATTTTCTCGTTTCATTTCACATTTCATATTTTTCTTTGTTTTTCAATCAATTAGTCTAATTCCTTTATCCTATTCGAAAGGGACGCTAGTGTCCTCTGCTGACATTCTCGTTCAAACGTCATTTCAGGGCTGTACTTGAATATATTTTATAATTCTGTTGTCACGTCAAAAACGTTCCATGGCGTTCTGCACGAAACTCCGGGACCAGAAATGGGTTATCTTGCCTGCATGCATAGTCGCCTTTTACGGCAAGCATTGGTTGCTGAACACCTAGTCTACCCCGGATCACGGGTAACCTCCTGAAAGGTCAGATATTAATGGCCAATATTATGATAATCTTAGTACTTAAGGGGCATTCACACGATACAACTACTTGGCGCAATTAATTGTACGAACTGAATTTGATACAATGCGGCATTCACACAGTGGTGAGTTGCATCCAACTCGGATCTCGCAAGATCTGACTAAATGCTTGGAAAATAGTGATTCACTGCATTACCGCTGGAATTCTGGTAGCGAGTTAAATTTTCAGACGCACAGTTTTATAAGTTCTGAAAAATGAAAAAAATATCGTTTTGCGAGAATTGTGGTTGCGCGGCAACTGGGCGAACATATGACTTTGCTGTTTATGGAGCTATATAGTATTGAATGTTCTATCAAGTGGTGTAAAATTCAGACTAATTTGAAAAGCAGACGTAGTGCTAAATGTTGTCCAAATTATAGCTTTGGTAGCGAAAATAAACCTCTAAAATGAAGCCATTTTTCATCGTACACCGATAACGTAACGTGCGATTAAAAATTTTAGCAGACAGCTTCATGCCAGATGTGAGCGAACAAAATACTATCTAATATGTGAACGAGGTAAAAGCATGTATAACATGATACATTCCATACGAAAACTTACTTCTTGTATGTGGCGAAATTCAATTTTCCGCCATGATGGTGGAGAGGTCGACACATGTGCACAGAAAAGGGGACATAACTCCACTATGCTTAACTGTAAGCAATTACCCAGTGTCCAGGGTGAGAATAGGCCATGGTTCATGACAATATATTATCGTGAGTTTGCGCCAGCCATGGCGTCACGTGGAACAATTTCTGTTGATTTTCCAAATCATTGTCAAAGTATCTTATAATCAATTCCTCAATTCTTGCAACGATTACCGCCCCATGCATATTCGCAATAATCTGAGCTAATGTATGCAGCATATTGACGACTGTATGTCTTGAAATAGTAGAAAATGCTAATGTCTAAATCTGGATGTTTACAAGCGAGTAAGTACTGGTAGGTTTAGGAGCACAGGGTTGATTATTTCGGTTGATTTTATTTGGACCCGTGAATGAGGCAATTAAAATTTTGTCAATTCATTGGTATGAGGAATTCAGGGATGTATATGTCGTAGCTGAATGTGAAATATTTGTGATGTCATAGGCGTCTCAATACCGACAGGGCCTTGTGGTTAAAGTGTTCGCTAATCACGCCGAACACCCGGGTTCGATTCCCGACATGGGTTCAATGTGTGAAGCCCATTTGTGGTGTCCCCCGCCGTGATATTGCGGGAATATTGATAAAAGCGGCGTAAAACCATACTCACTCACTCAATACCGACAAACGCAAAACAAAATCGTTTTTACGTTTCGAAAAGTTGTTTGTTGTTCTTATGCTTTAGCTAAATAACTGTTATCGATATTACATAATATATACTTTCGCGCAGTATCCACTACTGTCAAGTATGTCTGTGTGTATTAAGTATTTCGAGTTTTAGATAAATAATGGACCTAATCTCATCCGCAGTGTACTATCACATAGTCTGCCGTTTAAACACAACGTTTAACCAAGAGACGTGCACCGATACAAATGTCCAAACTTACACATGTTACAAGGTTAATCTACGTACCTACGTTTCATGAGTACTTATTTGAGTGAGGATACCGCAAAGTAGAAGTTACCGACGTGAGTTGCTGTCGCCATTTTTGTTTACTAATTTACGTGTAAATATCACGTGGATTTTTTAAACGCTGCATGCGTACAATCTGTTGCATGAAAATAGAGCATGTCTTATTTCCTTCAACTCACGCCCAACAACTGCATACTTTGGTCCGACTTGCGGGTACACGCGATGCAATGCGTTGCAAGCAACACATTGTATACAACTTGTTGTACCGTGTGAGTTTCCCATTAGGCAACTGCAGAAGATATCAAGGCTAAACGTCGCTGGAAAAAACTAACTAAAGGTGTGTTGTTTCACCAGGGCAATGCACCTGCGTACAAGTATGTTGTCACCATGGCTGCAATGCATGTCTGTGGTGTTAAACTCATTGATCATCCTCCATATTTGGCATCGTCAGATTTCAACCTCTCATCCAGTTCGAAGAAAAACCTGTCTAGCAAGCATTATGCAAATGACGATGGCGTCATTTCTGTTGTGGGGGACGTTGTTCACCACAAGGAGGAAGTCTTGTACATCAGTAGGGTGCCGCCACTCCAGCATCGATGGCGAAGGGGATAATGTTAATTTTAATAATTAGCAACCAACTCCTTTATGATCAACACAGCCCACCAAAGACCTTCCCACCCGGCCCTCGTAAGTAGTAGACATATGGTGTAAGCATATTTATTTCCATAAAGTGGAGAGATGGCAAACGAGCATATTCTGGTTATCTGAATGCATATACGAACAAACATGTATACAAATAACAATATATTGAAAGTGACATGAGAAATAACATTCATTACATAATTGACATTAAAGAAACTTGATAATTATATAGTATTGTTCTTTAAGTGTTTTATTACTCGATTATCTTTCTTAACTACAATTACGTTATTATTTTCATCCAGCACAACAGCATTGTAGTATCATATAGCAAAGCCAACATTGCTTAAAAAAACAAAAAATCTCAGACAAATAAAAAAATCGACTAGATGATAGAATAAAACTATCTACTGATTTCAAAATTGAAAAATTTGTTATAGTCGTAAAATTGAATTAAAATCTAAGCCTTTTACGACATAATACATATTTGCCTTAATGTACTGTTTACGGGACACGTAAGAAAGATATGCATCTTCCGTGTGATAGCTACAACATAGTCGGATGTAAATCTGACAAATTTGTCGGCGTTGAGAATACTGCAGCCAAGCCTGAGACGGGAGTGTATAACCTGACAGAATCTTGATCCATAATTTTCATCAAAGTATATACGATTCTTATCATTGCTTTTTCTAAAACATTTAAATCTTCATAAACTACTGGCATGATTTGCTATAATTATTTGTTTTATGCTTTATGTTTTGCAGTTGTCAGCATTTTTTTCAAATTATAATCACTTGCATCCGACACTCTATTTTGAACTAAGGATGAGAGACAATCTGGTAGGAGGTTATTAACGGTTACCTCTTTCAGAAGATATTTAACTTTTGAAAATGTCTTCTTTCTACTAATGACGTAAGATTCGTTTCTTTATAAAGATTGCCGTGACTAGTGCCACGAACAGCCCAACAAATGTTTGTGAGTGCATCTAGATTCAGTTTTTCAAGTAGTAATGCCTATTCTTTTGTGCAGTTGTTCCGTATGTGGCAACAATAATTAAATATCGGTAATATGAAAGATTTATACATTATTACCAGTGTTTTTCTTTTTAAAGCGACACTTAAGACTCCTGAGACAGTGAATCATTGGACTGACTTTCTTAGCTTGGCTATCAATGTGTGTCCACATACAATCTTCTTAGGAGTAAGTTTAGGAGAACGAACTACCTGAACTGTAGTGTTATTCAATTTTCAAAACTGGTTTTACATTTAGTAATTTAATAGATACTGTTTTATTAGGGTTAAAATCGACCTGTGGGTTTTCTGACCCAAGTGCATATTCTACTTAGATCGTTATTCAGACAATGTGCTGCTGTACGTGGATAATTTACCACAACATATAGGGAGGTGTCATCTGCAAACAATCTACGATCAATATCGTCTACAATGTCGTTTATAAAAGTTAAAAACAGTAGCGGTCCTTAGACTGAACCTTGTGGAACTCCGGCCGTAACTTGTCGTAAGTCTGAACTGTACCCATTGATAACAACCCGTTGACATCTATTTTTAAGTAGCTTTCAAACCATCTTAATAATTTCCCTTTCGATAACCTAGGATTTGAGTTTATGGATAATACCTCCATGCCAAACTTTATCAAAGGCCTTACTGATGTCGCAAAAGACTGCTCTAATGTATTTGCCTTTATCCAATTCTCCAGCAATAAAACCATATAGGTAAGTTAGTTTATTAGCGGTAGAATCTCCTGACAAGAACCCTGATTGAAGATTTGTAAGCAAATTATTATCTCTTAAGTAATTATTACATATTCAAAAAGTTAACGCATTTTTCGAATATCTAAGCCTCACAACACGTGAGAGCTATAGGTCTATAATTTATCAATTCATTAATATTACATTTCAAGCCATTACGGAAGCTTCCTTCCAACTTATTGGAAAAGTAGACTTGTCCAGGGATATATCAAACAATTTAACAAGTGGATCTGGTTATCGCTGAAGCACTTAATTTCAATAATCTGTTGCCGATACTGTCGGGCCCTGTTGCTTGCTATGTCTCTTGTATCATCATATATACATCGTGGTAATTAATGGGGTGACATTTGGTATTACTGGTGCCCCTTAGATAGTTTTTAACTTGCCGCCACCAGATTTTTCGCCGTACGCATAAAACATTTACCATCAATTTTGAGCACGTATTTTGTATTTGCAACACTAACATAGGAGTTAACACGGTTTCTTATTTAATGAAAACTGGTCCAGTCAGAATCTAAGTTACGCTCTTTAGCAAGCTTGTGAATGCCGACGTAGCATCCAACATATCTCACTTGTGATCCATTGTGGATCATAAGGTCTCATTGTAACAATTGATTTAGGAATGTGATCATTACACACGTCAATAATTGTCCGGGTAAAACATTCTGCAATAACATCAACATTTCTGGATGATAAGAAATGATCCCAACTTTGTCTCAGTTGAGCTATCAATATTGTTTTCATTATTCGCCATGTTGTAATTGTAGATTTTTCTTTTACAATTTGCATTGCTAGGTATAATTTCCTTAATTGCTACGAATATAGGACAATGGTTACTGCATATAGGATCGGATACACCCGAATTCCACACACACTCTACATTAGTTACAAACAATAAATCAATCAAAGTTCTGGAGGTAGGTGTAATCCTGTTGGGCTCAGTTATAACTTGGGTCAACCCATATATTGCTTGTAAGTGATCTATTTTGTTTTTACTGTCTCACAGATATCTAGATTAAAGTCCCAAGCTATAATAGATGTATATTCAAATCTATTGCGTTACATATTGACTGATCTGTCAACCGTCAGTAAGCCTATCTGCCCTATAGAATATCCCTTGCCATTACCCATAATGAATCAAGTACATTTATGCACAGATAATCCATATTGTTAACATATTATTTCGTTTTACATATATAGCTACACCCCCGCCTCGACTTGGTCGATCGTTTCTAACTGGCAAATGAAAGCCTGGAATTGAAATACCAACAGTAATGTATGCCGTTATGCAGCCAAGTTTCGGTCAAATGAATAATATCGTATAAATGAAATTCAGTGCAAAGTAGATCTATTTGTCCTTTAGATGACCAATCTTTAAATTACCATGTTACTGGCCCAGGGTTTGGGTAACATTACCGTAACATGAAAGAAGTAATCGACGGTCTTAGCTTATAGATACAACAGGGGTCACGGGTGGCCCAGTTGTCTAAGGCGCCGCAATTCACTGTGCAGAAACCTATGATCGTGGGTTCGAATCCCGGTTCGCCCCGATTATGTTTCTAGGTTTGTCAGCACCATACCCGTGCGTGTGTTTCACCGAAGTGGTAAACGCCTGAGACCTGCATCACTTGGGGCTTTCCTCTCACATTAAACTGACACGCCGTTAAAACAGGAATACTGTTCAAAGCGGCGTTAAACCCAACTCACTCACTCACTATAGATACAACAGGAAGAAAGAAACAGCAAGGACCTGTTCAATTTGCAAGATACTTTGCTGTAAAGACTGGACGCTAATAACCCCATCTATCGCAACCGACATCTCTCTTTACAGAATAGGGGCGGCAACATATCGACGACTGTATGTCTTGAAATAGTAGAACATGCTCATGTCTAAATGTGGATGTTTACAAGCGAGTAAGTACTGGTAGGTTTAGGAGCACAGGGTTTATTATTTCGATTGATTATATTTGGACCCGTGACTGAGGCAGTTAAAAATTTGTCAATGCATTGGTATGAGGGCTGATCACGCCGAACACCCGGGTTCGATTCCCGACATGGGTAAAATGTGTGAAGCCCATTCCTGGTGTCCCCCGCCGTGATATTGCTGGAATATTGCTAAAAGCGGCGTAAAACCATACTCACTCACTCACTTTACAGAATATGTTTTTTTTTTACAAAGGCTGACAGGGGGGTTGCGCACGAAGTATAGATTTGCAATGCAGAAATGCACCAGATATAACCAAAACCTGATAACAGAAAAATGAATGAAAACTACAGAGAGAAAGAATGTCACCACACTCACAGACAAAATATGTCAAACAAAAAATGAACTTTCGAAACATAAACAAAATCTTTATACATCAACCAAAAATGTCACAGAAGAATCACATAACTGAAAATAAAAAAAATAAAAAGCAAATTAATTGGATAATTGGCACCAGTGATGTTTTTGTTTTTTGAACAATCCTACTGATAAAGAATCAGGAAACAGTGACGGTAACATAGGGTACAACAGGACAGCAGGTCGTTACCTGCTTATTGGCATGTTTCACAAACAGTAGATATGGATACCCTAACATACACTGACTCCTAGCAAGGAGAATGTTGTAGCTGTAAAAAAATATTACATTGTAGTACCATTCATAAAGGCGATAGTACTCATTGAGTAAGTAGTAAATAAAATACTATGGTAAATTACGGCATACATACGGCATATTGTAATACCATCTTCAAATATGTTCATGTAAAATAAAAAAAGACGTAATATGCTCCCCAAGAGTATGTTTTGTCAGTGGTCACACATGTACACAAAAGTTGATCATATTTCTCCCTTTCAATGTTACAATACGACAGCGTATCATCCAAACGTGGATATGTTATGCGAAGGGAACACGAACACTGCAGTTTTTTCTCCTCACTTAGATGATGAAAATGAACTCAGTTCTAATCAGTTTACAGATATTGATGCATTCATACTAAATTCTACGATAACTGAACATGAAATTACATCATCAATAAATAAGTTAAAAAAAGGAAAATCCGCCGGGCCCGATCAAGTGCTGATAGAAATGCTTAAATGTTCCCAATTAGATATTATGCCATTTCTTCATAAATGTTTCAACAAACTCTTTGATAATCAAATATTTCCAAACAGTTGGTCTTGTTCAGAAATAGTCCCTCTACATAAAAAAGGCGATCCGAGAAACCCTGACAACTACAGGGGGATCTCATTAATGAGTGTTCTGGGGAAAATTTTTACCTCTGTTTTGAATAACAGGCTTACTAACTGGGCAAATATGAGAGATAAGATACCGGAAGTTCAAGCTGGTTTTAGAAAAAATTATTCAACCGTAGATCATATTTTTACATTATATGCTGCAATTCAAAAATGTCTAACACGTCGTAAACACAAGGTTTACGTTGCTTTTATTGATTTTAAAAAGGCATTTGATACAGTTGATCGTTATAAATTATGGTGTTGTTTAAGAAAAGCTGGACTACAAGGGAAGATGTTTAATATAATACAATCAATGTATTCAAATATCAAGTCATGTGTACGTAGTGATTATGGTGTTACTGATTTTATCGATTGCCCATCTGGTTTACGTCAGGGATGTATACTGAGTCCTCTGTTATTTTCGTTTTTCATAAGCGAATTATATTATGAAATCTCAAGTAACGGCAAGCATGGTATACAGATGTATCCTGACATCCTTGAACTTCTTATGCTCCTTTTTGCCGATGATGTTATTTTACTATCTGACACTGTTATTGGTCTACAGAATCAGTTGAATGTATTAGATAAATATACTAAGGAATGGAATTTATCTGTAAATTTAGATAAGACAGAAATTATAGTATTCAGAAAAGGGGGTCCTTTAAATTTTAGGGAAAGATGGTACTTAAATGGACAACAAATTAATGTAGTTAATGGTTATAAGTATCTCGGCATAATGTTTAATTCAACACTAAATATGAACAAATGTGTATCTGACTTATCACTGCGAGGGAAACGAGCTTTACTTAATATAATGTCTGTTTCACATAAACTTGGAGTTATTACTCCAAAAGTATTTTTCAAATTATTTGATACTCAAATACAGCCAATTTTATTGTATGGATCTGAAGTGTGGGGTTACCGAAGATATGAATGTTTAGAAAGAATTCACCTACTGGCATGTAAAAAGTTTCTTCGCGTTGGAATAGCAACACCAAATAATATGATATATGGAGAATGTGGAAGATACCCACTTTACATTAATTCACAAATAAAGTGTTTAAAATATTGGTTTAATATCATCCGTATGCCAGAACATCGGCTTCCGAAAAAAGCTTATAACATGCTCTTTCATTTAGATAGTATCGGTAAGGTTACATGGGTATCGCATATTAGGACACTATTATTCTCACATGGATATGGGTATATATGGCTTAACCAATCTGTTGGTGATCAACATTTATTTCTAAATGATTTTCGTAAAATAGCAATAAATATGTTCTATCAAGGGTGGCAATGCAACTTGGAAAATAGTTCACGTTATGATTTGTACAGAACATTTAAGACTCTATTAGAGCCAGAAAAATATCTATCAGTTTTAACAAATAGTCACCTAAGAAATGGATATATTAAATACAGACTTGGCTTGTCAAAACTTATGATTAACTATGGACGGAATATATCACTTGAAAGAATACAAAGAATTTGTCCATTCTGTAACTCTGCAATAGAAGACGAAATACATTTTACCTTTGAATGTCCTTATTATGCAGAATTACGTACTAAATATATACCAGAATGTTTCTTATCTAAGACAAGTAGAATAGCTTTTGTTTCTATTTTGTCATCGAATGATGCCGATGTAATGTTTAAACTGTCTTTATTTGTAAAACATGGGATGGAACTACGAAATAACATGTTGAGTGGAAATTCATAATTTTAATTACCTCACCCTAGAAAGTCCTCATGATTATCACCGATTGTTAAATGAATGTTATATTTATATAATTTTTGTTGTATCTCCCAATCTGTAAATTCTCACCCACTGTATTTATCTGAACTTGTATATGGGCCGATGGCCTTTGATACAATAAACATCTTTGACTTGATACCCTAACATACACTCACTTGTAGAAAGGAGACTGTTATAGATGTAAGTACATTGTTGTACCCGTCATTAAGGTGATAATACTCATTGAATATGTAGTAAATCTAACATACTATGTTAAATAACGGCATACATACGGCATATTGTAATTCCATCTTCAAATATGTTCATGTAAAATTAAAAAAAGACGTAATATGCTCCCCAAGAGTATGTTTTGTGAGTGGTCACACATGTAAACAATAGTTGATCATATATGCTGAGTATTTCTCCCTTTCACTTGTACAATTCGACAGCGTATCATCCAAACGTGCATATATATGTTATGCGAAGGGAACACGAACACTGCAGTTGTACATACGTAGATCGATCGATATATTGATGGACGTCTACTGACATGAACTGGCACTTACCTCATGGACTTGCATATGGTAACATGTGGGTTTGCTAAGAGTGTAAAGCCTCGCTCGGATAAGTCTTATTTCCATATTTCAGTTAAATCAAACGTTTATTAAAGGTTTATTATTTCATGTATGTAATGCGCAGTCGTTCGTTTTGAGATACATCTGACAATAGTTTGCTTGTGGATACAAAATCCGGAATCTGGAATCAGTGCAGTATGTAAATGTAAATTTGATTGTTTTCAGTATTTGTGTTATATAATAAAAACTAGAGTACCATAGACAGATGATTCTTGTCGATAAATATAGCAACAAGTACACGCTGAACCAGTATATGTAGATGTGTTGTTAACATACACTGATTACTTACAGCGAGTATTGGTGTTGTACAAACTACACGCATTCGTTATGTGTAGTGTTGTACTCATATTTCAAATATCAATATATCTCTTGTTTCCGTTCATGTATTAGCTTTGTGCGTCATTTTCATGTTGAAATCTGTGTGTATCCAGATTAATATTTGTGGTTACTGTATACACCGAAACTTCAGCTGCCTCGAAGGACTTGGGTCTACAGAACATACGGAATTATCCGGAAACAAGATTTGGTTGGTTGGCCGCTTTGTTGTTTAACGCCGCACTCGGCAATATTCCAGCTATATGACGGCGATCTAAAAATAATCGAGTCTGGACCAGTCAATCCAGTGATTAATATCATCAGCATCGATCCACGCAATTGGGATTGATGACATGCATCGACCAAGTCAGCGAGCCTGACCACCCGATCCCGTTGTCGTAATACAGAATACACACAGATTGCAACATTAAATAGACGCAGAAAGCTAATACATGGACTTCCAGATCTAAAGCATGATACCGACAGTAAATATAACCATGTGATGTCAAGTACTTTCATTAAGTCGCATGTTTTACTCTAAAGGTCTCCACAAAGGGGTCTTTATGCAATACAATAAGTGTTACTATGGCCATTGGGAATTAAAGTGTAAGAAATATCACACATGATATACGATGCACTTGTCAATTCTGAACAATTCTGAGATATATCAAAATCACATGTTTGTGGTGATAAAAAGAGCTTAAATTAAAAGCATATACTAGTATGTTGGTCGATCGACCCTGACATATTAGAACTCTCAATCATCTCAAGATAGACCTTCTTATGCCAAAGCTGGAAATGATTAACACACATTACCAAACTATACATCTTCTTGTTGCTCGCGATCTTGTGCGAGCAAGTCGGTTGTTGACGATTCCGGCTCCTACAACATATGGACAATGGACTGTTTAAGGATTTCTGCTTGTAGGATTTTGCTGATGCAATGATTTATATTTAAGCATAAGATAGTAACGCCACAAATCGCAAAGAACAAAGAAGAACGAAGCTTGGCTTGTTTCACGATAAAACATTGTTCTATCAAGACGTCATTTCTGGAGATTTGAACATAGATGTTACAAGGCAACGTAGCAAATGGCCGATATAATTTATATTCTAAATCAACATATCGCCGATATGAAGCAGTGTCGCCGAAAATCACAGAGTAAAGTCAGATCGTTAAAAAACGGCGTTTATTATCAAACTCTCATTTTACGATACGTCGCATTTTGCTTACAACAAAGCCGAATGGGAGTTAGTGCTATGTCACTTATTTAAATACGATTGTTTATTTTGCGTCAAGCTTAAAAAAATCGTCCGCATCTTAGTTATACGCGAACACTTGATTCATGGCATTTTGTATAGAGAACCAAAACACTTTGGCCTCCCTGGTATCACCATTTTCCTATTTTGTAAACGGCAATGTATCTTATCTGGTAGTGTGTCGTTTCATGACATGAACACAACTACTACAATGACAAAAAACACACATCCTTAGATATATTGGGTACTGGTCTCAAGACTCTTTTGTGATTATCTTAAATGAACTCATTAAACAGCAACGTATAATTAATTTTACAATCATTCCAAATTCTACCAACAGTGACTGTGATTATCAATGCAGGCACGCACACAGACGCGCATACGCATACACACACGCGCGCACGCATACGGACAGACAGACATATTTTTTCGATTATTGAGGTCGGCAAATGACAAAAAACGAACTATTGACATAACCTCAGTTGACCGATTGATGCATTTTTTGTCATACGGTCCTGCTTGTGAATACGTTGATAATTTGCTTACAATTAAAAACGTTATTAATGCGTAACACCAATAGAATGCAATTTTTTAGCATTTAGATTTTGCTTCAAATCAATATCGTGGTATATCACAAAAGTAAGATTATATTTTGATGACTTGCTCGTAACCATGTTCGTCAATTTGTGAATGTGTCTTTGTGTTTTTGTCTTTACAATATTAGGTGTGAGTGAATGAGTTACAGTTTAACCTCGCATGTCATTGTTTCGTCATGAAGTGACGACAACTATAGGAGTCCCGTGAACCACTATACTGCCGTACCAGGGAATTCGACAGATTCATTTTACGAATAAAAAAATAGACCATATCTGTACGTTCTCATTACACAGCGTAAGAAGGAACTACTATTCAGATCATTAAACATTACTGTACCTCATTATCAGGAGCGTTTTCATCCGGGGCGTGTTTGATGCATGACAGGATGCGTCCTCGGAATCTGCAACACCGAGTGTGACAGAACAACCAACTTTTGTCACTATGTCGTGTTAATTGTGAAGTGTAATGATAATTAAATAAAAGTAACCTTCAGCATCCTGTATAAACTTTACACTGCAGAGTGACACAAACACATATACAAGTGCGTACCCCAATCTCAATGGTTCATAAGCCCGGAAGGTTTTTAATATGTATGGTGAATTTCTGGTCACTCTATCGGTTTCAAAACACATTTCCAGGCATATAAGGATCTTTAATTTATGAACGCTTACTAGTCTTAATGCCGTGGAAGAAAACTGGAATACATGTTTGTCAGTTAAAGAAAATAATCAACAACTAACCTGATAGAGATCCCGATTAAAACTGCGATTACAAGAAGACAGGCTATGGTTGAAATAATCACAATGGGAACATGTGATTCTTGCCTTTGAGTTGGGACGTCGGTGACAGTGGCTGTATGAAAAACAGTAACATAATAAGGAAATAAACCTCACTTGTTTGTCTGTGCCAACTTATGTCTTCTGCAAGTAGATAGATTTTCAACCCTCAAACAATCACGTGATTGTTGTTTTTCACGGCCATAATGATATTGATCATAGGTGTTGTATTTGTGAGGTTTAAGTACAATTAAAATGTATTTGAGTGCGTGACATTTTGATTATGAATATAGTTTAATCTTTCAAACTTTAATAAACTGAAATACCTACTAATACCCCACTATTTGTAAAAAATACTCATTCAGTATTAAAAAAAACTACTAGATCCCAATAAGTTAATATTGTTGTATATATTCGATGTAAAGTGATTAAATGTCTACGGTTATCATCACGTTTTTATTATAATGGAACATTTTCACGTTATTTTGTCCAATAACAGAAATTGATGCAACTCTGTACCAACATGTCCTGTAATTACTATGATTAATTTCCATTGTACGTGTTACATGTTAAACGATGTATACTACCAATACTAGCATATCACATACATTTAGAGGTTCCGTTACCATCGATCATGGAGGTGCATTGACTTCTTCCATCATATGTGAACCCTTGGCGACATGTTGTACACTTGCCACTCTTCTGTTGACATCTTAGGCAGTTTTGAGAGCAGGCCAGCTCACAGGTCTGACCCCACCACCCATCAGGACATCCATCGCAAAGTCTGTCATCGCTACAACCGGAACCAAGACAGTTGCATTTCTTCTTCTCACAGCTAGTTCCTGTGAACCCTGCCTTGCAGGATGTACACATCCCAGCTTCAGTGCAGGATAAACAGTTGGGATGGCAAGGGCTATCGCAGAGGGGAGGCTTCCAACCAGGTATACAGCCGCGAATACAGGTAGGAGTTTCCTCGTCAATCGCTGTACTGCAATCTTTGTCAAGGCATTTATCAGTACAGTTTTTGTCACAGGAGTTCCCATAGAAGCCAGTTTTACATCCATGAAGGCACACACCCGCCAGCTGACTGCAGTTGCCGTGGAGACATCCCACTGAACATGTTTTGTCACAATGGATCCCCGTAAGCACCCCGTCCTTGCAACCAAAAGCACAAGAACCATCATAAAAAAAGCAAACTGAATCAGTACACTGTTTTCCACACTTGTGTTCACATTTACCCCCCCACCATTTGGGTCTACAACCTTCCAGACAATTCCCTGTTGTACGGTCACAGAAGACACTGTCATCATAACTCTCTCTACACTGAGATGGACATGTCATTGAACAGTTTGTAGAGTAATAGCCAGCTTGACACTGAAGACATACACCTGTTGTTTTGTTACATCCTCCCGTGTCACAATGTTGACACATCTTGTCACAGTTGTCGCCATGCCATCCAATATAACATTCCTTACATCTCCCGGACTCAGATACCGACAGGCAATGGTAGTCTATACCATTAACATTAACGATACCTAGAAAATGTAATATAAAAGTTGGATTAGAAATAGCACGAATACACCAATCTACCATACTCTGATATACATAATACATATGACATAAAAGGTCACGAATCTCCACCTGAACTCGTCTCCATATCCAAAAAGTCCAATTAGTCCTATTACAAAGTTATCTAACTTGATGTGAAACATCGTGTGCTCTTAAGGATGTTTGCTGCTGTGATTTTGTAATCACTGCGCGACTCGAAATGGGAGTGTTCCATAGACAAGTCAATATATTGCTGATATGACTTGAAAGTCAAATCGCCACAGATATAACCTTTCATATAGGGAAAAAGGGGAATAGCACATTTACGTGTAGATGGTTTGTTATAGATAAACGTTTTAGCCGTGTGTGCTTAAAATGTTAATGCAATAACATACTATTATTTAAATAGTGTATGCGAAACGGTGAATACGTTGAATGACTGAGTACCTTGTATGCCTTAACAGCAAAGTTTGGCGCGGAAGAGCACAGTACCATTTACACGTACCACCTGCTTTGTCCCTTTTTGGCAATATTAAGATAATAAAAAAGTATTTGTCTTAGAATAATTTAGATAGTGGTAATACACATCATTATAATAATTTCAATTATCCGATGCAAACAATCTTCATACACATCCTTAAGATAACTAAAAATATATAATGCAAACCCTTCCCCATCTATCGTTAGTATATGAGTCTAGTATACATATTTTCAGGAGAGCTGAATTGTCAGATTATTTGTACCAATGATACAATACGTTCAAACATACTCACATTGTAGGTACATGCCTATGGTTATTGCAAGCAGTTGATGTAATTCCATGTCAACAGTTGTACGCTGTAAGCAAGAAAAATGTATTGGTTCCACATTCAAAAGACATAAAGCATGTAGGTAATTTGAAAAGGTCTTGTACAGGGTATTACTTCGCAAATTGTTTTACATAGTGATAAGTTTCTCAAATGTCACACTCGTAAGTAACTGAGTCAAAACTGATATTTGTTATCATCTTTACGATTATCAAAATTGTGAGTAGTGTTTTGGCTTAGGGATTGTACGTACAAACATGTAAACATGTACGTACAAACAGTTATACAATCAATGAACGGGAAGAATAAACAAGAAGCGAATACACGGAAATGTACTACGCATTCGGTTTCATATCAGCAAATAGACGGTCAAATGATTTTTTGCCGTTTAACCTCAGATCGATGTCGTCCACAGAAAGAAGCGGTTGCATAAAATGTAAGTGTTTTGTTGTAGTTGTAGTTGTAATAGTACCAAATGTTGTTTTTCCAACATATTTTTCAGTTCAAGCGAGAGAAAACTGAAACAAGATACAAGAATTAGGAGACGTCACTTTTGAAATGCTCATGAAGAACAGTGTCGGGCATTACAGAACAGCAACACCCCACCTCATTTCTACTGTGTTCTGATTAAAGTGAAAAACAACTACTGTATACATCGAACCTTTCAATTGTGAATCATATTTGCATATAAAGACGAGTTTCTGTGGTCCCTCACACTTGTTCCAGATCGAAAGTTTACGTTGTCATCACGTTTTGCCCTAGTCCAAGTGTGTAATAGCACAAGTATCCGAGAGTCTGATTTCAATAATGACCTTATTTCTTGTGTGTTCTGAAAAGACGACTAATGTGTACATCAGACTTTTCAAGGTGAATCATTTCTGCATGTAAAAACGAGTTTCTGTGGTCCTCACACTTGTTCCAGATCGATAGTTTGCGTTGTCATCACTTTTTGCCCTTGTCGGTTTGCTGAACACCAATGTCATGATATTCCTAATAACACTCGGGAACACCTTTGGCCATTTTTATGGCCAAAGTAGCATTTATATACGATGATATCGTTTGCTTTCATCATATTTTATGTATTCAATCGGAAACGGAAGTACCCGGAATTTCTTAACTTGACTGTTACTGTGTCGGAAACGTACATAATACAGTACGTTCCAAGGGTGTAATAGCTCAGGTATCCGAAATTTCGATTTCAATAATGACCTGCTTTTACTATCAAACACCTGTCTCAAACACATCTGGGGTCATAAGGGAGCAACCATTTGATTCTCAGGGGGCGGGGAGAGACGGGATTTTCTCCAAAAAAATAATCCAACCCCCGTTTTACTGAACAATATATTCATATGTAGTGATTGTTGAAAACTTATAATGACCCCTTCTTTGCAAATACGGGGCGGTCGGGTAGCCCAGTGGTTTAAGCGTTCGCTCGTCACGCCGAAGACCCGGGTTCGATTCCCGACATGGGTACAATGTGTGAAACCCATTTCTGGTGTCCCCCGCCGTGATATTGCTGGAATATTGCTAAAAGCGGCGTAAAACCATACTCACTCACTCACTCTTTGCAAATACACACAAATATACATTCCTGCACAGTGGCATCTAGCAATACAATTTTATTTATTTATTTATTTATTTATTTATTTATTCATTCATTCATTCATTCATTCATTCATTCATTCATTCATTCATTCATTCATTCATTCATTCATTCATTCATTCATTCATTCATTCATTCACTCACTCACTCACTCACTCACTCACTCACTCACTCACTCACTTTCTTTTTTTTAACTTTTTTTAAAAACATTTTTAATTTATTTATTACTTTTTTCATTTAGCGGCCGTGCAAACGTTTTGAATAAGTTATACGTAGGTCAGGTGCGGAAAGTTCACTGATCTCTAGAGATCCTAAAGAGAAACATATTTCTTATTTTCACATGTGAGAGAACGATGAGATGGACCGTAGAAGACATGTTTCACATGTCAGCAATAACTAATGTCATAGCTAATTGTTTCATGGCTGAAGTAAAATACCCTTGTCCAATTAATTGCCTTTCCTCTAAAAGTTAGATTCTGTGCGGCTTTTCATTCCGTGGCACTTTCGTTTCAATATTATTTATATAGTCACTGTACGTGACTGAAGCGGGGAATGTGTAACGCGTGGTCTGTCACTCCTAGGCCTGTCCTGTCTCGTTTTACCTCTGGAGAAGTCGAGCCACTGTCACCAGGTTGCAACCCAACCGTTTGTCGTGTGTCGCGCCTATTAAGTTGCTAATTCATATATCATTAATCATCACGAGAATAAATCATCAACAGATGATAATTTAATAATTAAAAAATATTAATGTGGCTTTCTGAATTGTGTCATTTGAATACGCTCCCGTACGT
This sequence comes from Haliotis rufescens, assembly GCF_023055435.1. Classification (NCBI taxonomy): domain Eukaryota; kingdom Metazoa; phylum Mollusca; class Gastropoda; order Lepetellida; family Haliotidae; genus Haliotis; species Haliotis rufescens. The sequence continues at coordinate 8,932,301 of NW_025963890.1, forward strand.
TTATACAACTCTGACAACATGTAAATACTCGATCATACTCACTCTCATTGGACTAGAATATTCTAGTTCCTCAATCCTTTTCAGGACTGGTAAAGTCAAAACAATGTAAATTGGCAAAGAGGTTAAACTTAAGCTTCAGTTATATCGATGATCTGATATCGTTCAATAACCATCAAATACCGTTTATTATTTTATCGAAATAATTTCAAATCCACATATACAAGTGGCAACTCTTTAGGAATACTCAAATAGTCAACAATTAGTTCCGGTAAGCATGGAATGTCGTGTGTTCCATGTATTTCAAACCCACATGTTTGAATCCTTCATTATGACACTTATCAGCATGTAAGTATTGGAGCATTTAAAGACCTTATCTGGACAAGTTACAGTGTATATATACTCACCGCCAAGAGAAACGCGAGCTATTGAAACATATGGTATGGAGAAGTATGTACGTTAAGAGGAGATGTTTCCAATATATACCACTTAAAAACAAAACTAACAATCAGAAAAGTGTTGCCACAGAGTGTCTTTATTCTTATTACTATATGCTGCACATGTTTTCCAAAGTTTACACGCTAATCCTGCACAAGACAAATGGTGCATCTATAGTCATGGATCTATGACGTCACATGTGATGCGATTATGAGCGTCGGTTCACACATCATACCAGTATGTTCGTTTGTGTATCGAACCAACATAATATCTCTTGAATAATCGAAATACTTCATATATTAACCAACATTTATGGTATTCGCGTTTCTTTTGTTGTATATTACATATATATTATAGTATATATTACATGTACACATACCCTTGAGTAGGTAAACGCACAGGCTAAACTGAGAAGAAAAGCAAAAGTCATATTGTCAAGCGCACTACTAATTGTTTTGCTAAATTAATACACAAATAAAACGAATTCTGCCTCCAATGAATTAGAAAACGTTACTTTCACTGTAAACACTATGTCACTAGTTTTTAAATCATTCTATATGTGAAAGTGTGTTTGTTATCCAGATGTTTTAATCCTTTATTATAACACGTACTAGCATGTAAGTATCGGAGCATTGAAACATGTACATCGTATAGAAATATCTGGAAACATTTAAATTTGTTTACACCTGACACTCTTCGTGAGTATGAAGATGCCGAAGCTATTTGAAATGAGAAAACGATAAGACAAGATGCAGCAAAATAGTGTAATAGGATTAATAATATTAAGCATATGTGTTTTCGCGAACACCTGGTGTCAACTCTGAGTTTCAGGCATCCATTCCTATACTTCTCACCGCGATTCCGCCTTTACGCCCAATGGAAACTGTTTCGGCTGATAATGGAGACTGTTAATGACGTGCATGCATCCAACGCATCAGCAAAGAGCATGTCGAGACGGATCCAGGATTAAACGGTACCCAGCTGCACCCTCATTGAGAAACAGTGGTTTACTTTTGAATCTCTTAAACTAGCATTTGTTTTGTACTGATTGATAGTTTAGAACAGGGAGTATGTCATTGCCTTGATCACGGTAGATTTGTGGTTGGACTCTTTTAATGTTGACGACTTCTTTTAGTTTTCTGGATTTGAAGTCTTTCAGGCTGGTTGATAGGGTTTCCATATTGTCCTACTGAATGCTGTGGCTGGAGTTGTCACGGATATGGTCTGATAGGCGATGACTTAGAGTCAACTTTGGAGATGTTCTTTAATTCGAGTTTCGAGGGGAAAGATAATTTTAAAGAACACATCCATATTTTAATAAAGAAGTTGTCCATCCACATATCTTATCCTTACTTAGTACTCCAACTTCTAAATGCCTCTTAAAGTGAGTGAGTGAGTGAGTAAGTTTGATTTTACGCCGCTTTTAGCAATATTCCAGCAATATCACGACGGGGAAACCAGAAATGGGCTCCACACATTGTACCCATGTCGGGAATCGAACCCGGGTCTTCGGCGTAACGAGCGAACGCTTTAACCACTAGGCTACCCGACCGCCCCTACTGACGTTAAGAGCAAATTTAAATGAAAAGCACATATATTTGTTTGTGTAAAATAAATATGGACTTAAAGAAACATAAAAGGATAAGGCCTAGAGGACCTTTGTCTACTGTAAGCATCTGATCATTGTCAAGGCAAACTGGATGTAGACATTGTGAGTCAGTAGAATGTTAATCATGTATAAACACTGTTAATACTGTCATAACTATTGAGATTGAAGATTAATATACATTCTTTTTTAAACTATCAAACGAAGACATGCAAGTTGATTGATCTTGAATTTATAATAATTATAAGATTAAAGAGGCACTTTTCTTTCTGAAAAATATAAATTTCAGATATTCAAAATACAAACACCAGCGTGAACTCAACGGATAAAGGTAAAGGCTCTATGAATTAACCGCCGGTTAGTGTAGCCTATATGAATACTGTGCAGTTTGCGCATGCGCCGTCAGTTTAAGAGGGGTCAACACAACGATCTAGTGAATGAAGTTCAAAATAGTCGAGTCGAGCCCAGATAACCTATAAATAGTCTGAGTATAAGTGAAAAAGGTCAAGTGCACCGTGTGTACTCCCTTGACTCCAGATAAAGAACTGAATAAAAACTGCAGTGACGTTCGTGGTTGATATGGGATTATTTCAATGTCCCCATTCATCACCCAACATTATACTGTTAACAAATATCCGGGGTTTTTGCGTGTGGACTACGGGAGTCAAGTGTTAGTATCGTATCGTCAATATACATTATACCTGTCCAGACCAAGTGGAAATATGTCTGAGAAAGCATTTGTGAGGAAAACGTCTCATCGCATCCCAACGGCGTGGATCGATATGTTCAAAATATCAATGACTGGGTTGTCTGGTTTGGACTCGATTCTTTACAGGCAGCCATAATGTGGCTGGAATATTGTTGAAAACGGCGTTAAGCAACAAAAACACACATGGCTGTAGTATTTTTTAAAGCCCACTGAGTTACTCAATATATATATGAATGTGAATACAAACATGTCGAATACTGATTCAAAATACGACATAAATAATTTCATATCATTTTTCAGATATCTATCAGTTATATAAACTTTTTTCTTCTAAATGGTTGCTAAAGTTCGTCAAGCCTTTCCATTTGACGTTTTGTGACCTGATTGCACTCACGATTGACAAAATTCAGCGGGAAAAGAGTGACTGTTTTTTTAACTAAAACTCGTGTGAAAAAACAACAATGGTGTTGAGAAATTTAAGACCTGATTAAAACACGTACATGTACCTTGCTCAAGCCTATCGTTTGGCGTTAAAAAATATTCCCGTTGTTATTAGCGGTGCACAGTATGTGATATATCAGAGAGTACTCGACACAACTGTACCAACCGGGAAGATTTGTTGTTGTCCATGAAATATATATGAAAACTAATACAGGAGCAAATTAAACAATCTCCATATCGAGTCCCTTAACTTGTACAGCTGCATGCTGCTTACCAAGTAATGCCCGTGTGTATTAAATTTCTGAGGTTTAACGCCGCACTCAGCAATATTCCAGCTATATGACAGCGGCTTGTAAACAACTAAACGTTTAAAACTACATATAAATCGAGTTCAAATAATTTTGAGAAATGTTAATGATATAGAAAGTTCGACTTTTAACTAAAGTTTAAACAGGTAATCAAACTTACTCAAGACGTCTGTTAGGTATCTCAAGTTGTCTCCTAGAAATGTCAACAGTAAGAGAATACAAACCGTAAATATAACACCTGTAATACCTGTTTGACAAACAGGTTTAACACAAACAAATCGTGACACTATTAATAAATGTAAGAAAGGCATTGAAAGTATCGTAAAACTTTATTAAACGTATCGTGAACTGGAGCCGCCCTGTTACGCTAAGCCACAACACATTAATATAGAAAGTAGTGCACGCTGTGCGATACAATACCGAGAGTATTTTCATAAACTTAACCATGCCTGACAGCCAGACAGCCATACAACCATACAATCACATAACACATTTCCACATTACCACATATACACATTACCTAATGCTGAAGCCCGATACGTAAACCCAGAGACACCACTGACAAATCTGAAATTGTTTTCCCTCAAAGTAATCAGCAGCACTATACCAGATGATTTACAGTATATAGTTACTGTACACTTATGTATATACAGAGCAGTATACAATTGATCAACTGTACAAATGACATAATCAAAGTAAACACATAGTTCATTATTCTCCCAATTTTATACTCATTATGGAGAAGGGAGGCTTATTTAAGGAGTAACCCAACCCCCAAAGTAGAACAAAGCACAACCACATTTTTCTTGATGTCTTGATGACAAGATGTCATTTATGCTTCAGAAAATGCTGGTTGATATACTTTTGGGGCAGACATGTCTTCTGGTGGTACAATGCACATTTATGTGTGAAAGTTAAGTAAATCAAATAAATGGCTAAACAAGCCGGTTTGCATATTGGAATGCTCATTTTATCACAACATCAAGTGTGCTGACTTAGGAAACCTACAATAGAATAAATAAACAATTAGCAAAATCTACCATCGGACGAGTGGGTTCTTTTGAGTGCACAGGGTGTATGTACTGTACACTAGGAGTAGTGACAACACTGTTAGGACCTGTAAACACTCTTGGTCCCAAGGCTGAATATATGGAAAATAATTATTCTATCTGCAGGCTTTTATGGATGTGAATTGTTACCAGCCTTATATGGTAAATAACTTGAAATGGTTTAATGTACACAACGCTACTTTGCTCGCCATATACAAGGGTTTGGTAAAAGACATCCAACCGATTCGTCAATGTCTAACTTGGGACTGAAGTCCATAATGAATGGCTACATAAATGTAGACTACAATTATTAGGTAGGCTCTGTAATAACGATTGTAACTCAATAACTCAAAGATCTATTTTGTGCGCAAATTGCTACTGATGCTATTGTCGGTATCAGCCGTGCAGCATACTTCTATATTCTGCTAATAATCATTTAAATAACTATATCAAAGAATATACAGATATACTTATAGCGGTTCATTCCCATCTAAATCGGCTTGGCGAGCTCTTGTAATCAGACGTCTACAGAGAATGAACAGTACATTTGGAGAGAGAGACTGGCATCGAGACCAGATCTTAAACGGTTACAAATAAACGGTTACAAATGCATGTTCTTTATAATGTAGTGCATCTCTATCAACATTTAAGGCAACCCCTGCAACTTTGTATTAAAGTCGGATCAAGAGCAAAAGCGCCCAAAGAATGTAACCATTGTTATAGACATTGCTATGACTATGATTGCCATATTATTTTACACGGTGATTTGTTTATGCCTGACAGAAATCATTTCTTCCCATGCCTGATAAACTTGATGTTGATGTATATGTTAAGAAGATCTGTCTGACGACGGTGATATGCTTTCATTCTTTCTCGGTGCAAATGTTCATGACTTGACTGACGAAATTGATTACAATACTTGCAAAGCATTATACTGTCTATCTGCCACTGTATATGAAATTTGAAGAAATACCTTATGTTTATCTACTAGATAACTTACTGCCTACAAAATGTACATAGTAAGTTGTTTATTCATAGCACTGTATAACATGATTTCATTGTATTTTGTCAAGTAATCTCATTTCTGTATTGTAAAAGAATGTATTTGCCTATGTAAAATCTTCGGATTCGACTACTCGTTCGTTCATAGAATAGGACACCAAGACTATTAACTATATAGTGCTTGTCGTAAAAGGAGACCGAATTAGGCAACTGGTTTTGACGTGGGTTGCGCCCCTTTGTTGGTCGAGGACGAGAGTCTGGTGGTTGAGGGCATTAAGCATTACCATAGCACAACCCCCTAAAATACAACGTGCACTAGATGGTTCCTCAGATGAGCAGAATGCTGCCTTGAAGAAGTCCTCGAACAGCTGGTTTTTAGGGGTTCCGGGTGCTGATGGTACATCATTAAAGCTTAACCCATTTACCATTTCAAAGGTACTTTATAGCATTGCTGGAGATGTACAGGATGTCAAAAATGTTGATCTGGATTTCTGCTGGTGGAATGTAAAACTTAAAAACAATCTTCGATCTTGTCAAACAGTTGGTTTTTACTCCTACTCTGATTTTACCTCACAAAACTCCAAGTTCCAGGGAAGGCATTGTCAGAAATAGTGAACATTGTCTCTATCATATGACAGAAACTGAAAAAGCACTTCTTTGAGAGTCATTTAGAAGTTGAAGTACTAGTTAAGGATAAGATATATAGATGATCCTAATTGTAATAAAGCAGTTGTTCATCCATATGCTAGTACATTATCCTTACTTACTGAAATAACACATGAATTACAAGATCAGAGAGTTACTAACATCAAACGTTTCACATACAAAAGAGATGACGCAATATAAAAATCACATACCTACTTCTTTCTTTTTTAAACCAATTTCACCCAAAAAGGGGATATGAAGGGGATATGTATGTTCTCAACCCACTTCGATGTTATAAATGCTAGCAGTTTGGGCATGGTGCAAAATCATGCAACAATCTCTAGATTTGACATCAAAGTGGAGATGACCAGACGAAGAAAAATACCAAAACACCGAACTATGAAAATTGCTCTGTAGATAACGTGGCATCCTCAAACACCTGTTCAAAGTTCAACTGTCAAATGAAAACATGAACGAAACATCACCGTCTCTTCAACCACAGCTGTGGCCTACTCGGCAGCAGCGATACGCACACCTTCTGTTCAATGCCAGACAGAAATTACTTGGGTTTCCACAGACTACTATTCCTTGGTACAGTCAAGATATTTCACCATTAGTGAAACACCATCCATGGCATCAGCGCCAGCACAAACACTGGCATCGGCACCAAAACCATCACCTATTGAGAATAAGGACAGCATAAAAGTTGATTATTCCAAAAATTCAAATTCATGAATGTCTCTCCTCATCCCCATGGACGCAACCGAAGTAACTCGCCGCGAAATTGGATGAATATATCTGTTAATCAACCTGAATCCTGAACATTTTTATTCCACTAAATGATATAATTCTCTGGATTTGCAAAGGTCTCAGGGAAAAACTTAAGGAATTGCATTCATAAATACAAGATAATAGTCCGTCAGCAATCTGTCTCCGACATCTCTTAAACAGACCGAGAACTTTGATTTGCGTCAGTACAGGTCCTACCATTAAATTTCTGCCCCGAGTGTTAACGTTACTGGAGGATAAGGTAGGCACAATTTATAGATAACAACTTCTTTAAGTACTGTTGAGGCGATGTTTCTGTGTAGATCCTTATACCGTTGTCATGCAAGGCCGATTGTGTCCACTTTGTCATCTGTCAACTTCTAAGAAATTCCTATCAATCAAAACACATTTACTGGAGGATCTTCTGATTGTTTGTTTGTTGTTTAACGCCGCATTTAGCAATATCCCAGCTATATGACGGCGATCTGTAAATATCAAGGTCTTCAACATGAAGAGCTCCACCAAGACTTTTCCAGTCGGATGTGGTTCACCTACAGACGAGAGTTCTCTCCCTTGCCTGGCACCAAGATGACGACAGGCTGTGGCTGGGAATGCATGCTGCGGAGTGGACAGATGATGTTGGCTCAGGCATTAGTCTCACATTTCCTGGGTGTCACAACACGGAGTAATAACACAACCCAAATTTGGATTATGAATATATTTATTAAATGGTAATGATGTATCCAACGCACTCACACCCATTCAGCTACCTTCCACTGTCACCCTTCACACACTTCACACTCTTCACATTCTTCACATACTTCACACACACCCTCTGTCCCTCTAACATACACTTTCCAAATGGTTAAGGTTACACATTCACTAATTTTACACTAATAATCTATCTATAAATCTCTATTAATACATCAATATATCATTGAATCAATGACAGAACATCAATACATCTCAACATCAACACCTCAATACATTAACATCTTAAGGCACTAATTCTTGCAACACTTCAATACATGCATGTCAACAATTATCTCTCAAATGTACACAATATGTACAAAGTCATTCACCACGCCTCCTTCCACGTCATTGCATTATGCACTGCACATTGTTACGAGCCTCACACAGGTCTCCTTTTATCCAGATGTAAACATCCTTGTGTACTTGTCGCCCTGGGGTCAGGCTTCATAAAATGAATGTCCCTGCCTCCTCATACTTCATACAGGTGCCCCTCTGGGTCCCCGGACATCCACAAGATTGGGACAACGCACCAAAACCAAAACCGTCTAACCAAGGTTAGCATTCTCGTTAACAGCCCTGAATTTCAGTTCACAGTCTTTTTAAATACCCATTCAATCACACAGCTCATACAACAAAAGACGTTCACTCAAGCAAGCAATCTTACATAGCACTTCTAATGCTCACAGCTTACATACAGTCCAACCACACTCTAACACATACAATCAAACCAACTTCAGAGAAATATATACATTGTGATCTTGACACTGGGCAGGTGCAGCAAGTTGACACCTGGATATTCAGCTGTTTGTTTGTTTATTTGGTTGTTGTTTAACGTCGCACTCAGCAATGTTCCAGCTATATGACGGGCGTCTGAAAATAATTAAGCCTGGCCCTGACATTCCAGTGACTGACGTCATGAGCATTGATCCACGCAATTGGGATACGATGACATGTATGAACCAAGTCAGCGAGCCTGACCACCCGATCCCGTTAGTCGCCTCTTACGACAGGCATAGTCGCCTATTCTACACCGGAATCTTCTCGGGTCGGATCAACTGATTTTGATAAGGCAGAGTGTAATCCACAGCCCTGTTTCACTTTATACCAATCTTCACGCTGTTGTAGTTCGACTAACTTTGCACATAACATTTACTCTGTGCTCTCTGTATATTTCTCCAAATTCCGTGCTTCAGCGATCGGATCTTCATTTTTTATATGCCGCCTTAGCCCTGCATGATCATGTGTGATTTAAACTGCCATAATTCATTTTGGATAAGTGTTGACGTTATTCCTAAGGGAAAGGTCCTTGAAGATTAAATTTCCGATGACGACTTATATAATTATGCTTTATCAATGATGGATCAAATACATATTTACATCCTGCTACTGGAACCTTTTCCGCTTTAAATCTGTCGCAAGCAGATTCAAATCGATGAAACAAATGTTTATGGTCGGTTCATGATGACTTGTGTGGAAGCGACCATTTTTTCTTCAGTCTTAACAAATAATCCATCTTATGTTTCACTTACATCAAGGTTGAACTTTACTAAGGCCAACTGGCCTTCCTGTCAGAAACTCTGTCCTGTTAGGCTGAAGCCTGTCATGTTCAGGACTGCTTTCGATCCCATTCAGTTGTTTCGGACATGCTGTATGTATTCGCTTAGAGCAAACAGCCTAGGAAGTGCAGGAAAAAAGCGGAGAATTTTGTTCTGCCTACAACCAACCGTGCATAATTTGAGTCAAATTACAAGTGCCAAGGCACACCGAATATCAAACAAAAGAGTGTAAGTTTTGGAGGAATTATGCCTCTAAAATTAATTTGCGAATACAAAGTAGAGAGGCGATCAGACAACCCTCCTCCACTTGTATAGTACAATCACTTGAATTGGACAATGGCTCCATTGTTTATGGTTGAGCCTATGTGAGTAATTATATATAAAAAAAGATTCAATTCACCAGCAGGGCCTACATGTAAGACTACGTGTACGTCTTGGTGCATTTAGGACATCTCCAGTGGATAGCCTGTTTGCTGAAGCTGATGAACCTTCCTTCAGGGAATGACTTATCAAGTTATCGCTTCAGTACATTGCACAATTACATTCTAACTCATCAAACCCTGCATACAATTGCGTTTTCATACCTCTTTATGAAGAACTGTTTGTACAGTAAGCCTAAGCTTGTTCCACCACTTAGTATTCGGATTAAGCCCAATATTACAGCTGCTAACGACGTTGAAATAGATATTATCCCTCCTTTAAGGCTTTTCTACACTCCCCCGTGGCAGTAGGTTTAGCCTGGGGTGTACCTAACATTAACTAAACTAAAGAAATCTGAAACAAAAATCAACTTATCTATCAACAAGAATATACTCAGTTAAGTGAGTGAGTATGGTTTTACGCCGCTTTTAGCAATATGCCAGCAATATCACGGCGGGGGACACCAGAAATGGGCTTCACACATTGTACCCATGTCGGGAATCGAACCCGGGTCTTCGGCGTGACGAGCCAACGCTTTAACCACTAGGCTACCCGACCGCCCCACTCAGTTAAGAAGCACATACGACACTTTATGTATATTTACAGATGGATCCAAGGATCGTGGCGCAGTTGCCATAGTTCCATTTTTGCACCAAAAGAAATGCCATTTTAACAACTTTCAAATGTATCGGTAAACAATGTAAGCATAAGCAGTTTATAATATTTTAAGACTCTCTCTCTGTGTTGAATCATTGGTAATAAAATAGATGCTGCTGCTGCTAAAGCAGCGCTCAGCAAATCTATGACAAGTGAATCTAACTCCATTTAGTGATTATAAACCCATGATTAGATGTAATATCAGAGATTTTATGCAAAAGAATTGGGACACCCAAGTAGGTATACATAAATTACTTGCAATAAAACCAACTACTGGCTACACCTACTTTTGACCTACACCAGATTTGAAGAGGTCTTTATGCGACGATGTCGTATGGGCCATTCTCGTTATTCACATGAATATTTAATGAAAGGTGAGAATCCTCTATTCTGTATCCCTTGTAATGAAAAAATCAGGGTTAAACATATCCTGCTTAGCTGCATTGATTTTTCCAGGTTTAATTAACAAAAGATATTTTTAATGTCAATCTTCATTTAATACTTTTTTTTATAAAAAAGAGATTTTGTTAAATGATAAATGTTGATAATAATATGTATTGTATAAAGTAAGCGATCTTAAAATTTGGTAAAATTAATTAATAAGTGAGAGAAAGTTTGAGTTTTGGTGGTAAATTCAATTCGTTCCAGTTGTGATTTAACACTTTTAGAATCCAGACGGTCTATATGACCGACTCATATTCAATTGTTGATGCAAACAATGACACAACAAAGAATATATTAAAAAATATATTTTTATTAAAGTATATACAGGATTGGGCAATTAGGAGGACTGATTGCCGCTGACCCTGGGGCTAAGTAGTAATACGTCGGATGTGTCCTTGGGTTACCCTTAGCACGCCGAGTACTTAAGGAATTTCCGGGGGGGGGGGGGGGGGGGGGGACAAAATAGTTTTTCCTTTTGGGGAATGTTTTGAGGCCCAAATCAGCAATCAGTCCCAAAAGGAATGAAGTGAAAGGCAAATATGTAGGCACACTATGGTAAGAAAGTAATAAAAGATGACATGCTGATGTTTGTTCGAAGGGAGTAGGTGGGTAAACAAGGTAATTCATGCGTGAGAACCATATCCAATATGGCGAATAAAAGAAGTGCTACCCGAAATGCATTGTGGGTCAATTACCCAAGGCACTGTGGGTAGTATTGTTTGATAAATTAATTAGTAAGTTGATAAAGCATAATGTTAATTATTTCCTACGACTTATATATAAATATATATAGTATATACTATATATACGCAGATGCACAATATATGTGAATGGGTCATATTAATTACGGTGCAGGACACGTGGTAGTTACGCCGTACCTGTGGACTGGGGTAAGATAACCCCAGAGAGCATGGTAATGAAAATATACACACCGTGGAGACCTGCGTAAACTCTAAGTAGAAAACCAGCATAGTACACGGAAAGTAGTTGTGGATTGAAGTGTTATGGATGTTAAAAACGGAGATAGCCTTTACGTGCCGGTAGGCGATGTCGTTATTGCATTAACTCATAATAAAATTACGTACATAATTTTGCAATACATGTACAAGTGTATAGATGATTAGCCTTCCAAGTTCAAGTTCATTTATTCTCAAAAACCACGTTTGGTTGTACAAGAGCATATACAGTATACAAAGACAAAAGAAAAAATAATTAATACACAATGATGAAATGCAGAATTAATAAATACAAGATATTATACAAGATGGCTGGAGTTAAGATTCTACTGTTCTTGTAAGAGATAATACCTTCGAGAGGTATTTTGATAGATTAATAATTTCTTTGGCGCCTTTGGTTGTAAATAATTTAACAAAGTTTGGTATACTTGGATATTTTGTTATGAGAGATGGTAAGTACATTTTTCTTGCTCCACAGAGAGTTTTACAGTAAAATATGTAATGAAACTCATCAGCAATAAAAAAAGAGGGAAAAGGGAAACCTTATTGACTTATCACTAAGTAAGATATAAATGGTTTGTGAGGTCGTCCCGAGGATTCCCTAGAAACACATGCTAAAATTCCTGTATGCTCAATCGAGAATAGTCACATCGAAGGCTTTTCGAACGAATCTCGTTTTAGTCTGTGTGCAAATGAAAACTACGTTGTGTCAGGGTAATTCTAGTAAGTTTCATGATGGAGAAATAACTACAGTATTCACCACATATCTACATGTATTTTGGACTCTTTGAATTAATATTGCTTGGAAACGTCTTTTATTATAAGTCCGACTAAAGCCATAATTGAATATGAGTTGGTCATACTGAAGAAATGGTTTCTTTCAACATTTGTTTGGCATGATGTTCTCTTTGGTTTGACGTTACGTTTTCGTAACCAGTTTCAATCTTGTATCCTTCGGAAAGTAAGGAAAAGATTCATTGATGAACATCTTCTTTATAACATTTAGGAGCCCGACAGATGGGGTTATGCAACAGTATTACGTAGAATTATCATGATGTCCATATCATGCCCGGTATCATAGCGAGACACACATATCAGATCGAGGCTGTCAGGTCAAGGTCTCATATGAGTCGACGGATGATACCTGGCACACCACCGAGATTCGCCGGTGATGATATGTTTATCACTTACACTGACCGAGCCTTTGACCTTTTCATGTTTAGTTTCTTTATCGACATATATTTTAGTTTGCTACTGGTTGGTAGACGCTTATAGAGATCGTATATGAATAAACATATGGATTTCCAATATATTTCCTTCGAAAGATGCCAGTTTTAATGCATTTTTCATACTCTCAATACATTTTCTCGTTTCAAACTTTGAATGACATTTTTCTTTGTTTTCTATCAAGTAGTCTAATTCCTCTATCCTATTCGAAAGGGACGCTAGTGTCCTCTCTGCTGACATCCTCGTTCAATCGTACCGCGTCATTTCAAGGCTGTACTTGAATATATGATGTAGTTCTGCTGTTACGTCAAAAACGTTCCATGGCCAGAAATGGGTTATCGTGCCTGCATGCAATGGGCAAAATATACGTTGTCTGGATTGGGCCTGATATGGACAGAGTAATTTCGCTATTATTGGGATTGGAAAAAATACATCTCAGGACAAATACATACTGTATTAGGTGATAACACACATTTTCAATTTAAATTGATTTCTCATGAAACATGAATATTTATTTGCTAGATTCATTAAAAAGCGACATAACCATTTTCATAACCACAAGAAATCTGTTCTATTTTCTAAAACTAGAAGTATTACATATAATTTGTATTCGATTTATTATATTGACATTAAAAAGTCAAATGGATTGGGCAAATGTCCAAGTTACGATGCCATAAACATCTCCACAGAGAGCACACATCAGCGTAAATATTAAACATTGAAATAAACAGAGTACATATAATGTGCAATACCTCACTGAAAACAGTAGCACTAATAATTAATACAAGTAAAATAATAAAACGAGAAGTTGTAACAAGTAAAACAACAGATTAAAACACGAGATGTCTATGAGTATATGCCGACGTAGCAACCGAGGTACATGTGTCTCACTAGTGATCAATAGTGGATGATTAGGTCTAATTGTTACAAATTTGTTAGGAATGTGATTATTACACACGTCAATAATTGTCCGGGTAAAACATTCTGCGATAAAATCAACATTTCGGGATGATAAGAAATGATCCCACTTTGTCTTTGTAAGTGATCTTTTTTGTTCTTACATTATCTAAGAATATCTAGATTAAAGTCCCCATCTGTAATAGTTGTTTTATTCAAATCAAATTGCGTTACATATTGACTGATCTGTCAACCGCAAGTAAGCTTCGCTTTTATCTGCCCTATAGAATATCCCTTGCCATTTCCCATAATGAATCGAGTCCATTTATGCACAGATGATCCATATTGTTAGCATATCATTTCGTTTTACATATATAGCTACACCCCCGCCTCGACTTGGTCGATCGTTTCTAATTGGCAAATGAAAGCCTGGAATTGAAATATCAACAGTAGGTATGCCGTCAGGCAGCCAGGTTTCGATCAAGCAAATAATATCGTATGAATTAAATTCAGTGCAAAGTAGATCTACCTTGTCCCTTAGATGAATAATCTTTATTTTACAAATTACCATGTTACTGGCCCAGGGTTTGGGTGAACATTCCAGTAACATGAAAGAAGTATCACTTCTACAATAATCGCCGTTCTTAGCTCAAAGATACAACAGGAAGAAAGAAACAGCAAGGACTTTTTCAATTTTCAAGATACTTTGCTATAAAGACTAGACGCAAATAACCCTATCTATTTCAACCGACATCTCTCTTTACAGAATATGTCTTTTTCACAAAAGCCGGCGGGGAGGTAACGCTCGAAGTATAGATTTGCAATGCTGAAATGCACCAGAAACCATTACTGATAACAGAAAAATGATTGAAAACTACAGCGAGAAAAAATGTCACTACTCTCACAGACAAAATATGTCAAACAAAAATAAACTTTCGAAACATAAACAAAATCTATATATAAAATGTCGGTTAAAGAATCACATAACTGATAATATAAACAATAAAAAAAGCAGATTAAATGGATAATTTGCACCAGTTGTGTTTTTGTTTTGGTAATCCAACTAGTAACGAATCAGGGGATACGACCGTGACAGTAATGATTAAGGTCAGTCTGTATACACCGAGACGCACGTGCATGAACCGACGAGGGTACAACAGGACAGCAGGTCGATACCTGCTTATTGGCATGTTTTACAAACAATGGATACCCTAACATACACTGACTCCTAGCAAGGAGAATGTTGTAGCTGTAAAAAAATATTACATTGTAGTACCATTCATAAAGGCGATAGTACTCATTGAGTAAGTAGTAAATAAAATACTATGGTAAATTACGGCATACATACGGCATATTGTAATACCATCTTCAAATATGTTCATGTAAAATAAAAAAGACGTAATATGCTCCCCAAGAGTATGTTTTGTCAGTGGTCACACATGTACACAAAAGTTGATCATATTTCTCCCTTTCAATGTTACAATTCGACAGTGTTTCATCCAAACGTGGATATGTTATGCGAAGGGAACACGAACACTGCAGTTTTACATACGTAGATCGATCAATATGTTGACGGTGACATGAGCTGGCACTCGCCTGTTGAACATGCATATGGTAACATGTGGGTTTGCTAAGAGTGTAAAGCCTCTCTCGGATAAGTCTTATTTCCATATTTCTGTTAAATCAAACGTCAAAAAGATTTATTATTTCATGTATATTATGCACAGTTGTTCGTTTTGAGATACGTCTGGCAATAGTTTGCTTGTAGATACAAAATCCGGAATCCGGAATCAGTGAAGTATTTAAATTTGATTGATTTCAGTATTTGTGTTATATGATAAAAACTAGAGTACCATAGACAATTGATTATTGTCGATAAATATGGCAACAAGTACACGCTGAAGCAGTATATGTAGATGTGTTGTTAACATGCACTGATTACTTGCTGCGAGTATTGGTGCTGTATAAACTACACGCATTAGTCATAAATAGTGTTGTACTCATATTTGAAATATCAATATATCTCTTGTTTCCGGATAACTCCGTATGTTCTGTGGACACAAGTCTTTGGAGGTAGCTGAAGTATCGGTGTATGCAGTTACCACAAATAGTAATCTGGATACACACAGATTTCAACATTAAAATCACGCAGGAAGCTAATACATGAACTTCCAGATCTAGGGCATGATACCTACCGTGTGATGCATCAAAATGTCAAGTACTTTCATTATGTCGCATGTTTAACTCTAAAGGTCTCCACAAAGGGGTCTTTATGCAATACAATAAGTATTACCATGGCCATTGGTAATTAAAGTGTAAGGAATATCACACATGATATACGATACACTTGTCATCTTGTCCGATCTTGTGGCGATCTTGTGCGAGCAAGTAAATTTCTGACAATTCCGGCTCCTACAAAATATGGAAAATGGACTGTTTAAAGATGTCTTCTGGTATGATTTTGCTGATGCAATAATTTGTATATATGCATAAGATAGCTATGCCATAAATCGCAAAGAACAAAGAAGAACAAAGCTTGGCTTATTTCACGATAAAACATTGTTCTATCAAGACGTCATTTCTGGAGATTCGAATATGCGCTTTCAACTTGCTGACCTTGTAAATTGGACGACGTTATTTATAACAGGGAAGTGTCTTGTGAGTTGTTCATGCCATGTTTTGGTTCTCTTTAGAAAATGCCATGAATCAGGTGTTCGCGTATAACTAAGATGCGGACGATTTGTTATTAGGCACCGTAGCAAATGGCCGATATAATTCATGTTCTAAATCAACCTATCGCCGATATGAAGCAGTGTCGCCGAAAATCACAGAGTAAAGTCAGATCGTTCAAAAAACGGCGGTTGTTATCAAACTCTCGTTTTACGATACGTCGCATTTTGCTTGCGACAAAGCCGAATGGGAGCTTAGTGCTATGTCACTTTCTTAAACACGATTGTTGATATGGTGATTTGCGCCAAGCTTAAAAAAATCGTCCGCATCTTAGTTATACGCGAACACCTGATTCATGGCATTTTCTAAAGAGAACCAAAACATGGCATGAACATTATTTTTCGATCATTCAGATCGCCAAATGACAAAAACGAACTATTGACACAATCTCAGTTGACCGATTGGTGCATTGATTGTCATACGTTCCTGCTTGTGAATACTCAGAAAAAAATCAATATGCTTACAATTAACAACGTTATGTATGCGTAAAACCAATAAAAAAGAAATAATGAATATTTCAGTATTTAGAGTTTGATGATGTTGACTTTGCTAGATACAAATCAATATCGTGGTATATCACAAAAGTAGGATTATATTTTGATGACCTTCTGGTTACCCTGTTCGTCAATTTGTAAAATGTATCTCTATGTTTTTTGTCATTACACTTTTAGGAGTGAATGAATGAGTGGCAGTGTAACGTCGCATTGTCATTGTGCCAGCCATAAAGTGACGACGCTGTTAGGAGTCCAGTGAACCACTCTACTGCCGTTCCAAGGAATGCGACAATAAGGAATGACAAAATTGGACAATATCTCTTCGCTCTCATTACACAGCGTCGGAAGGAGCTATTATTCAGAAGATTAAACATTACCTTATTATCAGGAGCATTTACATCCTCGGCGTGTTGAATGCATGACAGGATGCGTCTTCGGAATCTGCAACACCGAGTGTGACAGAGCAACCTTCAGCATCCTTGAGATACTTTACATTGCAGAGTGATATAAACACATATACAAGTTTGTGCCCAAATCTGATTGGTTCAAAAATGCATGATGAGTTTCTTGTCCGCTCCATCGGTTTCAAAACACATTTCCAGGCATATAAGGATATTTAATTAATAAACGCTTAAATTTTATGCCACAGAAGAAAACTGGAATACGTGTTTGTCAATTAAAGAAATTAATCAACAACTAACCTGATAAAGATCCCGATTAAAACTCCAATTACAAGTAGACAGACTGTGGTTAAAATAATCGCAACGGCAACATGTGATTCTTGCCTTTGAGTTGGGACGTCGATGATTGTGGCTGTATGAAAGAAAATATCATGCTTAGAAATAAATCTGCAACAACTTATGTCTTCTACAGATCACGTGATAGTACTATCACGACCATGTATATATTCCATAGGTGTTGTATTTGTGACAATTAAAAGGTATTTGTGTGCGTGACGAAAAATGTGTTTCTTAGACATTCAGTTTATGAATATAGTTTCTTTCCAACTTAAAGCAACCGAAATACCTACTAATACTTATTAAGTGTGTTATAATAAAAACTACTAGATCCTAATAAATTACTCAATTTTGTATATAGTCGATGTTTAGTGACTAAATGTCTACGGTTATCATCACCTTTTTTTACCCAGAAAGTAAACTAATGCAAATTTGAACCAACATGTCCGATATTATTACTATAACTAACTTCCCCTGTGCGTATAACATGTAAAGCGATGGAAATTCAAACTAACAATACTAGCATATCCCCTACATTGAGAGGTTCCGTTACCATTGATCATGGAGGTGCATCGACTTCTTCCATCATATGTGAACCCTTGGCGACATGTTGTGCAGTTGCCACTCTTCTGTTGACATTTGAGACAGTTTTGAGAGCAGGCCAACTCACAGGTCTGTCACCACCACCCATCAAGACATCCATCGCAAAATCTGTCATCGCTACAACCGGAACTTAGACAGTTGCATATCTTCTTCTCACAGCTTGTTCCTGTGAACCCCGCCTTGCACGAGGAGCACACCCCAGCTTCAGTGCACGATAAACAGTTGGGTAGGCAAGGGATATCGCAGAGAGGAGGCTTCCAGCCATGTACACAGCCGTTGGTACAGCGAGGAGTGTCTCCGTCAATCTCTCTACTGCAATCTCTGTCAAGGCATTTATCAGTACAGTTTCTATCACAGGAGCTCCCATAGAAGCCAGGTTTACACCCATGAAGACATATCCCCGTCTGCTGACTGCAGTTGCCATGGAGACATCCCACTGAACAGGTTTTGTCACAATGGATCCCAGAAAACCCGTTCCTGAATCCTGCACATGAACCATCGTAAAAGAAACACTGTGAATCAGTACACTGTTTTCCACACTTGTGTTCACATTTATGTCCCCGCCATGTGGGTTTACAGCCTTCAAGACAATTCCCTGTTGTACGGTCACAGAAGACACTGTCATCATAACTCTCCCTACACTGAGGTGGACATGTCAGTGAACAGTTTGTAGAGTAATATCCAGCTTGACACTGAAGACAAACTCCTGTTGTTTTGCTACATCCACGCGTGTCACAGTGTTGACACATCTTGTCACAGTAAGCTCCATACCATCCAATATAACATTCCCCACATGCCCCGGACCGCGATAACACCAGGCAATAATAGTCTGCACTTTCAACATTGTAGATACCTAAAATATGAAATATGAAAGTCATATTAGACATGGCATGAATACACCAATTTTGTTGTACTATGAAGTGATATTTTCTCAAGTGTGTCCATGTACTACATTTGACACACAACGTCATGAACCCAGCCTGAACACGTCTGCAAATCCCGGAAATTCACTTCATTCCTGGTACCATGTTATGACGTACTTAGTTCTTATTGAAGTCTTGTGTTGTTGTGTAAGCGAACTCGAACTGTCTTATATGGGAGTGTTCTAACGACAATTCGCTGTGCAGAGTTGTGTCCCCTGGGCACGCCAGAAATCTATGATTGTGGGTTCGAATCCTACAGTTCAAGTCAAAGAAAAGAAAAATTTGTTCCCTTTTTACTTTGAGAGAAATACATAAATGGGCACGTTTTTATCAATTTAAGAAATTAACAGCACATTAAAATATTAATGGTTCGTTATTGACAACACAATTAAATTCACACTTATGCCCTTCTTTTCTCATTTAGACTAAAAGATAAAATAAAAAGATTTTATAATTACTTGTAGATATTACTTACACGTAGATATTAATTACTTGTAAAAATAGATACTCTTGATACACATGCTTGAAAGAACTTAAATAAGCCATACAAACCCTCCCCCAAACTGTCGTTCTGAATTACCGTATTCGACGTAATAACCGCCCCGCTCTAATAAGCGCCCACCTCGAGATTTGCTAATATATTGGCTAGTAACAATCGCAATTAGCATCCCTTCCGACCCCTATTAGCATATAATACGCACTCGTGTGATATATGCACCCTTTATTATTAGCAATTAAATTCTGCAAAAATATATTTGTCGTACATAAACATTTCAGGCTGTCAGCGTAAACCACGAAATTTATCTTTCAACACCATCTTTTTTTCACCAAAATAATATTCCACGTATTTCTAGTTTTGAGAGCGCCCTGGGCGTTTATTACGCCGAACACGGTAAGAATAACATCTTTTCGGGATGTAGTGGGGGTGTAACTGTCAATATGCCATAAGCTCACTTGACGTCTGTTCAGGTGAGCCAAAGTGTTAGCATATTTCTTTCAAAGCTGCAATACGTCCACACATACTCACTTTGTAAACACAGGAGTATTGCCAGTAGTTGATTTGTTTCCATGTCAACAGTTGAAAGCTGTAAGCAAGACATGTACATATTCAACATATAATTCTCACTAAGGATGTAGGCAGTTAGAACAAAAAGTCATGTACATCACTACTTTATATTTATTTGACATACCTCTAGTCATAAGTTCGCCAAATGCCAAGGTAATACCTTTGAATACACACGAGTAGCTGAGCGAAAAAAACACGTTTATTCAAAGACATTGTCATTCTATAAGATTAAGGAACATGTTCTGAGCTGCCTTCTGTCTTGAGAATTGTACGTACAAACATACACTAGTATACACTCAAAGAAGAAGAACAACAAACAACGATCAAATACGCGAAAGTGTACTACGCCTTCAGTTGTATATGTTAGCAAATTGACGGTTAAATGAGTATTCCTGTTAAACATAGAAAACATCAGTTTCTGTTTCGTCCAAAGCGGGTGCATAAAGCCTTGTTTAGTGACCCTCTTTATATATAGTATAATGTTATAAAATAATGTTCTGTCGAATTTATCTATTTAAGTTCAAGTTCATGAGCAAGGAAATGTCACTTTTGAAATGTTACAATTCTCACGTATGTGAAATAACTATTTAATTACAACACAGATTGTACACTCATAATGAAATTATATCATGTGTATACTGAACATATACGTATTGTAATAAAGGGAGCGGATAAACACGGAGGTGATTTTGTGTAAGTGTTTAGCGCCAACATGGCGACATATCAGATACTAACATTGGTAAGTAGTGTCACAATAGGAAGGGCATAAGCTCGACCCAACTACAAAAATTCTGAGCGTAACTTTTATGAACTGCGTTGATGGAGTTGATTGCTAATTTGTTTTCAAATTAATCGAGGTCCTCACAGTTCTGCCCATCAGAGTCCAAGGGGTATAGAAGGCTTCCTCCTGGTGGTGTTAAACGTCACCAGCGTTTGCATAATGCTAGCCAGACAGTTCATTTTTCAAGTATGGGAAAAGGTGGAAATTTGGCGGTCCCAAATCTGGTAAATATACTGATGACGTTCAAAGAGTCGAAAGCCACAGCCATGCATTGCAGCCATAGCGACAACCGACTCGTCACAATGAATTTTCCATGAAGTGTAGCCTTCAAATTCTTACGCAGGCGCTTAGCAGATTACCATAATATTGGCCATGAAGTAGTAAGTCCACAAGTAGGATTTCGAAGCCATCCCTTTGCCAGCTCATGGAATAGTCTTTGCTTACAAATTGCCCAACGAATTTATCTTCAAAACGACACGCTTCTCGGGAGAGATGATAGAGCGTTTCTGGTCGGATTTCAGACGCCTTGGAATTCAGGGTGCTCAAACTTTTGTGATGCCCAGTCCATGCCCCAGAAAGTTGTCAACTCCTTTTTGAGAGATTCCCACTGTATTGACTATGTGACGTAAGGTGATTCGTCGATCACCCGTAAGCATTTCATGTGTTTTGTCAACATATTTCCTCGTAGTGTCACATAAAGGTCTTCCTAATTGTTCAGTAATCTTCAAGGATCTTTCCGGGATTCCGAATAAGAATTGTTCTCAAGCAATTACAACACAGATTGTACACTCATAATGAAATTATATCATGTGTATACTGAACATATACGTATTGTAATAAAGAGGAGACGGTTAGAATCGAGTCTGGACCAGACAATCCAGTGATTTACATCATGAACATCGAGTCTTACCACCCGATCCCGTTTGTCGCCTTTTACGACAAGCATAGTCGCCTTTTACGGCAAGCATGGGTTGCTGAAGACCTATTCTACCCCGGATCTTCACGGGTATCTGGTCGGAGGAGACGGCTAAATATATATGATGTTCAGGCACGGTTACGGCTTAGGGCGTTATTCGTAATATCAATCACTGGTTTGCCTGGTTCAGCTTATTAGAGGCCATCGTTATATAACTGGATTATTGTTGAGTGAGGCGTTAAACAACAAATAAACAAAACAGAACAAATTTATTATCAATATTTTAGAAACCAAGTATAAACCTTCAAGAACAGAATGTAGGATATACATTTATAGTTGCACGAGTGTTACTGTACATTCCCAATTAAATTAATAAAAAAACTACTATTAAATATAATTCAATGTATCATTAACTCAATGATACATATGTAAGGAACGTTCTTGACAGAAACGGAACACCTGGTGTCATTACTCTTTGATAGTGATTCATAAACACATGCTCATGATATAGTCGAAATCGTACAATCGACTCTGCTTTATGCAGAGATTTCTATTGGATATGGAAGGGTTTTGCGCTTTAATTATATGAATTCTTCCCAGAAACCCAGAAGGGTGTTAGAAACCTCAAGTTAGAGTAGACTAATTCAAACACGTACATGTGCCCTGCTGAAACTTATCTTTTTAAGTCACCATATGTTGATTTTGTTATCAGCGGTACACAATTCCCGAGAGTGTGACATATCCGAGCTCTTATGAATCAGTGACCAAACTGATGTCCGGTTCAACTTCTTTTGAGGTGAAGATTCAGGTTAGAATAGGTCTTCAGCGACTAACGGGATCGGGTGGTCAGACTCGCTGACTCGGTTGATGTCTGTCATCGTATCCCAATTGCATGGATCGATGCTCAGGATGTCAATCACTGGATTGTCTGGTTTATTTACAGGCCCCCGTTTCTTAACATAGCATACCGGAATATCTTTCTCTATTACATGTTTGGAATCATGAATTCTCAGCATTCATAAAATGTGTTTTGCTTTCGATCAACAGAGTCATGAATTAGTGGCAGTGTCCATTTCGAGGGTTGAAATTATAATGTCGATGTTTTGTTATCAATTCCATGAATGAAGCTGTCAGCATGTCGAGTCACAAGAAGTTATTACGAGATGAAAATATATCTACAATACGAACACGTGTGAGCGAGGGCGGGTGCGAGCGAGCGAGCGAGCGAGGAAGTGAGTTGTTTACCGCCGTAATAATCCAGCCACCACGTGACTAGAGACCCAAATACACATTTCACTCGGGCCTTCGGCGTAACGATTCAACGCTTAACCTCTGTCTGTCAATATGCTTTCCCCCGGCCGTTGATAATCATTAAGGACGCATGCAGGCTTGAGTTGGAATTTTCCATGCAGGTGAGGTGACATGCAAACCTAGTAACGCACGGCAGCTATTGTATATTGATTTACCTCAAAACAATTGCAAACTATTCTTAAATCCGTCTATAGTTCGAATTCCCACATAAGTAAGTTTCCTTAATAGTTATTTACTATATGTAATGCTAATATTGTTTATGTTTTTTGCTGCATGTGTTCAACAATATCAGAAAATGACAAAGTACTTGACTCTCATCACTTGGTTGTAGTCACTCCTGGTTGATAATGTTGTGGGATTCTACATGGAAAACGTGGCTAAAAATCAATTCCGATCCGTATTCCGTTACATCACGGTCAGCTGTCCGACGTTTAGCAGGACTCCACGTTTACCACTTTGGTGAAACCCAGGAGCACGGATGCGGTGCTGACAAACTTATGAAAATCGGGTTAAACAGGGATTCCAACCCACGATCATAGTTTTGAGTCGTGCCTAAGGGACACAACTCTGCACAGCGAATTGCAGCGCCCTTGGCAGAGATTTCTCATAAATGTGAAAAGGATTTTGCCGCGGTTTTTTTTACGACTAGGTCACCCGTGCGCCCTATACAATAGCAGCACTAAACTGTACGGTACTACACAATGCAAATATTTTACCTTCACCTGTCGGTAAAATATGTTAAAAAAGCTGTCACTTGTTTATGATGTTGTTTACAGTAGGCGCATTGGTAACGAAGTCTGTATATGTGCTTACTTACTCACTTTTTATATCACGTGCTTAATACTGACGTTAGAAACACCAAAACATCATAATTGTCTAAATGAAGTTGACATTCTATACTACCTTGTCGTCTGGTACATTTCCAATACCAAATACCACTGAAATCTTATTTAAAGGTGGCTGTGTTAATGTTGTAGCCTCCTTGTAAACCTGAACATAAATCGAGTCAAATGATTGTTAGAAATATTATTACATGGAACGACGACATAACTTTGCTCAAACTATATAAATAATCCAACTTACCCAGGTATCTACAGGGTTTCCCGATTGTACAAACCATTAACTGAATATATGTCAACACTCGAAATGAACGTCAACGCCGTTAGAAACCCAACTGTAAACAAGTCAGTTACTCAACACACAAAAAAACAAACAAACAGACCCGCACAACAAGTAAGCCGAGGAGATATAAACAGTAACAAACATGCATATGGCGTATAAAGGCTATTCAAACATGCAACCACGTCCTATGTCAATGCATACGTTGAGGGGCGTCCCTGGATAGCTATAAAGATTATGTGTAGAGTCAGTGGATGACATTGTTCGAATTTATGACCAGGATATCAGTCGACGTAATTGACACACTTTTATGTCAGACTAGTGTCACACTCAAATACGTCTATGAGACATTGATGTATATGTGGCGTACTTATTAATCGTACTTGCATATGTATGTGTGCTTATGAGTACTTAGTGGGTATCTTTTGTAAGAAAATATTCCTGTCAACGTGCACTGCAGTGAAATTTTATGTGTTACGTTCATTGCAATGAAAATATATTTTTTCTCAACTTTAGAAAAGACAGTCTTTCACACTGAAGTATATAATGAAGTGGTCACCTTTTTTCCATGTACGTTGCATCACGAACTGCCACCTATTATGGGGGATAGGGAACTATTGATTTGTCATTAAGGTACTTCATCATACAAAAGCGGTTTAAGTGCACATTTTAAAGGC
This sequence comes from Haliotis rufescens, assembly GCF_023055435.1. Classification (NCBI taxonomy): domain Eukaryota; kingdom Metazoa; phylum Mollusca; class Gastropoda; order Lepetellida; family Haliotidae; genus Haliotis; species Haliotis rufescens. The sequence goes on from NW_025963890.1 coordinate 8,957,531, forward strand.
GACAGTTATATATTCTATATATAAATCTTCTCACAATAAATGGAAACATTTGTTGCTGAATTAATGTAAATTAGATGTATTACGCTTGGTGTTTAGTTACAGCGCGTTTCCCTTTAATAAGAAAGTGTATAACATTTGTTACACCCACTTCGTTATGTCGTTACATAATGTCGTCCAATAATATATCTTGTCCTCATTGCTTGACGCCGACTCAAGTTCGAAGGTTAGTAATCATTTCTAGTTTCCTTTTCAGAAGATTTCGTCTCCTTACTAGTCCTTGTGGTCCTTTATGTGTGAAGCCTTCATTCTTTCATGCAAACTGGTATGACTTGGGTAAAGCTCACTATCGTCATCTATCCACATGTAGTCGAGACCCGTGGAGATCCGGGCAGAAAAAAGGTCCATGACAGTCAATGCTTGCCGTAAGAGGCTACATGTACTACGCTTGTCATAATAGGCGACAATACTTGTCGTAATAGGCGATTAACTGGATCGGGTGGTCAGGCTCGCTTACCTGGTTGATGCATGTCATCGTATCCCAACTGCGTAGATCGATGCTCATGATATCAGTTACTGAACTCGATTATTTATTGACCGCCGCCATATAGCTGGACCATTGCTGAGTGCGGCATTAAACAACAGTCAACAATCAAGTAGTCGTTAATTGATTGGTAAATAGAATCGTAGATACAGGGACGTATTAAGCACGACAGAATTTAGACAGTTTCATTTCCATAAACACTTTCCCTACGAAGACTGGGTAGAAAAGGTTTCTCGCAACCATTCTTGTCGTAAGAGTTGACTGATGTTTACCTGCCAGGTTGCAATTTGTGATCTTGTTGGTTGTCGTACATCGTACACAGATGTCGTTGCATGATCATGTTCATGCTGTAACCTACAGGTCCATGTGTCCCACCCTTCATTATATAAATGCCGGTTCAATATTGCTGAAATATTGCTGACTGAGGCGTCACACACTGATTAGTAGATATCTTGCTGCTATGTATTCGTTAACGCTCACATAAAGAGTGATATGGATTTCACTTACCGGCTACGAATACAATGCACTTTACAGAAAAAATTGAAACAAAGTCTTACTCCACGCTCATCTAAATCGAATCACCTAACATCAGCACGTGCACGGTAGTTTCAAAGAACACAAACATAATGAAACGGTGGACAGAACGAGCGGTGTAATGTGACCTATCGACTTATGTCGATCATACAAAGTACTGAAACATGGTGCGATGTGATAACATTGTTCCCAATATCGTACTCTGTTATCAAGTGCATTGCATGCTTTCATGTAATGCCACACGCAAACAAACAAACAAACAAACACACACACACACACACACACACACACACACACACACACACACACACACACACACACACGCGCGCACACGCACACATGCACACACAAATACATGCACACACTAACAATCAAACTCACATACTGTGGTCGTTAACCTTTCGTCAGAACCTGATGATGAAAAGGACACTGGCAGCTCTTTCTGCATGAATGAAACAAAGTTGTATACATAAGATATATAGTACATAATTATAAGTAACACAACGCTTTCCATAATCATAAAAAATACGTCTTAAGATTCGATGCATTGTAAGGTCCGATCACATTGTATGTCACAAGCATGTGTTTATGAATCCCTAACAAACTGCGACACTGCCAGGTTCTCGCGAAAAGATTATCTTGCCAAACAGGTGGCACCAGTCAGAAACACATGCAAAGGCAAGTCAATTGTTCACCTGAAGAACACAAATTAAAACAAGAAACCGTTGTGGATCAAAAGCTTTATTTAATTTTTATTCATAAAAAAAATAAGGAACAATCGGACATAAAATACGTTCCATGAGACATTCACAGGACATTGAAACATTATTTACATACATATTCAAAGAGATATGACAGTATGTTGTGATGACATGTAATTATATATAGTTATGTGCTAAGTGAGAGCTAAGAAATGACCCTTCTAATAATTCAGGAAGAAATTGGTAAGCCGTGACTGTCGACGGACCGCCAATTACCCAAAGAGACGAGTCATTAAATATATCATTTTTCAAATTTCTGATAGTTTGCCACAGTAGATCATTTCCATTCCTGTGAATAGTTACTGCCATTATGCCATATGAACATCAAAAGATGTGTATCATCGGCTACAGAAGGCACACCATATTCAATAATCATGTTAACGTACGATGTCAACTTTTGATTCACATCATTACAACAAATAAATTAAAAATAGCCGTTTTAATTCTGTAAACTCAAAACTCAAAACACTCCAGTCCAGTATCGTGGAATATGTACTGCTCTTCTGAGATATTTGTCTCCAACTATTGTCGTGTATCCCTTTGTTATGAGTCCGCCAGATCACAGAAAACAAACAGAAATTATATTGATGATACATGAACTTTTGAGTTTATTGATAAGTTTCCTTTTTTCTTATCACTAATTGTTTTATATAAGCACACATAATCCTGGTCACATCTGCATTTTAACACATATGCACGGAGCGTGCATTGCACATACATAGTAAATAAATGTTGCCCCAACATACTATTGACCAACAAATCGCCAACAAAATACAATTATTCAGTGTCAAAATACATTGTCAAACTCAGGTAAAAATATGAGGTGACTCATCACTAAAATTTGACAGTCACTTTAACCCTGAAAGGTCCAATAGATACTGTAATCGAAATCTCGACGTCTCTCCTCAGTCGTAAGTTGGCAGGGCCATCTGAAATAATTATGAAAGTTTAATGTGAAAAATAAATAATTAAGTATAAGTATAATTTCTGAAAGAAGTTTCAGGTAAACATTGTTAATGTATATATACGTGAGAGTGTGTGCGTGCGTGCGTGCGTGCGTGCATGCGTGATTTTAAAAATGAAATGTGAAAAATGAAAAAAACGCATAAGTATAATTTCTGAAAGAAATTTCAGGTAAACATTGTATATATGTGTATGTACGCGCCCGCGTGTGTGTGCGTGCGTGAGTGTGTGTGCGTGCGTGCGCGATAAAGATATATCATGAGGATGGACTGGTGTTTCAATTAAAATGATAAACTGGCATCATATAAATACTATCATTTGATCATCATCTGACAGTGAACGACATGCATTAGTTGAGTGATGTAAGTATTTGTCAAAACTAATAATGATTTTGCCTTATTGTTCACTAAATAAATTAACTAAATTCACCCTACCTCTCATTGGTTCAACTTCCTTTCCAACCACTTCGACATTGGAGTCATCAAGGAAGTACACGTCGTGAAAGCGACAGAACGACTCAATTTCATCACCGAAGAGGAGTTTGACTGCAAATGGTGTGAAGGGCTTGCAAGTGAGACTGGAGACATCTATCCTCTCCTCCTGGCCTTCTGTTTCATCCCCGGTTGTGTCCTGTAAGCAGTAGTCGTGTCAATGTACTGATACCCAACTGAGGTAAGATGTGCCCCAATGTGAACACTTTCTTTCACATGTGAGTGACTGATTGTGTTTAATGGCGCTGTGGGAAATATTTCATTTATACCAAGGCACACCAGCTTAATAGGCAAAGAAAGCCATTTGATTGTATCGGACGTTTACTACCCACGAGCACACGTATAGTGTTCACAAAACAACAATGATATGGGTGAAACTGGGATTAGAACCCATTATTAGACCCCTTGCACTCCTGAGCCACGCAACTCTGCACAACATGTGGCGCACAAGACAACTGGGCAACTAGTGCTCTGTTCTTAAGCAACAAATTAATGTTTATAAATAACTGTACAGACAAGATCAGTTCATTACACGAAGATGTATCACTGAACAATATAATCTAACATTCGAAAGTAACAGTAAACATCATCGCCATTTCAAATAACATGACGATATATAGAAATTCTGGTTCTAAAACACAGGAAACGAAACATTCTTTCACTAGAGACTAGATGTGTGTACATAATGACCAAATGTACCTGTCTGTCGCCGTTCACCACTGCCTGCATTGCTGCATATGTCAGGTCTGTGTGTTGGATGTAACACTTTTTGTCCACACTGTCGCGAATTGCCACCAGATTCTGAAAGAAAGTTACAAGAAATAAGCTTCAGACAAACTCATTACAAACATATTATTCGTGGAATAATATACCCGATTATATTTTTCAATTATCAATCAAGTCTCTTAATGTCGATATTATCTGTTTTGATATTATACACACCCTATTGAAGACAAACAAGTTAGTTGTCTCTCTGAAGTTTTCTGCAGAACCCTCAGGCTTGTGGGAAACTGTAATCATTGTCTTCCCATCCATTGCGATGTCAAATGGAACCTTATCCCCATTTGGAACACGCCCTGTCTTATGTTTCCACTGAAAGTAAATTAACGTGAATCAAAAACACAGTCACATATCAAATGAAACAACATTTGATAAACACATAAAACAACATTTCGGAGGAAGTGTTTAGTGTTAATGAAATCAATGTCAATAATGTATTCACGTTGTCATGCGTAAATGAGAATGTATCCATAGCTTTTCTGAAAAACATTATCTGGAGATCTGCATGAGTGTGATTTTGTTCTCACTATGAAGCATTCGGCCCGGGGTACTGATCCAACATAGTCGTAAAATGTACGCTTGATTTCACGCCCGCTTATCCGTTGACCTGGCGAAGATGTATCAATGAATATACTAAGTCTTGTTTTTGTGTTCGCCGTGTATTTCATATAACAATAAAAACACGATTCATTTAGCTGAAATCACATGAATGTGAGTGAGTGAGTTTGATTTTACGCTGCTTAAGCATTATTCCAGCAATATCACGTCGGGGGATACCAGAAATGGGCTTCACACATTGTACCCATGTTGGGAATCGAACCCGGTTCTTCGGCGTGACGAGCGAACGCTTTAACCACTAGGCTACCCGACCGTCCTTCAAATGAATGTCCTTCATGATATACATATAATACAGGAAGGGCCTGATTTCATACACGTGTACATGTCATTCAACTAAATGGATTGATATAATATAGAACGGTTACTTCCCTGAACACAGAACTAATAGTCAAATATTGTCAATGTCCATCAATGCGTGAAGTCTATTCCGCCTGTTACTGAAGCGAAAACATGATTTTATTGCCCTTCATTACCTAAATGTATCACCCCGCTCGCACTCAAGGGGGTGTTTAATGAGAGTCAGTGAGTTGGGTTTAAGCCGCTTTTACCAAAATACCAGCAACATCATGGCGGGGAACACCAGAAATGTGGTTATTTTAGTAAGATGATCAGGCCAACAGGCGCAATATATAAAAAGGTAGGACTGTAAAAGCAGGAATTATTGTTTGATTGAGTGAGTTAGTTGGTTTTACGCCCCTTTTTAGCAATATTCCGACACGGTGAGGGTTCACACATTATACGCATGTGGGAAATCGAATCCGGGTTTCAATAACCACCAGGCTACCCCACCGTCTCCTTTGATGTTTGATAACACGGGTAAAACTAATCTAAAGCTACAGTATAATGAGTATAGAACACGACAGGTAAATATGGGTTCCAAAATGGCCATTAAGATCCGTATGTTTAGATCATTTGATGAAGCACATGATGACGATACATGATCACATACTTGCTTGTGTGGGTGAGTGAGGGAGTTGGGTTTAACGCCACTTTTAACAGTATTCTAGTCATATCGCGGCGTATCAGCTTAACGTGGGTTGAAAGTCCGAAGTGATGCAGGTCTTAGACGTTTACCTATTCGGTGAAACCCACGAGCACGGGTATGGTGCTGACAAACCTAGAAACATAATCGGGGCGAACCGGGATTCGAACCCGCAATCAAGGTTTCTGGCCTGCCCAAGGGACGAATTCTGCACAGCGAATCGCGGCGCCTTAGACGACTGGGCCACCTGTGCCCCCTTCCGGGGTAGAAATGGCCCCCATTTACTTGTCATAGCTTCAGTAGATGTGATCGTGACAGGCTCGGTAACTTGGTTGATTGTGTGCCATCGTACCCCGACTACGCGTGACATTGTTCATCATACCAACCACTGGTTTGTCTTTGCAGACTGTGGTAATCTAACTTGGATATTGCTGACTGGTGAGCATTATTAACTTCACTTCAAAATGAGGTTTTTTTCACATTTCACGGTGAATACATTCGCTCATGAAGAACAATCTGCTTACTTCTAAAAGGAAAATAGCATGGCGCTGATAGACGTATTGCACGCTTGCATAATAATACTATACTACTACTACCACCACTACTACTGCTTCATCAACAACAATAATAATAATCATAATCATGATAATAATAATAATAATCCATGCCCCCATACCTGTACTGCAGAACACACGGCCAGAAGGAGAACAACAGCATATAGTGATGCAAATTCCATCTTCTTGAATTTCCTGAAATTGTAATGAAAACGTATTACAACTATTCAAAAAAGTCCCAGGAAAAATGAAGAAACGACCGAAAAGCAAGCAAGTAATGCTTTAATTTATTTGACATTAGAATTTCATAATTAATCAAATAAATATACTTTAAAACAACATAACCTTAAGACATACCTGTACTGAGACTTCACTTCACAACCAGCTGACAGAGAGGAATATTGAATCCGATTTAGTTTCAGGTATTTATACAGAATAATATCCTGTTTCATTGTGATTTTCATTGGATGCCAAACCCCTCCAATAAGATAAAATGTTGATATCCCCATTATTTTCAAACAGGTAGTACTGCGCAGTATTCACCCACACGCACCGGTGACTTTGTATATATGCCTTGAGGCCATCTTATATTCATCCCGGGAGTGCTGGAGATACGTCCTTCCGATTGTTATCAGTTGTATCTTAAAATGTGTGTTCCTGTTTCGCTTTTATTATTGTCATGGCTCATATAAATTTGGATTCTGGAATAAACATAATATCCGATTTTCTTAAAATAAGAAATATATTGCATATTTGATCCCTTCCAGAGTGGATGAATACTATGTTCAGTAATTACATTATTTTTATATATTCGAGGTCTGTTCACAGTTTAATCTGGGTGCAGCAAATCAGTTGGCGATGGTATGGACAACATCGCTGTGTACGATGACACAAAATAAATACAACATGTCAACGCCAGATAATAACTAGTTTTGATTATCCTCCGAAACAGATTTCGTTGGGCTTAAAAGACAAAATAGAGGTGAAAAATGAACAAGGACACACACTTAAGGTTCTACTACACCAAATCAGAACCAGTTGGGACAGTGCGGTTTTCGTAGGGCCTTCAGTGCAGATCGAGAGATATCTGCAGGCTGTGATTGGAGGATATTGGGTAAGATTGTTATGTCTTTTAAATGTACATCCATCCAGTTATTAAAACTGACCATGTCTTTCTATATTTAGAACTGTCTTTTTCAACATGATGACTTATGCTGAATGTGACCGCAGCTATTTTTAAGTAGGTGACATTTGGTGCGAAACTGGTGGTGGTGTGTTTATCTTCCTGTACTCGGAAAAGGAGCTGGCTAAGCTGGTCATTTTTGGGTTTTTATTGCTGCTCTCAGGCCAAACTGTGCACACACGTACAGGTAATAGCTGTTTTTAAAAAATATAACGTTACTATAGAAGTCTATTGGAAAACATTTGGTTGTGTGTTACCTGTGATCCTGATTTCAGACTACCATTGGGAAATAGGAAAAATTCTGCCAAATAATGTGACAGGATGCTATCTAAATTCAATATGTCAGCGCCAGCCAATAATCAGTCTCGATTATCTATGGGATAGCATCGCGCATGTTGACTAGTAACGTGTGGTATTTAGTACAATCCGCTGAATGTTTACTATACAATTTCTGGAATGTATTGACCTGATCTTTGTTGGTAAAGCCTTGATTACAAAGCTTAGCCTAAGAAAACAGTGTTTTTACATGAAATTTGAATATAACTTGCATGCTCTTAAGTACAGAAACAACTGAGACATGTAGGCACTGCAAGCTGGAGCTGATGGTATATTGATCGACGTAAAGGGAAAATTCAAAATGGGAAAATCGAAATCACCCCTCTTTGACATACAGCTTTATAAAGAGGTTCCATGGAGGCGATCTCTGTAACTAAAGTAGTCAAATAACCGTTTTGCATGCAAATGTGACTATTAGACATATGCATACAATGGAATCTGCCTTTCAGATTTCAACATTCAAGGCTTTAGTAAAACTTTTTAAAATGTGGAGGCCATTTCAAGATGTGACGCACGAATGACTGCAGTGATTGCCGATGCAATTCTTTATTTTATATGTATCATGTTTCTGTGCATGTCGTTTTCATCATTATTATTATTTTTATTATTGTGACGTCCTATAGAATAATATTTAGCACCCTACTTATACGTTGTGTATTTAGATCCATTTGACAATGAGATCTTCTTAAGACCTCCTTGTCCTTGGAACAGGATGGATAATGTACACTTTACGATCGTAATATCAGGTAATATCACTTTGGATTAACTTATGTTATGAGTGGATTGTCTTAATATATGGTTTGAAATTTATTTTTCGATTATTTATTCTTTGACTAACGCTGAAATTGCGTCTGTGCTTTTATACAAAACATGTTAATCTTTATGACAAACCAATTTCATATCCCCTTTTTTAAACAAATCCCAACCATAGGTACTTGATTGACGAACTAATTCAGCTGTAAAAATGTCCTGAGGTGAATGGATATTGTAAATGCATTTTAACAATGTCTTTATTCTACACATATCTACACTGAAGTTTCCCATTGAAGAGGACATCATACGGTGAACATATCATGTACAGAGAGATGTGATGAGAGGTGTCAACACATCAAGTTTACCCTATCGATCAGGTCACTTTACAAAGTATCATTTTATTTCCTGACAGTTGGCTTGCTTTTGCATGTGTTTGTGTCGATGCCACCTTTTCGCGAACAGCTGGTATAATCCTACAGTGATTAATAAATACATACTCATGATATCGTCGGTTTCGTACAATCGACTCTGCTTTTCTTATTAATGGGCAATGTCGCTTGTATTTAAAAGCGCACTAAACGAATGATAATAGGTAGCAGGACTTGTTGAACTGTTCAGTTGACATTAAATATTGTTTTTGTCGATGTACCAACCCCTATTCACAACTGGCAGCTATATCTTTGAAACTTCGTCATGGAAAGGCATCGCAAGAATGTAATTCACACATACATGCTATTTATGTACATACTTTAAAATACACATTTATATATATGAAAACTCATTTTATTTAACAACCTAGACAAACAACAATTGTTTAAAAGCCCAATATTTATCAGAACGCAACTACGAACGAGATAATGTTCGAATCGGACTATTAATTCTCCGTTACTATCAGCATATCTTGCCATCTGACCAGGACGCGGAGACAGGTCTACTAAGACGTCAAAGCAAGCGACCAATCGGAAAACAGGCCAACTGTGACAACCAATGGATGGCCGTAAACACGGAAGTAGGTATATACATGTACTGCGACTACCGGGTTCTCCTCGAGGCACAAGTTAAGCGTACAGTCTTTAACTTCATGCTTGGGTAGTAAAGGCCATTAGCTGCGTTCTGCATTGATAATAAGCCAAGGGCAACCAGTTCAATATCACTCCAGTGAACCCTTGATGTCATACAAAATGTTTTCAATTTGTTTCAGATAATTTTGCTCTATTATGTAGGTTCTTGATAGAATATATCATTCCTATAACTTACTTTTTATGCGCTTGTTTACTAGCATAATAAACATATAAATTACCTGCCGATACAGGTTCCATTTGGCGTAAAAGGCAAAATAGTGGTAAACATTATAGAAATGGATCACTGAAAATCAGTGATGACACCAGGTGATCGCAAAACTTGAAAACATGTAATGCTCTAACCGGGAGGACCCTCTACTCCAGTTAGTGTTTGTTTGTAAACAATCCTCTTAGGACTGCTTATGAGCATGTTATCAACAAGTGTGAAGACAGTCAGTTCGGGATATTCCATGCTAACAGACAACGTACTGGAAGGGTCTTGACAGTAATGTGTGCATGCTGGGCAATATCAATCATACCATGATGTTAGCTGGGGGCCGCGTTAAACCCAACTTACTCACTCACCCTAGTCTGCTTCGCTGTACCTATCTCCGTCATGAGAACACAGCGAGTATGCGTGTGTTTAACCAGGGAACTGACTTCTATAATAAGATGACATTCATTTTTATCTGTACATGTACATGTATACCATTATAACAATAGTACCGTTATTGTGTTGTAACTTGTTGAAATATCTCATCCAATTTTCAGCTTCTTAATTACACACAAGTTCCGTGAAGATCCGGGGTAGAATTGGTCTTCAGCAACCCATGCTTGCTGTAAAAAGGCGACTATGCTTGTCGTAAGAGGCGACTAACGGGATGGGGTGGTCAGGATAGCTGCCTTGGTTGCTGCATGTCATCTTATCCCAACTGCATAGATCGATGCTCATGATATCAATCACTTGATTGTCTGGTCCAGACTCGATTATTTACAGACCACCGTCATATACTAGCAGCTGACTATTGCTTAGTGCTGCGTTAAATAACAAACAAACACATCTTACACATGTACCATGTCAATATGGTCAAGTTGTGTTTTTCGGTTCTATTATTTCTTCATCGCTATATGCTTCCGTCTCCAGACTTGATAAGTATCAGCATATTATCGCAAATCACATAATATCGAATGTATTTTATCACGTGTTTTTGGCCATGCTCTGGCTTTTGCCGGTAGGCAATGTAAGTTTTGAGAACTTGGGTGATCCATGATGTACGTGTTGCCGTGTAGACGTCAAGTAGAAAATACTGGCAGCAGTACTCTGAATCTAAAGCAGTTCGAGACTCGGTTCTTCGTTAAAGCCGAAAAAAGTAGCACATTCTGGGTTACAAGACTTCAGACCAGAAGGTGGCGTTTCCAGTAGAACGAGGGTGAAAATCACGGACTCTGCAGAGATTTGGCTCCAAATAAGAACAATGAATTGCCAAATATCTCAAAATCGTGAATAGATGACGGAGGCGGTATTCGCCTATTGGTCCTCAGTAGTTCCACGATTGGGGATTATATGTTCATATGCCAGTTCATATGTTCATACGCCGTGATGGTAATCTTGGTTTGTAAGTATAAGGCCCATGTTTGTTTCACGAACGTATGAAACGTCTGGAGCTAATGGGCCATTTTGCGATTTCCTACCTCATTAAACCGCCACGTTTAGATAAGACTAGCACACTGATGCGGTGTTAGTTAATCCTAGTAACTTACACTCACACATCTGGGGGTTATGTACGTATGCATGATTGGTCACACACACACACACACACACATATGCAGATGTGTAATGCTGGTAATGCGTGGATGAAACCAATTATGGAACGAGTCTGGACCAGACAATCCAGTGATTGACATCATGAGCATCGATTCACGCTATTGGAATACGATGACCTGCATCAACCAAATCAGCGAGCCTGACCACCCGATCCCGTTAGTCGCCTCTTACGACAAGCATAGTCGTCTTTTACGGCAAGCATGGGTTGCTGAAGACCTATTCTACCCCTGGTCTACCAATTACACGTTATTTTTCAACATGGAGAAAATGAACTTGAGTCATACCTTTGGTGGCTTCATGGATCTGATGACGCAGCAGCAATGGACCTACAGTTGGACGGGTTGCGTCCCTTGGGCGTGCCAGAATCCTAAGATCGTTTCTCCGAAAACCAAAATGATTTTGGTTAAATATCATCAAGCACATAATCGTGGTTTCAGCACAGTGAATGTGTCAGAGCCGCATCACTTCGATCACTTCTAGACTTTCCTGCAAAGTTAAGCTGACACGATGGAAAAAACCCTGTAAAACCGTTCACAACGGCGTTAAACACAGCCAACTCATTCACTCACTGTACGGAGAACTTCAAAGGTCAGGATGACAAGTCATAATACGACATTGAATATTGGAGTCACTGCATGCCAACTGTATAAGGATATATCCAGTTATAGCAGTTTAATGGTTGACAGTTCGGTTTTGAAGTGTCAGAGTAATCACCGTAATACATGCAAAGTTTCAGTTTCGTTGGTAGATTAGTTCCTTGTGTAAAACATGAAATGAAATGGCTTCGGACAGGCATTGTGTTTGTTTGATTGGACCAAATAATCCAGTGATTGACATCATGAGCATCGATCCACGCAATTGGGATAAGATGACATGCATCAACCAAGTCAGCGAGCCTGACCACCCGATCCCCTTAATCGCCTCCCACGACAAGCATTGTCGCCTCTTTCAGCAAGCATTGCTTGCTGAAGACCTATTCTAACCCGGATCGACAGTCATTGCCCTTGACATCAAAGAGTTTTAATAGCATTTGAACGAAATCTCTTTATTTGAGGTCAACATATCAAATGGATAGTGTTCTTTTGAACACAGTAACAAAAATAAGGTTCTCCTATAATAATATCGTATACATCGTAAACTTGCTACCCTCACAAGTTTGTGCCGGTCGTGGAAGAAATACCTTAGGGCGTCTGTTAACTTAAATCTTATGATCAAATTAGTTGAAACCTTTGTTAGTTTGTTTGTTTGTTGTTTAACGCCGCACTCAGCAATATTTCAGCTATATGACGGCGGTTTGTAAAGAATCGAGTCTGGACCAGACAATCCAGCAATTGACATCATGAGCATCGAGATTAAGACACGATGACATGCATCAACCAAGTCAGCGAAACTGTCCACCACATCCCGCTAGTGTCCTCTTTCGACAAGCATAGTCGCCTTTTACGGCAAGCATGGGCTGCTGAAGACCTATTCTGACCCGGATCTTCACGGGTCGAAGACTGATGTTCAGAATAATTACGCATCACTTTAACATATGTATGAATATAGTTACATAAAAACAATATAAGTAGGACCGAAAACGTGTGATACATTAGTGTAACTTCAGTTACTTTGATTAAAGGAGATTTAAGGTGCAGTGGTTTGTTAGGTAAGTGTGCATGTAGCAGGAAAACAAATAAGGTATAAATTCCATTGCCATGAGTCGTCACGTGTAGAGATACTTTAGTCTGATAGTTCTGTTAAACGCATATCATAGATGTATGTGATACTCGTACATGACAAATTTCCAATCGACACAAATGTGGATGAACTGGGGTAATGACATACTTTAACACTAAAACTACCATGATCATGACAGCCCAATCTCTGCATAATACAATGTTCTAGATTTTGGCGGTGGATTGGTTGGGAGCATTGATAAAAACTTTGATTTAAAAGTCTTTAACTACCGATTATATATTTTGCTTCCCAGCTTGGGAACGTGGTATGGAGCATGTGTGTTTAGGTGTAGTCTAAAACGGGGGTTAATGCTATCATAAATAGAAAACCAGATCATACGGGTTTCAACTAACGTTAAAAAGAACAAATAAAAATTTAACAATGCAATATTGATATATGCATATTCACATTACAGTTATGATTCACGGTAATTTTGGCTTACAGTAACGCGATATTGAATAATAAAAAAATATGTAGTTCATTTGGAGCACCCATATATATTTTTATTTTAGCACCCATGGATATGATATGGAGCACCCATAAAACAATGACAGATGTGATGAGATGAAATAATACATTTGACTATTCTTTAAACGAATTTTACACCACTTTAATTCGATTGTACTGAGGTGTGGGGGTATACACATACGTATAGAAAGAGCGTCATACGAAACGATTTTAAACATAGTACTTAATACATAAAAAATGCACATTTCTAATGCGCCATGGTACTGGTACAAGCTCATAGCGCTACATTATGAAATTATGAAAAACAGAAACTGAATTTTGGCATCGTAAAGATGTGATTTCAAAGATTTGAAAGATGTGATTTCAGTTTCGATCGAAAAGTGATAAGACTAATGCCCGATTTGATAATTTGATGTCAGGGGGTAGAGAGTTCCCACACTGGAGTTTTGATTTTGTATCTGGAGCTGAGATAAACGTAAGAAGAACGATCAGTTCTTTTTGAAACGATACGTGTATCATGAAGAAATCTGTGTCAAAATAACGTACCGAATATTTTTACGTACACTGACATTATTTTTGTCGTGCTAGTATTCATATTATACAATTCAAAGGTAAATTCTTTGAATAAATGGAAAAGACACAAGATTAGTCCACATACAAGTAAAACTGTATAACTGCAATGTTTTACAAATCTAAACTCTAAAATTTTGAACCTTGAAAATGTTACACTGATTTACTCATCTACATGTAGTCGGCACAACAAAATTCAAAATATTTTCCAAAATACACATATTATGAGAGTCATTTAACTAATTACACCCTCTCAGTACTCTGAATCTAACGAAACCTTGTTTTGTATTGACACCATATAGAACAAACCAAGGAAAATCTTATTTAATCCTTCTGATTAATTTAACAATAATGTCAGTGTTTTGGGTCAGTTTACTTTCCCTTCTGAATTTCCAATGAATACCATGATCATCAGTCATGCATAGTCTATTTTATGCAACATGAAATTATTCAAAGTCAAAATAAGATGAACACAAGGAATCCTATCCGTCACATTAGGTTGCCACTCTATCACTTAAACTTTTAGTGTGCAACACTGTAATACATAATTTGATCCCTTCAATAACAGTTTACCTTTAAGGGTAGTATAGCATACCTGCATCTTACCTATACGTCAAGCCTTATCAACATTTCGCAAATCGAGCGTTCCTAGTTGTGATTAACCACAGGTTTATCAACTTGGATGTATCTACAGTCTACACTGTAAGTATGATTTCAGGCACAATGAAAATAGTGTACATGCTTTCATAAACCATGGAGTTCTCCTTTTACGATTTGTTGACATTACAATTCAGTTGACAATCAAATTGTCCAAAAATCTTTCATGAATTCAAAGGATTGATTAGCCTTCTGTTAGTCTAGTTGTCCCATTATTTCAATCTGTAGTGTATGACCCCGTTTTGTCCTAAGTTTTCAGTTTGACGTGGCAGTCATATTCAATGTCGGATCACTGAGACCATATCATTCAAGGTTGAGATTTCACGCTCCTACAAATCTTTGCTTACCCATCCATCGGACGATTGATAAAGGACGGATCGATATTGAATCTAATTCTAAGCCACTTCTTTGCAAACGACCCGTGGAGCCAGTTATGGGAATGTAAGAGTTCTTGCATTATTGGAGGTAGTGTTTTGCCTGTAAAGTTGCTACTGTAGTCAGTGCAACTGCAACCACAAGACTTTATCTTTTCCAAAGGATTTGACGTATGGAACAAGTAACTCCTGTGACTGGACATCTAATAGAAGGCATTCCCCTTGGAAGATCAACATTGCCGAGGTTTACATTTCTTCTGAATGTTTGGCGGATCATTGTGTGTTTTCCTCCTACATCACTGTCTGTAGTTGCTGAAAGAAACAATGGTTATGCTGATATATAACTGAAATACGATAAATATTCTCAGTCAACAGCTTCTGTTAATACTCCGTAGCAATACGAACCGAGGCATCATCTGAACATACAACATAGACGCTCACCAGATACTACTGTGGCCTAAACTGTCAGCCAATCACAACGTCGAAGTCATGGTCATCCTCATTAAAATAGGACTTGTAATATAAACGAAATGTGAAGCAACAATTTCACTAAGAAAGTCAAAGACACCGAGTGTCCGAAAACGTACGAAGATGCACTATCCTCCCAGTAACACGTCCTAAAAAGTAGTTCTCACTCAAGTCACATGAGGATGACAATTTTAAAACTGCTTACTCCAGCAGCTTTATCGTTAGGTTAAAACAATACAGATGTATTCTTGACGATTAAAAAACCTATCAATACTTCTGATTGTTATCCATTACAGTGAGTTGGGTTTAACGTCGCTTTGAACAGTATTTCAGTTACATGTATACACCTCGTCATAAATATCGCACCACACATTTTAATGTAAAAGTAGAAAATATAATTTTCGGTTTTTTAAACTACAAGTACAGATTTCATATACTACACCATCTGTGAACATAATATCACAAACACACCCTTTTCCGAGCTGCACGTGCATGCTTGCGTTGAGCATGC
Source organism: Haliotis rufescens (assembly GCF_023055435.1). NCBI lineage: Eukaryota > Metazoa > Mollusca > Gastropoda > Lepetellida > Haliotidae > Haliotis > Haliotis rufescens. The sequence goes on from NW_025963890.1 coordinate 8,973,680, forward strand.
TTGTACCGGGGGTCGGTTTGCTAAAAATGCAGTATGCACATCGCCTCTTTTGGCGTATGTTATGTTGGCAGGCACAGCTAAAATTTGGTTTTAGGCATAAATTAAGCTTTATTTTGACCAACCAGTGAAATGCCCAAGCGTCCAGTGCCTCTGAACCAAAGATGGCAAATTATTGGTATGCACCAGACTGGTATGTCATATCGTGCTATTGGAGCACAACTGAACATTAATCACCCTGTCATCAGCAGGCTAATACGTAAGCATACTGCTTCCGGTGAAGTGAAGGATGCACCGAGGTCTGGACGTCCCAGAAAAACCAATGACAGGAAAGATCGTGCTCTCGTATGCTAAGCCAGACGAAGCCCAAAGTCCTCTTAGTGTACACAGCTGCGACATGGATGGCATCCATACAACAGAGTGTCCATGGGCACCATCAGATGACGCCGAAATTCTGCAGGATTGAGAGCAAGACGGCCAATCAGACGTCCACTCCTCACAAATCAGCACCGCCATGCCCGTTTAGCCTGTTGCCAAACATGTGCTCGCTGGAACCTGAGGAGATGGAGAAGCATCCACTGGTCCGATGAAAGCAGATTTCTGCTGCATCATACAGACGGGAGGGCACGAGTTTGGAGGCAGAGAGGCACAGCATATGATCAGAGGAACATTCAAGCTGATGATCCATTTGAGGGTGTATCCGTCATGGTGTGGGGGTGTTGTCCCTACGATTGTAAACTTGACCTCATCACAGTTCCCGGAACACCGAATGGACAGAGGTACCAGAACTTGATCCTTGACGGTGCTGTTGTGCCTCATTTCGATAACCATGCTCTCGCCACACGTCCAGTCTTCATATAATAACGATACGATAATGCCAGACCACATCGTGCTCGAGCCGTTGTTCAGCATCTCCAACACAACGCCATTGACCTATGATTGTGGGTTCGAATCTCGGTTCGCCCCGATTATGTTTCTAGGTTTGTCAGCACCATACCCGTGCTCGTGGGTTTCACCGAAGTGGTAAACGTCTGAGACCTGCATCACTTCGGGCTTTCCTCCCACATTAAGCTGACACGCCGCGATATAACTGGAATACTGTTAAAAGCGGCGTTAAACCCAACTCACTCACTCACTCACTCAACGCCATTGAGACACTACCCTGGCTTGCCAGAAGTCCAGACATTAATCCTATTGACCATTTGTGGGACATTTTGGGACGTAGGGCGAGAGCAAGGGATCCTCCAGTTCAGAACCTTCAGGAATTGAACTTTAGTTTGCTACAATTAAACCCTCAATTAGTGCACAAATTCGGTCTTGTGTTGTCAATTTTCTGACTGAACGCTCACATGAGGCCATACAAACAGTTTCATGTGCTTTTCTAAGCACCATTTTTATGAGGTTGAAGATCCAGTTAAAAGTGGGTGGTACGATATTTATGACGAGGTGTATATATCACCGCGTGTCAGCGAATTGTGGAAGGAAAAACGGAGGTGATGTAGGTCTGACACGTTTACCACCATTGGTGAAACCAACGAGCATAGGGATGGTGCTGACAATCCTAGAAACATAATCGGGCGGGATTGGGGATTTGAACCAATGATAATAGGTTTCTGGAATGCTCAAGCTCAACTTTTTTCTTAAGTTGCGTCAGTAAGCGGTGCCAGAATGAGCTCACCGCAGGTTGAAAAAAATAATTATCCTTGTTTTTTTAACGCCATTACTCATGCTCCTGGGTTTCAACGTGCTTTTCTTACGCATTAATCTGACAGTTCATGATAAAACTAAATTACTGTTCAGAGCGGCGGTAAAATCACTCAAGCTCGCTCAGACCAGCTGTACAGATGATCGATACATGTCAGTCGTTGAGTGAGAGAGCCTTAGACGCCTCATACCCGTGCCCCTAAAGTCGAATGATTTACCGCTTGTCGAGGCGTCTTTTCTTAAACATTTTAAGGGACAAACATCCTGCATTACCCTTGATTATTATATCTCCATTATATCGATATTACATATCCTGGACGAATCCGCCAACATGATATTATCCTGACTTAACACGTAGCTATAGTGGCGGATAAGCAGGGATGGAGAAAGAAATCGTTGTGATATATTTCACATCTAGAAGAAGAGAATTTATTGAAAAACAAAATGATGAGAAAAAATGAACCTACCTCTTGCTCAATGTGAGCATTTTGGTCTTCACGACGTCCAAGCTGTTCAATTCTCGTCCTACATGTACGTCTGTACTTCCTAACACATAGCGGTAACAGTGGTGCAATACTTTGTCACAAATATATTTTCTGTAATAATAATCTTTGTGTTTTACAGTACAGTTTTCATTTAAGCTGTATAGTAAATAATCACACGAAAAAACAGAACAGTTTTCAGCTTGCCTTGAATTTTTATGTTCACAGAAAATGAAATTCTAGGTTCGAGATAGTAAAATTCAAAATTGTTCAGCCATAATACAGAAAGACTCGACAAATGTCACGTTGAATTTGCCCAAGAGAAGTACAGGGAGGTTACAGCAGTCTCTTAATGCCAATTGGCAGCTTCAGGAATCGTGTAATTTCATTGGTTAATGACGCATTGCTGGAACTACAATTTCCCATCCATCATGTTCTTTCATCTTTTTCCACAAACAAATACAAGACACATGTTTACGTTTACGACAAAGAAATGCACAAAACATATTAATTACATTGTTGTCTCCGATAAAAGTAAACGGAAATCTGGTTAGAAGAGTAGTGAACATAAAACATAGGTGGGCATCCCTCGTTTTAAACTATGTTTCATTCCAGAAACAGTGACTTCAGTGTCTGCCACGCCCCAACATTTTGGTCTAAATCAATAATTTGTGGATGATTTGATGGATAATGATTTCTTTGATGAGCCCGAATAACATCCCTGATGTTCCTAAACAAGCAGAAAGATTTGTTGGTGTACACGATGGCGACACTGACAATTTTTTTGGCAAAAATGTAAATGCAAACATTACCCAATATGCGAGTTGTCAAAACGTTTCTTTCACACAAATTGAATGAGCAAAGCCCAATTGAAGTTATCCCTCCCGCTGAACTTAATATGATCAAATTCAAATGTTTCATTGGCGTTGGGAAACAGCATGGTTCCGAGTACGAGCCTAGCTCACTCATTTGATTTAGGAGCAGTTTAAACGCAACGATTATGGTTTCTCACTTTCCGAATGAATTGACTGTTCCAAAATGAGGGATGTCATCAACTCAAAAACAATATCACTGAAAAAAAACAAACAGGGAAAGGGTAACCTCTTACCCCACAGTGCGGAAGCGATTTTCACCAGAACAGTGAAATAAAACAACGAGATGCAGGCCATCATGTCGTCCAGTCATCGTGTATAAGGTGTTCCGCGACTTGAGACCCAATACATTTTCGGGGAGGGAAGATCCATTCTACCTCGCAACAAACGCTAGAAGGTGTTCCAAATCTGACGTAACCTGGTTCAAAAGGCAGCCAGTTGGGAAAATCGAACTTGGTGCACTTGTGAAAAAAACATGGCTTCCAAAGCCAACCTATCATCCCACAAACGTATAAGTGATCACAGAGCTAGGAAACACACGATGCAATCACTGTCTGGAAAGTGCGTTCACGCCCACCAAATTATGAAAGTGTCCGAGTACACAAATATACAATGATCTAACTGAAGACAACACCATTGTATCTCCAACATTTTGTCCAATTACAATGCACGCAGTGACCCCGTCAAACTTCTTTCGGATTCCGCTCGACCTGTGTCAATCAGTGCTATCCCAACCGTTGAAAGATCTGACCAATTCGCATGTTGTTCCAGTATCCACCTCGATAAAAACATGATTTCGTGATATCTTCACACGAGCAGCACGCACCTACTGATATGACCCTCTGCTTGTTTTCTGGCCCGATCTTCGGCGACGTATCCAATATTTGCAAACCTGCTGAGTCGGACGTTGGGTCTACTGCCCCCAAACGTCGCCGCATTGTCGACATATTTTCGGACTCAGAATGAACTCTTGCTCCAATGTTCTTGTTTAATAAACATTTACGTTTAACTTCCGTGAAAATGCTACATACACACTCTGGCCGAGATCTATAATATCAGTTTAAAGTCAAGGCCACGCCACATATATTCCAATATTCGAGTTTGAAATATTGATTCTTGTTTTAAAATGTGAGACATATGCTCACTTGAGTGAGTGAGTATGGTTTAACGCCGCTTTTAGCAATATTCAAGCAATATCACGGCGGGGGACACCAGAAATGGGCTTCACACATTGTACCCATGTCGGGAATCAAACCCGGGCCTTTTGCGTGACGAGCGAACGCTTTAACCACTAGGCTACACGACGAACTATTTCGCATTCGCGGAATCTTAGTATTGAGTGTAAACTGTGTGTGATCAGGTAAAATTCGGCGAATTTTATGACGTTTCAACCGCGTATGAATATTATGAAATGCGAGTTCGCCTCTGTTATAAGAATTAACTGTTTCTAGTCATTTCATCTTCTTATTTTTAAAAATTGACGACGGTTATAAAAACAATATAACTACTCGTGACGAGGAATGACGGATTGTCTCACCCTGGTGAAATTAAAATCAAGCCTCGGGACTTACAACATTAATTTCACTCGGGACAGATAATCCGTCATTCCTCGTCTCGCGTAAACAATTGTCTATTTCCCCACCATACAACAAAACACAGAGAACTACCAAACTACAGAACAGTGGGATGCAGTGCACAGAAACCATACTTAAATAACACATGCTTGAAAGAGTAAAACCCGAGCGAATCGCAACTGAAAATGAAGTTAAAATAGTCAGTTATGTTTGCGAGCCCTTCTAGCATAGGTGAGGTCGGAGTCGGAAATGAATGAAGTCATACGTCGCACCTTTATTTATATGTTACTCCTTTGCGCCAACTATTACGGGACTACGTCTGTTTGTTTGACTTCCTATATATTTGCTTTCCTATTCATCCCTCTATCTATAGAAATAATATGTCCTTTTGTCAAACGAGCGGGTGGAGAAAAATATGAAAAAGAACAAAAATGCCTTTGGTTGAGAATATAAATAGCAACTTCAGGGATCCGATACGTGCAACATGGCACGTTTTCCCTAAACGCATGTGCGCATTATTTAAAGACTTCACTTTTTTTATTTTTATATTTGAGAGGGACGGAAACATAGGCCCTGCGCAATTACAATATAAAATATACAAATTCTGAAATCTTCAGGCTCGGGATACTTGATCAACATGCTTTCCTGGGAACGCCCCTTAGGGAATCGCGTATTTTTATTAACCCCAATTTGTATCCCAGATTATTTCATGTCCGGTATGTAGACACAGAGGATTTTGTGAACACCCTATGTATGTAGGAAGCTTCAGATCCGACCAACCTTTAGAGAGTTATTTTTATGAAGTAGACACACACTTAACAACATTTCACAGATGGATAGACCAATTGGCATAACATAAACAAAAGTAAACACTGAGCATCAATACTTACCAAAAAAGAATCATAAACACAGCTACAATTACCAGGATAGATGCTGTTGTAATACAGATTACAGTGATCCAAGAACTCTTTGCTGCATGAAAGTAAAAAACAACATACAAGTGCACCTTTAAACAGAGCTCCAGATAAGCTTTTGGTGTTTTGGGTATTTTACCCATGCATTTTAAAATCATAGGGTATCAGTAATTCTATCTGGGTATTCACATTTCTGTTACCCACTAGTTTTTACACATGTGGGTATTCAAGTTAAATGTTTAAAAACACTTTTCATCTAGTCCCTGCAAACTGGTGTCGTGTGGGTTCGAGAGCTTTATAGGACTCAAAAATACCACGATACTTCCGCAAGAAAGTGTGATGGCAAATGATCAACATGATGTAACTGTCATTGTAGAGTTTGGCAAGGTTGACGGAATTCCCGTTTATAATTTCAAAATAAGTTGCTGATTTGCTAATCGAATACGCGGGGTTACTTCACAATATTTTGATGATACGCACAAGTTTTATTTTTGTAGCGTATCTGTAATGTTCGCTGCGTATTTGATACGCTTGGATTTTATTTTACTGCGCATTTCTGCATTTCTGATGCGTATTTTACGCAGATACGCAGCTTATCTGGAGCTCTGACTGTAAATCTTGGAGTGAATGCGGTTTCACACATTAAGACAGCGATATCCCAACGACCTGTAAAGTAACGCCCACGCCAGCGGAACGTGGCGACATACAATCAGCCACGTCGCTGAAACTGACCAGTCGATCTCTTAAGTGATGACCCCATGAGCATTGGTATGGAGGTGACAAACCCAATAACATAATCCTGCCGGAAATGGAGACAATTGGATAACGATGAGGCGCAAAAGGGACACAACTCTGTTGCTCTCGTGGTAAGCATTAAAAGAAGACAGGGTTTCTGTAAGCATCTATTCGAGCTACCACCGCATAAGTTCTCAATACATGTACATAGGTTCAGCACCAAATCCATTGTGGTTTCAGAGGATATATGAATAGTGCTGAGGCAATGCTGGTCACAAGGTACATTCCTATTACAGAATAAATAGGAAAAACTATGATTTCGTTATGAAAAGCTCCGCTGTAGAAATAACGATAAAGCTTTAGTTCTCGGGTCCAGTTCAAAACAAAACGTAGTAAAACACCTTTAACATGTATTTTTGGAAACCTGTTTTAAACATGTTTATGCAATGCCCATGTAAGGCTCAGCCTGGTCCAACATATAACTGTAGTTTCCTGTTCCCTCTGTCGCCTGGTTTCTGAGGAAAGGAATCTTAATCATTAGTTTGAAATTTGTTTTTTTAATTGAGAACAAAGAGAGCCAATCGTTCAGATTCAAAGTTCCGCTACACACCATACCACCGGTCCATCATTCTGGACCTGTGGTATCTGTGGACATGATTTAATGTATAAGTTTTTACAGTCACTTTATTTGATTAAAATGCCAAACAATCCCGAGTCTTATTTTGTAGTTCTAGACATGCTCCTTACGTTCATCCATTACGCCGATTATGGAGGAAGACGTGCGGCGGTCATTGGGAGCTGGAGTGAGTGAGTGAGTATGGTTTTACGCCGCTTTTAGCAATATTCCAGCAATATCACGGCGGGGGACACCAGAAATGGGCTTCACACATTGTGCCCATGTCGGGAATCGAACCCGGGTCTTCGGCGTGACGAGCGAACGCTTTAACCACTAGGCTACCCGACCGCCCCATATGGGGAGCTAGAAATGTCAGAAGTGTCCATTACATCACCTCACTTCAGTTGACACTCCAGCTCACTTTGAGCTCAGCTCAGTCCATTTGAGTTACAATGGCGTTGATCGGAGCACATGTATGAAGTCTCCTTCTTTGTGGTTTGCATAATTCCTACTTAGAAATAGTATGTTGTAATCCTTAGATGATCCATCATGATTTACAAGTCTTGCTATCATAACAAATCACATCAATGGTGAGGTGAAATTGGGTTGAACGTCGAGTTCAAGATTATTGCACTCATATAGCCACGTGCATCCACGTGTGTGTGTGACTGCTTGTACGAGTCCGGACTGATGCCGATATATTTAAAGTGTTGGCCCTGAGATACCATACCGCATTTTAACATGAATACCCAACTCAGACACAGTATACCGACTACGCGTCGACCAGTCCTTGTTTTAGCTCCTTAATGCCGAGAGCCAGACATGGTAACAACAAGTACCATCATTTAACGTCTTTCGGTATAACGCGGCCGGGGATAGAACCCCCGGCCGCGGACGGACGCTTTACCACTAGGCCACGGCGGTTGTAAAATCACATCAAAAGTTCAAAAATACTTTACAAACCCTAAAAATATGTTATATAACATATAATTCAGTATTTCATTGTCTTTCAGTTTGAGATAAAAAACATCGACAATATGAACGTCCAACAACGTCAAATTTACACAATATATATTATGAATGGTATCCTGATCCGTGGCAAAATCCGATGGGTGTGTTCTATACAAGCATTACCAGAGATTCATTACCTGACACGCACTGTCCTGCATCATCCAAGTCGCCTGCACGGCATCGTCTGCATGTTCCATTGTTCTGACAGCAGCTCCTACACTGACGGACAGGGCAGGGTGTGTCACAGTGTGTCCCATACCATCCATCGCGACATCCAGCACAACTTCCATCACTGTTACACGAGTTGTTCACACAGTTTCTGCTACACTGATACTGACAAAAGGCTCCCCAATATCCTCCCTCGCATGACAAACATTCACCACTATCATTACACGTTGTACACTTCGGCTTACAGGAGACTTTACAGTAGGGAGGCTGCCAGCCTCTGACACAGCCTTTTGTACAAAGAGGAAGGTCAGAGTCACTCTCCAGGACACAATCTCTGTCAATGCATTGATCAGTGCAGTTGCCATCACACGCAGGACCATAATAACCAACGTTACAATGGTTAAGACATGTCCCATTTGAATAACACGTATTATTTCCGCATCCAGTAGAACAAGACTTGTAACAAAAAATTCCATATAGTCCATCCTCGCATCCCAAATGACACGAACCGTCACTGTACAAACAGATGGAGTTCCTGCAATGATTACTACAATTGTTTTCACACCTGCTTCCCCACCATGTGGGTTTACAACCATCGGAGCATCTTCCGCGTTCACGGTCACAAAGAGTGTTGCCATAGCTCTCTCTGCACTGAAGTGGACATGCAATTGAACAGTTTATGGAATAGTATCCAGGGCTACACTGTTGACAAATACCAGTTGTTTGGTTACATCCTCCAATGTTACAGTTTTGACATTGGTCATTGCAGTCGTTGCCAAACCAGCCTCTCTCACAATACCGACAAGAACCTGATTCAGATGGCTCAACACAGTGCTCCGTGGTTCCCGCCTTCAAAATTCCAGCTGTTGGAAAAAAAGTAACCGTTATAATAGATCTGTTTGCGTGGACACTTACATGCAAGACTATTCTTTGGTCTGAATATAAATAATGTATGATAGTTGTTTTCTACGGATTGGGCTTTTACTCGTGTACAACAAACATCACCAAGGAACATCATTTCGTTTTCTGGATGGAAGATCAGATCGTTTTTTTACAAAAAGAAATAATCGAGTGAAAGATCTAAAGGGATGTAAACTTACAGACATGCAATACTGTGGTGACGGCTCGCCTAAGGGACACAGCAGTGAAATGAGGCGCCTTGGGCGAATGGGCAAACATTCCGGGTGTTTGGAATTTAGTCTATAATGTTTAATATAAATGCCAGCACACAAAATCGATTAGGTGCCCCACTCTGAGAGTGTGGGTTCGAATCCCGGACGTGACTCAACCCTAAAAAGTACGAGAATCTGTACTTTACTCAGAAAGTGTAATCCCAAATATAACATTTGTTACATTTGACCACTTTCTAAAAGGCATTGTGTGTTCATAGCTTTCGGCCATGGGAGCCATGCCAATTTACTCTTGTCAGAGGGGTACACAAAGTACGTAATCTAGACTACCATTTGTGGGACTTTCATTTTTGTCATTTACAAAAGCCCAAGCGTCACGACACACTTATTATAGGGGCACATGCATGATGTCACTATGTGCTGCGAATGAATGCTTACCTCAGGTGCAACGATCACGGGTTCAGATTCGATCAGATTATGAACCTTGAAATATATGCACAGTGCCAGTGGTCGTTACAACACCAGCAAAACCTTTTCTTCATGAAAAACACGCAGCTACCATCATACTCACACTCTATTATATATTTACAGCACATAGTTATAAACGTTATAACCGTATTGAACATAGAGACATTTCGAAGATATAATTTTATGTAATAATCAAGATTTTTTCTCCGGGAATGATATAGCAGAGTTCAGATACGTTGCACAGGCTGTATAATATATCGACAGATATATTTAATTATTGCCAAAAGCCAGTTCTGCAGGGAGATTATGTATTGGTGTTGGTAATGTCATAACAGACTGACTGTTTGAGTAGTGGTTTGTAAATACCATTCTAAGCCTTCATACCAATTTTTATACCATGCGCTTACGTTTTTCAATATGTGTATCAATATCACCTATGCGTTAAATAATTTTGTTGCCTCATTTCTGTGATTTAATAATTTATAATCAAATTCCCTCGGATGTAATGTGTCTTGATATTTAAAATAATTATTTAAAAAAGTACAGATTCAAACAGCTAGTGGTAGGTTTCAAATGGATAAATCATTTAAATAATTCGAATAGACAAACATATCCCAGATTGTATTCCCCAAAAGCTTATAATCAATACATGGATTAAACGTCTGCTGTTCATGCCTTTGACTCACGTTCGTTTCCACATAGGTTCATTCTTTTTATTACCACTTTAGTACGGTAAGTTGCAATGCAGTTGTTTCTGATGGTTGAATAGATATGTGGCCAAGTCATGTTTTAAGTATTTGTACATAAAAGTTAGATATTTTAGATGTTTCATTTTAGCTTTAAACTTTACAAACAGTACCCTACAATCCCTGAAACCCTTTAGAGTTATACAAGCCCTCAATACAATAAGCCTATCCCTGCACCCTGCATTTAACAATAGCCACCTTACTGGGTCAGGCCAGGTTCTGACCCATGCGTATGTACACTGCACAAGTTTCTTTTGTCTGTCTGCTTTAGTTTCTCTGGTCAGCTTACTATCTATTGTGTATGTAGTTTTAAAGGTTTCTGTCCCGCATATCCTGTAGGCAGTCATACACATTTATTCGAGGAGGTCACTTTAATTTATATTTGATCGTTTTCCTAAATATCAGCCCCTTGCTGATTGTGGATGTGGAACATTGTGTGCATTCATGGAACTCGATATTTGTGTATTAAGGATTTCGTTATCCAGGTTAGTTTATGTGGTCTTAGTATATCATATACTGTATATATGGTCTTGTACATATTGTATTTCTTACGAGGTGTTAGATTAATGCATCAGTGTACAATTAAACCTAGCTGGTAGTTAAAGTAAAGTAGGTATTTCAACTATCAGTACAGTTGGTTGTATGTAGAATTTATTTCATTTCAATCTAAAATGTATCGTATTGCACCTATACAGTATGGTATCTACTTAAATACTTCATTACTAGTATACACTTTACGAAACTAAATTCGGGATCTGATTTACTTCCATGGGACGATGCCAGTCACGTTTGGACTCTAATGGTGGTCACACAAGATATTGAGAACAGATGACCTTCACCTTGAACATCTAATGTTCCATGTATGCCATATGGAACAATCGATTTCACAACACACACACAATACACAACTAAAATCAATTTTGCGTTTCTGTTTTTGCAGAGTATACTTCTCAATTCAAAAACCCCAACCTTCCAGTACTCAACCCGTTTCACAGCTTTTAACTATTCCATAATTTGTCCAAGCAATTGTAACACAGTACATATCTAAATCGCTACCCCCCGCGTCAAGGCTTATCTTAATAAAGTACAAAACCAGGAATATTTTGAGTCCATCCCTTACTCTGGTGACATTTACACCTGTGAGAATGCACAGGACAGTGTGAGGTCATCACCTCGGGACAGGTGTTAGGTACTTACCTCAGGCCATAGGCCATTTCATACATGCATGAATAAGTTCATTATCAATTTAGCTGTAAAAGTACCTTTACATGCCAATCACAGTTCAGGTAGGATAGGCTAGATTAGGAACATTTGCGTTATTTTGATATATGCTATTGTCATAGCCATATTTATTAAATGAAGTCAGAAAACCATTTTCCGAGCATTTCCGGAGGTAGTTTTAGTCTGGGCTAATGCCGATCTCATAGTGCTAGCCAAATCAGATACCATACTGCAGTTAAACATGAGTACCCCACACAGACACAGTATACCGACTCCGAGCCAACGAGTCCTGGTTTAAGCCCCTTAATGCCGAGTGCCAGGAAGGGTATCAACAAGTACCTTTACATGTCTTTTGGTATGACACGACCGGGGATCGAACTCACGACCTTCCGCTCTCGAGCAGACACTCTACCAATATACCAGGGAGGCGGTCCACATTGTGTAAAATTTATAAGAGTATATATTATTACATGCATTAGGTAAGTCCCATTGGCTTTGAGAGCCGATCACCAAAGTTCTGCGCCAATGATATGAACGAAATAATGAACTCTTGAAACGTATTTCAGTATAGAAATGTGCTCATATCCCTTTTAAATTATAAGTTTCCCTTACTTGTGGTTGATAGTATAATTACACCAATGAATGCACAGATGTTCATTGTAAGTAACAATTCGCCTGAGAGCGGCACATCTGTATCCATCTTCGTTATAAATAACACGGGACATCTGAAACAAATATACATTGTGATTAGGCGATAAGGTTAAATGGGGTTGCAGTTACGAGGGCTGGCTGAAAAGTTCTAAGCCTAAGTGGGATATCTCAATCGGATTGAAACAAACATTTGCCACCAATCAGTACAATCATTTAATGAATCATAGACATAAGAACTGCAACTGTAGTGTTATTATTGTCTTTGTACCAGACCATCTTGTGAACCTACCCATTGAAATCACCAGAAATGGACAAAACTGGCTGTAGGGCAGTCATCAAGTACCTGCAACTGAAAGGGCTAACTCCAACACAGATACATGCTGACATGGTCTCCACTTTAGAGGATGATGCCCCTTCCTTTTCCACTGTAAAGAAGTGGGCTGCGGAATTCAAGCGTGGCAGAGAGAGCCTTGACGATGACCCGCGTCCAGGAAGGCCTTCAACAGCAGCCATTCCGGAAAACATTACCCGGGTGCATGACATGGTGATGGCTGATCGACGATTGACCACTCGACATACTGCCAGTGTTGTGGGCATCTCTCATGAGAGGGTTGAGCACATTATCACCAACGAGTTGGGAATGACAAAAGTTTCTGCAAGATGGGTGCCAAAGCTCTTGACAGCGGATCAGAAACGTGTCAGATTCCTGACGTGCCGTGACAATTTATGCCGTTTTGAAGCAGATCCCGATGATTTTTTGGCCCGATTTGTAACCATGGATGAGACCTGGATTCATCACTTTCAACCAGAAACCAAAATACAGTTTAAACAATGGAAGCGTCCGGAATCACCAGCCCCCAAAACAGCCAAGTCGGTTCCTCCTGCTGGATTGGTGATGGCTTCAATCTTTTGCGATTCCAAGGGTATTCTGCTGATTGACTATCTTGAAAAAGGCCAGACTATCAACGGAAGATGTTATGCTGACCTAAGACAGTTGCGTGAAGCTATCAAAGCTAAGCGACGGGGAATGCTCACTAAAAGAGTCCTGTTCCACAAAGACAATGCTCCTGTTCACAAATCGGTGGTTGCCATGTCAGCGATCCATGATTGTGGCTTCGAACTCATTGATCATCCCCCTTATTCACCCGATTTGGACTTCCATCTGTTTCCCCCAATGAATAAGGAACTAGCCGGTCGCCATTTTCCTAGTAATGATGACGTCATTTCCGCTGGGAATGACTTTTTTAGGGTGGCTGAAGAAGATTTCTTCTTGACCGGCATCCAGGCCTGGTAGCATCGCTGGCAAAAGTGTGTAAACCTGGAAGGGGACTATGTGGAGAAATAAATGAAAACCATCGACTTGGTAGGGTCTTTCACAGTTAGGCTTGGAACTTTTCAGCCAGCCCTCGTATATAGTGACGTGCATGCATGTGTGTGTGAATTAGAACCGAAACATTATTAAGCGAGTGAGCAGTTATATCACAAGGTGTCAGCTTGATGTGGTTATCAGTTTGTCAGCCTGTAGGGGTTTAAGGCTGACAAGCCAAGTAACATTAGCTTGAAAAACCGGGATTCGAACTCACAATCACAGGTTTATGGCTCGCCTAAACGACGCAGTTCTACAAAAAGTGATGTGAGGTAAAATGGGGAATAACGACGCGTCCAAGATTATTAACTTGTAGCAACGCGTGTACGTGCGTGCGACTAATGCCGATTATATAGTGCTAGCCCACTGAGATACAATGTCGCAGTTTAACATGAATACCCCATTTAGCCCCATTTTTAGGGCCAGGCAGGGTAACAACAAGTACCATCTTTTAACGTCTCTTGGTATGACACGACCGGGCATCGAACCGCCGATCTGCATAGTGAATTGCGACACCTTAGACGACTGAAGATTTACTTAAACGACGCGCCACTGTCCATTGACGTGATTTCAGATACATGTAGGTCAAAGATAGTATATGAGAAGAAAGCCTTACTGTCTCGCCCAGTATAGTGAAGGAATTTGTGCGCCACTTTAAACGCTATTCCAGCAATATCGCGGTGACGAGCGAACGCTACCCAACCGCCCTCTCGCTAGGTATCACCCTCATATTCGAACACATAACAAGCAATACCACAAGGCCGGTACAACCATATTGATTTTAGTCTATCTCTAGAAGCAGCTGCACTATCACACGTTATCAGTGGAATACAGATTCTCCGATTCGATTCCCTCGCTTGGGGTATATACACGTTGCGCATACTATACCCATTGACCTTTTACCTAAATAACATCTGCTAGTGACAAAATTGTTAATCCTCATATTCTTTGAAGTTGGCATTAACGATCAGCCACCTTAAAGAGCTTGTGCAACTACGTCATTCTTCATTAGTATGAACTAGTATTGTTTATAAATAATATAAAATTCCACATTCTCCCTGATTATGTTTCCAGGTTTGTCAGCATCTTTCCGTGCTTAAGGGTTTCAAACAAAGTGGTAAGCGACTGACATCTGCATCATATCAGGGATTCCTCCCAAAACTAGCTGACATACCGTGATAATACCGCAATAGTGTTCAAAGCGGAATAAACCTGTGAAGATCCGGGTTAGAATAGGTCTTCAGCAACCCATGCTTGCCGTGAGTGGCAACTGTGTTTGTTGTAAGAGGCGACTGACGGGATCGGATGGTCTGGTTCACTGTCTTGGTTGAGGCATGTCATCGTATCGAAATTGCGTATATCGAAGCTATAATGTCTGGTTCAGACTCGACTATTTACAGACCGCCGTCATATAGCTGAATGAGGCGTTTAACAACAAACAAAATCTAACCAACCCTTATATTACATTTAAGAATTTTCACTTCAAAAGCCGCAAGCCCCAATCACAATGCACAGGACATAAACGTACTGTAACGGCGACACAACAGGGGAGATTAAACTGCTCTGGCTCTACAATTCCTACAGGTTACACACAACCAAAATTTTCCCATAAACTTCTATAGTAACGTTATATCTTTTTTTAGAAATAACTAGGCTTTCACAGCCATTACATTTACATATATGCACAGTCTGGCCTTGAAGCTGCAATAAAAACACAAATTTTGTCTAGGTTAGCCAGCTCCTTTTCCGAGTACAGGAAGCTGAACACACCAACCCCAGTTCCGCACCAAATGTCGCCTATTTGAAAATATCTGTGTTCACATTAAGCACAAGTCATCTTGTTAAAAAAGTCAGCACCAAATATTGAAAAATATGGATGGATGTACATTTAAAAGGCATAAAAATCTTACACAATATCATCCAATCAGCTGCAGATGTCTCTTGATCTGCACTGAAGGCTGAAGTAGAACCTGTAAATACCCCATCCGGTAGCGACCTCTACCTTCCCTTTTTGTCTGGCTTTACATAAAAAAGAAATCAATTTCATTCTAATTCACTCTGTTCAATCGAAAGAAACAAAGAATGAGTGAGTATGGTTTTACGCCGCTTTTAGCAACATTTCAACAATATCAAGGCGGGGGAGACCAGAAAATGGGTTCACACATTGTACCCATGTGGGGAATGGAACCTCGGGTCTTCGGCGTGACGAGCGAACGCTTTAACCATTAGGCTACCCGACCGCCCCTTGACAAAGAAGGAGGGCTGGCCCATCCTTAGCCTAACTGTTGAAACAGAACTACTACCATTGCATGTTTGTGCTAGCCTGGCAGAAAATGCTTGATATTATCAACCTGTATAAAGTCAAACCATGTATATATCTCAAGTTCCGACTGAGAACCGTACACCGATCCCTGCATATATACGAAGATGCATAATTACAATGAATAAATAAATAAATAAGCGACAAACATCTTTACATGGCCACAAGAAATCTCTTCTTAAAGCAGAGTCGATATTACGATTCCGACTGTCATGACCTGATTGTAATGAATCACTATCGAATAGTGATGATGCCAATAATGTAAATAATGTAAATATATGTCGCAGGTCAAAAGACGGTGATATTATGAACTCTATTTGTACAAACTGTTCATCCGGAGAAGCAGAGGATGAATACCATGTCTTACTTACATGTGAAACGTATTCCCATTTAAGGTATAAATTTCACCCCATGTTGCAAGGTACTTTTCAAGACCGTCAGTTAATGATAAATCTGCTAAACTCTGAAAATCCTGATATGATCCATGCTGTTTCTGTCTTCTTAAAACATGTCTTTAAAATGAGGAATGTGTAACTGGATTTAAAATATGATCATGTACATCACGTGACCATGTTAATATCCAATCTGCATTGTACTATGGGCCTTGATGCCTAAAATACTGTATAAACTGCCTGTCTGTCTGTCTGATGCCAGGCGCTCGCGAAAAGGTGAGCGTATGTAGTTTCAGTTTTGTGTAATATAATCATAATAAATATTTTATTGAAATGAATTTTTCACAAAGGGCAGAATCAATAGTTAAAGGAGATGGAGAAATCACAAGGAAGGCAAGTCAGGTTATCCAAATCAGGGTTTATCATTTCCTTTACGTTTTCGAATTGAACCACAAAAATGATTTAAATGTCACGTATCTTTGATAACTATGATGACGAAGTGTTGGTCTGTGTATGAACTGTTTATTCTAGCGCACCTCGATTCTTCCCATATTCGTCTGAGAACATTATCAAACTGTTTACGTCACTAAACGAACACTGGTTCAACTGTCAAGTCTGGTATCCAGCAGATGACCTTTTGTCATATCCTATATCCTTACAATAAGGGATGTAACATAATCATATAATGAGGCCGTCAATTAATTCACATGAGGAGGTTGCGATGGTTCACTGCAACCATATTCTCAGTCCCATATTAATTTCAACTGGAGGTCCTTATACGATGCTTATGAGATGTCTCCCCGGGCCCATGGCCAGTGTGTCTTATTGTACTTTGTTTAGTCACTTGGATCTGATTGATAAACAAGATCTTTATTGCTATAAAACGGGTATTCCTTCGCGAAGTACATCAGATCACGTGAGCACCTGGATTAAAACATTAAAACATTTGAAAAAAACAAGTTGACGCCTATTTGACATTACACATGCTCTGCAAATCCTGCAATCGATCGAAATCTGCACGGCAGTCGCCACGTTGTTCATAAACCCAATGTCGATTTCGTTGCGCTATTTTGACTTGAGTATGCATAGACTCGTTAGTCCGGCCAAAATATAACTCCATAATTCTCGCCTTGTTCTGCAGGGATGGAAACTGGACTTTTACAGTCAGCTAACTCCCTTGTCTCGGGAAGATGGTATTAGTTGTGGGTTTTCGGTTTAAGTCCTTACTCAATACATCAGCTTTATGAGGACGAATGCATAAAACTAAGTGTGTTTCTTGTCCAACGCGGCACAGCAGAACTCCTGCCATACCACCGCTGCATCATTTTATCTTTACATTAGTCATACGAATAGATGTTCAGCTTAAATTACTGGCACATGGCCGTTCACAGTAAGTTTGTGTTATGTGCTTATGGATGTTGTCACCTATATTCATTTGATGGGCATACTCACCATTGTATTATTCACACCACAACATGTTGGCCTCCTTCCACAAATGGGTGAACATAAAAGTGGAAGTATTCTTATTATTAAGTGGGTAAGAGTGAGTATCAGGTCACGGCGAAGGGCAACATAAATGGGTTAAACGCATTGTACTCATGATGGGAATCGAACCCTGGTCTTTGGCCATCCAAAGCTTTAGCCACAAGGCTATACCACTACTCTCTCTTTGTTTAATCTTGATTGTTTATGTGTTAGGTTTGATATGAAATATATTTAATTGCAATTTACAATGACCTCAGACATGCATATCTTGATATTGTTGAAGACGTGTTAAAATATGGTTAAAGTTCTGTGAATTGCATTTTGTGAATATTTAATAATATATATAAACGCTTGCTTGCTTCTTGTTTAACGCCAGTGATTGACATCATGATCATCGATCCATGCACGCAATTGGGATCGATGACATGTATCAACCAAGTCAACGAGCCTGACCACCAGGTCCTCTTAGTCGCCTTTTACGACAAACATGGGCTGTAGACCTATTCCATCCCGGAATCTTCACGGGTCCTAAACGGATACGATCTGTTCCTACTTTTCTTACCTGTCAAATACACATCATCTTGTGTCCTAAATTAGTCATTTGATACATGAAATCTGCAGCAGTGGATACATAAAAGCGCTACCTTTTGCTTATTGCATTATAGACGTGTCGCTGTTGATAGCTTAAATGCAACGTGCGCCACACGTGTACAGCACATGAACAGTAATTTAAGTCACTTGAATCTAAATATTAAGCAGAATATTTTTAGAAAAGAAATATCTACTCGTTGGTTTAACATTCCCAACAGACGGGGCCAGCGGGCGTGCAATGATAAAAATACCCAATAAGAATGATTACATGTGCGTAAATACTGAAACATACCTGGAACACTGACTGAGCTATACCAGACTGACAAAATGTTTCGTTGGGTGTGATGCAAGTATTCCTTTCTTCTCTCTGACATATACCCTACCCACGCGTTCTGCGAATTCCTACGTGAAGAGATACACGTCGGTGACATCGACTTGTTGTGAGCTAGATATATATAATATATACTTCACAACTGATGTTGTTCACACAAAGCGCCAATTCGAGGCAACGATCTCATTGAATGTCATGACACCTGCTGGTGAGTACATATGTTAAAGTGCACGATACGTAGCAGGAATATGTCGGTTTTGTATTATGAATAGGTAACGACAGTATTTTGACACATCAGACAACTCACTAACAGTTTGTATTAAAAGTAGTAGTCAGGCATGTGCGAGCAAGGATAGACTGGCCGTCGTCCAAGAGTGTACACGATTGGCATGGTGGTGAAATTATGACTGTATGTCTATTTGACATCCCATGTCTTCCACACTACGACTTTAATCGTGGTAAAGTTATCGTAGGTAACCTGTGTACTCAACAAACTGGAAATTGCCGCTTCGGATTGAAACCACGTGATCAAAACTCAAAAATGATGTTTATCGCTATTCCACACAGTGGATGCATTGCAAATTTATGGCATTACTGTAAGTTATATTCCTTTTCGGCGGAATGGCTTGCTTTCACTTTATAATAATCAGCTCATATGCAGTTATCTTCTTTAATTTATCATCCTAAAATTTCGTCATTCTGTTTCAAGTGGCGATCGCAAGGACTGTAAGTGAAAGTAACATTCGAGACATGTTTGAGTCACACGTCGATTGGAAATACATGGAAAGGTATGAGCAGCCTGTGTTTTAAGAGATGACGTTGAAGCTCAGGACCCAGAAACGTGGAAATCAATAATCTCGATCTGGAAGGAGGCAACTCGATTACATTTGGCGAAATTAGTTAACAAGGAAAGGTGAGGAATAACATCTTCCAGAGGCAAGGGCGTTAACTGACTGTAAGCGTCCAGTTTCCATCCTTGGCCGGAATTTGTGGGTTCAGTCGTAGCGCCACCAGTGGTTATTGCAAGTTATGTCCCTTCAATGTCCCTCTTATTGACCAGGGGCGGTCTCGAGCCTAGTGGTTAAAGCATTCGCTCGTCACGCCCCCCCCCCCCCCCCCCCCCCCCCCCCCCCCTTTTTTATTTCGAAAAAAATCTTTATTTCTGTGTAAATTACCACCAAAGACAATAAATAGATCTTAATTGTGCACACCCCCTCCTTTTCAAAAAAGCTGTATCCGCCCATGCTTTAATATGTCTGACTCAACATGTGCTTGAGTACAAGCGAGATAACTCCAGCTGGTTCTAGATTTCAATCAACTTGACATGCACAACATTCAACCTAGTTAAGTCAACCTACATAAGAAATATATGACTCTGTTGACACTCTCCCTACATGTTTGTCCTTGCATCAGTTGCACAGCTGTCAAACAGCATTGTCCTGATTGATGGAATTATAAACAATGACATTCGTCATCATTCATGATGAATATATTTAATATTTGTACAATGTTAGGTCCCATTAGATGAAAACAAACTCACCTGATGTAGATTTAGTTACTCCCAGGATGATAGATATTCCAACATCTCACAGTTCACATCTCACATGAGTCATACCTGTCACTGAACAACGTAGCTCATTATCTGTCTGGTGTCAAGGTGACCACACGTAGCAGCTGTCACGCGCACGAAAGCTTGCAATTTTCATTCTGTTTTGTTTGAGCGCTCCATTATTTTTGTGGTTGGTTGGTTTGTTGTTTTACGCTGCACGCTGTATATAAAATATACTACCGGTCACTAGCCATATAAAATATTTTTTCGTTGGAGAATTAAAGAAAAAGGTTATTGGCTGTAAAATATGCATCCTATTTAAAAAAAAAATTAAATAAGTTTATCAGTATCACATAACTCTAGGAAGTTGGGATAGCTAAAACTGACCTTTTCGTATAAACTTTCACGCAAATCATCGCACACATGGCAATCCAGCAATACATGGCATTCATCCTCAATACTTTCCTTACACTGAAAACACACCCTTCCATTCAGGGGCACAGGTGGCCCAGTCGTCTAGGGCGCCGTGATTCGCTGTGCAGAGTTGCGTCCCTTGTGCACGCCAGAAACCTATGATTGTGGGTTCGAATCCCGGTTCGCCCCGATTATGTTTCTAGGTTTGTCAGCACCATACCCGTGCTCGTGGTTTCACCGAAGTGGTAAACGTCTGAGACCTGCATCACTTCGGGCTTTCCTCCCACATTAAGCTGACACGCCGTGATATAACTGGAATACTGTTAAAAGCGGCGTTAAACCCAACTCACTCACTCACCCTTTCATTCACATTCATATTCGTAGATCTGCCTATTTCCAACTTTAGAGAAGCAGTACCTGATCTAAATTTGGAGAAGGCAGAGCGGTAAGAACGAGTCATAATACATACTTACATAACTTTCACATCTTTAAACATTCTATACGTACGTAATTTATTACCACCCGTTCTTCCGCCATGATTGCACAACAGTTCATTCCAATCAGACACATAATTTCCCATACATATATCACGTACAACTACACTTTTCACGCTACCATTCTCAGAAATATTAAAACCCCATTCGTTCAGCTTTCACACGAAAATACATGTCTAAAGTGACATTATTAATAAGGATGTTTTATGGCTCTTTATAATGTATTGTGTAAGAGTAGAGATGGGTTTTAAGTAGGGGGCTATCCTCGTAATATAACTCTCCATTCCTTAAAAATATTGGGCCTCTGCTCCATTATTTTTAAAGAATGGAGAGTTACTTGGACATTCCCCTCTACGTACAAGAACAGTGCATTTTCTAATTATTATTCTTGTGGCTTTCGACTACGGGATGTGCTGGTGTCCGATGAAGTAACTGCTGTCCATTCCGACGATTCCTTCAAAATGTCGGATATTGTTGATCTGCAAATGTGATGATTTCATTCTGAGTGATGTTTGGTTTACTCTGCTCAAACTGACAGATCTCTTTCTTGATTTGCGGGGTGATTTCTACTTGGACCGCTTTCTCGAAGGTGTACTGCAGACATACATTTGGATGAATGTTACAAGGCAAGTCGACCATGTTTATTTTTTATACCAGTTCGCATTTTAAACTGGCTTCATGCTCTTTTATCTGGCTTCCATTTGTAAACTTCATTTGTATAGCTTTGCAGCCACCAAAGCCGACTCGTCTCGCGTCAAAACACGGAGTTGTGTAATCACGGTCAGATGACCACGGAGTACGCTGATCACTGTGTCGGATTAACGAGACTGTTAATGAGTGATTCCAGGAATCTGTTGCAATTTCAGTGGGTCCGAGTCGGATTGCGAGACTGACGGATTAACGGGTCCAAATAGCACTGATTTAATCGGTTCCCATCATTTGTGTCGGATAAAGCCGATTGCCAGATTAACGAGTGTCGGATTAACGGGACTTGACTGTATATCCTACGACCCGTGAAGATCCGGGTTCGAATAGGTCTTCAGCAATCCGTGCTTGCCGTAAAAGGTGACTATGCTTGTCTTAAGAGGCGACTAACGGGATTGGGGGGTCACGCTCGCTGCTTTGGTTGATGCATGGCATCGATCCCAATTGTGTGGATCGATGCTCTTGATATCAATCATTGGATTGTATGGTCCAGACTCGATTATTTACAGACCGCCGTCATATAGCTGGAATCATGCTGAGTGCGGCGTTAAGCAACAAACCAACCAACCAACTGTATATTCTACAGTGCGTGCATTAATGGACACGGACGTCTCGTGCATTATGACCGTCATTATGCATTATGCATACGTCAGCTGCGTTGACCCGAATCGTGCAAATACCTATCAGGATTTCATAATTAATCGAATATCTTTTTTTAACTAACCATTTCAACGATTAGACTACAGGTCCTCGTACTCTTAACTTATAATGGTTTCACCGTTGGTTTGCGCATTTAGCCAACAGAAGGCGGCCAATAAAAGTATCGCATAGATGTACGATATCCGGTTATTGGTGAGCATGCGCATTATTGTTAATTACGGCTGCAAATTAACATGGCTACAATCTGCAACTTCGACACAATTAATAACAAAGTGACTTCAAATATATCGAGGGAAATTTTGCTTTACATATAAACTTTTTCGACCAGGGAATAATGAATGGTCGTTGTTCTCCAATCGCAGCATACGAAGTGAGGTGAAATGGATCATAACGTCGCGTTCAAGGTTCTGGCCGACCAGTCCCTGTATCCCCTTAATTACGCGCGATGGGCAAGGTAACAACAAGTATCATATTTAACGTGTTTAGGTGTAGGTTTGGACGACCGACCTTCCGCTCTCCGGGCTGAGCTCTTATCCACTGTGATGTTAAGCGAGCCGACAGGCGCTAATTTTATATTTGTACGTGGATGCCCGTCGATATATGTTCGGCTGAACAGAGAGAGACAATACTGCGGACATGCTCTTCATTTTTAGATCCAAGGGAGGTAACTCCGTCATACATAATCACAACGTTAAAGTGCAATGTAAAACACTATATCTCTCTCCTCCTTGGAGTAATTGATGGAGTTAACAATAATTATGGCACATACTAATTTGGGCCTTTTAAAATGCAACATATTGACTTTATATTAGCATGCATTATATAAATGAAAATAAATTTGTTATATTTTAACATTAAAATGACTGATTAAAAGTCCATCAAGTTTCATGTAAGAAACTGTCATAATGCAATTATTGCAAACTGAAAGTCCTATTTGTTGAAATACAACATTGTAATTGTTCAAAGTAAAGTCTCTTTGCTGAAAGAAAATATTAAAATATGCTTAATGAAATTAAAATATTTCAGATGACACAAAGTCTTTGTTGTTTATCAAGTCTTTGGCACTGTGACACCACAGTTTGTTTATTGAGTTAATTTGCTGAAATATAAACACATTTCACACACAAATTAATATTTAATGTTTATGAAGCACACAGTTTGGTACTTATTTTGATTTTCACTTCACTTCACAGTGAACACAGTCAATGTTTGTGTTAAAGTCACATTATTTAGTCCTTGAATTTGCCCGGTAGTCTCTCTCTCTCTTGGTCCACTCAGACACAATATACTGACTCCGAGCCGACCAGTCCTCGTTTTAGTGCCGAGCGCCAGACAGGGTAACAACAAATACCATCTTTTAACGTCTTTTGGTATGACGCGGCCGGGGATCGAACCCTGGACCTTCCGCTCTACCACTAGACCACGTAGGCGGTCGCTTGCAACTTGAACAACTTTAGGAATTCCATCAGCTTTTTCGTGTTAGAACTGCACATAACCCGACAGGACTGGCATCAACATACAGTTCTGATTGTTCTTGAGGATTGAAATAAGTCAATGTTGTTGCTTTACACAGCTCTTCTTTCAGTGTGTTCAGAGCATTTTGCTGTTTGTCTGTCCATTGCCGTGATGTCTCTTTACGAGTAAGTTTGCGGAGCTCATATGTGAGTGTTGCATAATGTGGAATATGACGAGAACCACAAAAGTTCATCATCCCCAACAAACTTCCTACCTCTGACACATTTGTAGGTTATGGCATGTCTATTATTGCAGAAAGTTTTGCCTGTGATGGTTTCATGCCACTCCTACTGAATACATGCCCAAAGAACTAAATGGAATTCTTATTGAAAATGCATTTCTCATGGTTTACAGTTAGTCCTTCTTCGTGGAGCCTTCTAAACAATACATGGAGATTTTCATCATGTGACTGTTCATCTTTTCCATACACAAAAATATCGTCACTGATATTCACGACTCCTGTTAATCCATTGACGGCCTGTCGAACGGATTCCTGACAAACTTCAGCAGCACTGTTTTTGCCAAAGTTCAGGCTTTTATATCCGTACAATCCAAGGTGTGTGGCGAATGTGGTTTTGTACCGCGAGTCCTCGGAAAGTTCAAGTTGATAATTTATATCCTTGATTAAGGTCGTGCTTCTGAAGACTTGTGCTCCTGACAGGATAGTTGTCAGATCTTCAAGAGTTGGTGAGTTTATCTCTCACTTTTAATAGCAACTCTGACTTTGCCTGGACTTGAAAGTTTTGGTACGACAACTAGAGGAGATACCCTGGGTTTCGGACCTGTCGCCTTTTCAATGACGTCTCTGTTTAGGTCGGTTTGAATCTGTTTCTCAATGTATTTTCTGACATGAAATGGAACACATCTGTGTTGTTGAGCTACAGGCAGAATGTCTCTGTCTATGTGTAATTTGACTTGTACATCTTTGAGCTTACCAAGTCCTGTGAACAAATCTTCATATTCCCTCACCATACTTGTTGTATTACATGACAAGACAGATTCATGTAATTGTAACAGATTCAGTTGTTGAGTCATCTCCCAACTCAACAAACATTCTTTTACATCTGGAACAACACAAATGTTCGCTTCAGCTGACGCGGCTTTATATTCAATGGTAGCTCTAAATCTGCCTACAGTCACAGGTTCTTGTTTTCCACATGGAAACACTTTTGTTCTGCATGAATCTGACTGAGGCTTGGGATTATGCGTATTGTACACAGTTTCTGATACTGTGTTGAGTCAGCAAACATGATGATTGATTGTCCCTTTACTTTCATCTCGAATTTTGGACAATTGTTGTTTTCATCTTGCGATAAGAAAACAAAGTCATCATCTTCAGACTCGTTATTTGCCATGCGCACAGACTTTCAGTGTCAAGTATCTTCACTACTGCTTTTACACATATCAGTGAAATCAGTGTTTTTGCCACATTTTTTCCAAAAGCTGGATAGTTCCTTTGACCACCAGTATGAGGCCATTTTCTACCTCAGTTAAAACGTGTGTTCTGTTTTTTAGGTATCTTTTGTGATGCAGCTGGCTATGATTGTTGAAGTTTCTTTTGAAACTTCTTTTTTGACAGTATATGTGTGTTTGAAGCACTAGCACTACTGGAATTTCCCTGAACTTATTTCGAATATTCATGTGTTAATTCAACTGTTCTGCTGTATATTAACAGTTCATTCAATGCCATGTTCGGATTACTCAACCCTTTCTCTCTAACTTTGTTAGATCTCCAACCTGATATGAGCTGTGATTTTATCTCCGCATCGATTCTTTCATCAAAGCCGCACGTGTGGGCTTGTTGACGCAGTTCGTGATAAGAATTATCAATCGAATCTGACCTTTGGCGCATTTTATGAAAAGAGTATTTTTTTAACTCAAGATTTACTTGCGGGTTGAAGTGATTCGTGATGGCAGTGCCTAGCTTCCCGAAATGTGTCTCGCCTTCCCCCGGTGTGAGATCAGCTGCCGGAATCGAGTCCACAATGTCATTTAAGTCATCGCCACCGAATGAAAGTAACACCGCTTTCTTCTGTCGATCATCAGTTATGTTATAACCGACAAATACATTGTTCTCAAGCCGCGATTGCCACTTATTCCAACTGACTAACTTACCATCAGATTTGCAGTCGAATGGCGGATAGTTAGGTAAAGATACGTAACCGGTGCTGGCTGTTGTTGCGCTTGTGGTTGGACTTCTGCGTGTTCATCAGCCATAATGTCACTTGCAAAATAAGTCACTCGTCGCCAATGCAATGTTTAGCGAGACGATAGGCGTTAACTTTATATTTGTACGTGGATGCCCGTCGATATATGTTCGGTTGAACAGAGAGAGACAAAACTTCGGACATGCTCTTAATTTCTGATCAAAGGGAGGTAACTCCTTCATACATAATCACAATGTTAAAGTGCAATGTAAAGTCCTAGGCAATATCAGCCCCACGCCGCGTTCAGAGAGACACGAGCATCTCGTGGCGGGGACACAAACAAATGAACGAAACGACTTTATGACAATTCTGGTATCGACTTGTCACACCGACCTCTTAATGGTCTTATGAACAACACGTGTGTCCATGGGAGCGTAGTGAATTTCATCGTCATGACCTGCACGTGCACAACATACGTCCATCCTATCTGTAGCTGAAAGAAACCAAATATGTTTGCCCTAATTCAGAGCACCGCCTACTTGTCTCAAACGCGTTTTCTGAGTTGGTGCAACTTATCCTGGATAATCCTTAAAAGAAGAACTATGTAAAAATTAAAAGATTCAGATAAACGAAACCGGAAACTATTTTGCGATAATTACCACCACGGTGAATTCTTTTAATAGTTTTTAAATTAAACATTTCTGGCTTTCATTTTTCTGTGATTCTCATTCGTTTTTTGGCGTTTCAAAGTACGTTTTTCTGTGTTTGATGTTTGGTTTTCAGAAGCTTTGGGCAATATTCTATGACTTTCGGCTATTTCCAGTCAAATAAATACATTGTACGTGTGATACTCGAACCCTTATGCACCACCTTAGTTTCGGACGTAGTTTTTGTAACAACGAACTAATAATACAGACCAATCACTTAAAAGTAATTTAATTACTGCATAGTATTTGGCATGCTAAACGTATGTTGATAAATCACTCTCTTCACTCTGTGACAACTAGCAGCACTGGTTTACAGCCTTGTAATGAACGTTACATCATGATGGTGAAGTAAAATATTTTTGATTTCTCCGAATATACTTTCCATGATTTTTGCAACACTTATTTTGATGAAAATGAAAATACCACATACAAAAGCTTTCCCATCATACCTGAATACATTTAAAATTTAAAAGATTTCTCCAGATATACTTTCCATGTTTTTTGCAACACTTAGTTTGATTAAAATGAAATTACCGTTTACAGCTTTCCCATCACACCTGAATACATACATGTATGTATGAATTCAGCAGTAAAAAGTATTGTTTGGGCAGTTTAGTTTAATTTTTTTAAACATTTCCCAAAGCGCGTGGAAAACACACGCTCATCCAAAACACGGAAACCGTGTTGAAGGAGTAGCTAACCCTTTTAACATTTGAACGAGCAATGTTGAGTGGTTTTTGTGTATGATCCTCTACTAAACTCTTTCTGCTTCCATGTTCAGTTGATTCATCTACACACATCAATCTAAAAGGCATTGACGACCTTTGCGCCGAAACTGATTAATCGTTTCACCAAGGTGTCTCCTTGGTATCATCAAGGAAATGAAACACGTATCATTTGTTCAATACCCGCATACGTTATCAACAGAGCGCACTTCGATCTGAGTTAACATGTCGACATGTTCCTATGAACTCTCACAACCTTGACACGTGAAGATCCGGGCTAGAATAGGTCTTCAGCAACCCATGCTTGCCGTAAAAGGCGACTATGCTTGTCGTAAGATGCGACTAACGGGATCGGATGGTCATGCTCGCTGACTTGGTTCATGCATGTCATCGTATCCCAATTGCGTGGGTCGATGCGCATGATATCAATCACTGGATTGTCTGGTT
This sequence comes from Haliotis rufescens, assembly GCF_023055435.1. Taxonomy (NCBI): domain Eukaryota; kingdom Metazoa; phylum Mollusca; class Gastropoda; order Lepetellida; family Haliotidae; genus Haliotis; species Haliotis rufescens. Next base: position 9,001,817 of record NW_025963890.1, read on the forward strand.
CAGACTCGACTATTCACAGACCGCATTCATATAGCTAGAATATTGGTGAGTGCGGCGTTGAACAACAAACAAACATGACAGAACCTTATATCAGCTCTCCATGGAGATACGGATTTTCTTATTCATAAGATAATGCCATACTACATATTCATGATGCTAGTGATTATCTTTTGTGATTTACATCATTTAGAGCTACTGTAAATTTATGATTTTACCTGTGAGTAGGACCTCATGTAACTGAGAACTGACAAAATGCATTGATATTGTTAAAGAATAACAAATAGTTCTCAATTTATGATCAGTAAAATAAAAGAGATCCAGCAAAAAGTGAGACATTTCGATGTACAAATTCATACAGTTGAATTCAAATTTGCAAATATATACATGATCTTGAGTGGACATAATAAGAATCGGGTATTAACAATGTGTGAGCCGGAATATTGAGTGTCATTGTACCCCAGAGCGGGGATCAACGTGTTCATGCTTTGAACTACTTTTACTGTCTCAGAGGCGATTTATTAACAGGTCGAGATTTGACAGGCATTTCTAACCAGAAATTGACTTGATATTTACAGTTCTCAGTGGAAGTTAGGGAGACTGGTGTCAATCTTGCGTTTTTCGTTTTGAAAGAGTTTTATCACTGTAACTAACAGATAAGACTTAATATACGATATCTTAGAACAATTGGCAGTGGGATCATCATGACCCTTTGGCTCATTAAATTGGTCTTTTGTCACATGTCTGTTCCGATGGTAATAAACACATATTCAATGTGTTGTCCGTTGACACAAGTTCCGGGAGTTTCACAACAACCACTGATGAACGCCGTGCAGACAAGTCATAAGAATCCATATAAGTTTCGTTGACCTCTTCGTAGTGATGTTCACTTTGTGGTCGCATAAATTCAGATGATGCATTTTTTGTGATATAGTTAATATACTGTGGTAATTTTTTCCATGAGCCTCTGCACACCCTGAAACATGTAATTGAGAATGAGTGTGTTGTAAAAACGACGGACCTGTAACAGAACTTATAATTAAAATCTTAGCGTGTCAGTTTAACGTGAGTGGAAAAGTACAATGTGTCCAAAGACGTTTATATTTTACAAATTCCGTTATAATCATTCAGAAAGGCAGGTAACATGAAGGTAAGTGATCCGGTTCCCCTTGTTAATAATAAGTGTATGCTATAAATTGACGTACACGTAATCATGTGTATCTGTTGTATGAGTAAGATAAAAATGAATCAAATTAAGTTTACTTAAATATGACATCAGCAATGTATACCAGGCGTAATTCTCTTCAGTTTATAATGGTACCCTACCTGTATGAAAGTATTGCTATGCCCAGGGCTAGTACCATGACAAGACTTGTGACAAGGAAGTACAGCGGTAACACAGATGGAAGTGAGTTCCGCTGCTGTGTGCTGTTATTACCTAAAATGTAATGATGATAAAAACATATAATTGTTTGTTGCATGCTCCCTCTTGACAATTCGCGAGTAGTGTTTTACAAACCGATTAGGTTAAACTTTTTATCAAAATTAACTGTAAGTACGTTATATTTTTATGTCACTCAATCACTTAATATACGCCTTCTAGACACAAAGTTACACAAACCAGTCATATGATGAAATTTGTAATCACTGTTGGTACCTCTCTGTTATCAAGTATTAGGATGGCATTTGTATTATAATATAATTTCCAATCTTTTATTCCTATATATGCTTCTGGCCGACATTTGCAATGTAGTGATACATTCTCGCCACATTCACTGACCTTTAAATCCTATCTTTGACCGGACGCTAAACACATTAATCACATGGAAACTATACTGAAAATCGGATACGGATTCTGTGACCAACTTGTCAAGTCCTCTACGTGAAATATTTAAAAACCATTTACATATCACATGGATGTAAATGTCAATACAGAGTTCATCTTCCAGATCCCGCGAGGATCCGGGGTAGAATAGGTCTACAGCAACCAATGCTCGCCGTAAAAGGCGACTATGCTTGTCGTAAGAGGTGACTAACGGGATCGGGTGATTAGGCCCGCTGACTTAGTTCAAGCATGTCATCGTATCTCAATTGCCCAATCATATCAATCACTGGATTGTCTGGTCCGACTTTACACAGACCGTCATATAGCTGGAATATTGCTGAGAGCGGCGTCAAACAACAATCAGTCATCTTTCCGAGGCAGGGGAGTTATTTGACCTTAGATGTCCAGTTTCCACCATGCCGTTCTTGAGGAATTACGCAGTTATATTTTTGCTGGACTAACGTGTTTATACATAGTCCAATCACGAAATTGACATTCGGTTCATAAATAACATGGTAACTGCCGTGCAGATTTTGGTCGATTGCAGTATTTGCAGAGCATGTGTACCGTCAACTACGCGTCGACAGATATTTTCCAAAACGTTTCATGTTTTTAATCAAGGTGCTCAAATGATTTGAGGCACTTCGTGAGGTAAGTCCCATTTTATTACAATAAAGATCCTTATCATCGATCAGATCGTCGTCTTGATTGTGTACCGCCATTTCGTTTGAAGCAAATGCAAGTGATGTGAGAGTCCTAATCTGATTGGTCAATAGGAGGAACATAGAAGGGACACAACTCGTAATCGCAACTGTTGGCGCTACGATCGAGCCAAGATATTCCAGCCTAGTTCGGTAAGGGTGGAAATTGGACTTTTACAGTCAATGAACTCCTTTGCCTTGGGAAGATGTGCTGAGTTCAGTGAGATAAGAATCTTTAAGTGAGGCTGTGCTCAACTGGCGATCAAACAAACCTACCTTGAATGTACTTGAATTCTTAGTATTTATGTCCAAACGAACAAATTGGCGTTGAAGCGTGTACCCATGTTGGAGGCTTACATTGTATCTTTGGGAGATTTTAAATGACAATAAAACCGTTGAAAAGAAATAATTCATAATTAGTACACACCTCTGTCGAGGAAGAATATGTAGCCAGTACACCATACTTCATATAGAGCAAACTAGTCAGGATCAGGAGCTTACCTAGCATGACTAATTGTGTGTCATACTGACCCAACGGCGTAGATAGTTTCTCCCGCTGTTAAACCACTTTTATATTTGACCAGAGCGGCCGTGATATAGGTCGCGTTTGCTGACTGCGTGGTAAAATGACTAATGTCACATATAATACATTCATAGTCAATCAACTTCAAAAGATCGAGGGGCGGTCGGGTAGCCTAGTGGTTAAAGCGTTGGCTCGTCACGCCGAAGACCCGGGTTCGATTCCCGACATGGGTACAATGTGTGAAGCCCATTTCTGGTGTCCCCCGCCGTGATATTGCTGGAATATTGCTAAAAGCGGCGTAAAACCATACTCACTCACTCACTCACTCACTCAAAGGATCGACACTGAAGTCATATCACTACTAAACATACAACACGTGCCATTTTAATTCTGGAAACCCAAAAGTCCAGAAACTCTACGCTCTTTGCCCAGTCTCGGTTAAAGGTATTTACAAAATTAAACATGCCGTTTTCATGGGAACATACCAAGGAAGAAAAAATGAAAAAAAAAAGTGTTTAAAAACTCAATATTTAGACTATGTCGCCCATGGGCGAAGTCTGGCCCATGGGTAGGCCCATGGGCGAGAATATGTTCCTTTACTTAAAACTCATGTTTTTGATCCGCAAATACATTAAATGTATTCATTCAAGTATCATGACACAAAATTTAACTCATTTTAACTTAATTCAACGATTTTATAGCGATATTGAAATATTTCGCCCATGTTTTCGTCAGTCCCTTTCAAGCATCAACTAACTGTTTGCAAAGTATATTGTATCATGTGAAATATACTTTATATTATATCATTACATTACTATTTAAAAAGGGCATTTGGTTGGATGTTTCCTTTAGTTCTACAAATTTCACCTGTTTTACATATTGTAGCGATCTTTAAAGAACCCGGCCTTACCTCTCAAAACGTTTTGACAGTTTATCATACGAATTCATGTGCGTGTACTCCAATTCATTGGAGTTATTTTCCACAACATTAAATTTTATTTAGTTTCTATTTCAATTCCCATTTTATGTCCCGTTGATACATCACACTGGGCAATTACGTGACACTAGGTATGCAATATACAGGTACGCGTGCGCGTATTTTAATGAAAAAAACCTTTCGTCTTTTATTGCATATCGTTTGGCTGAATATCTTACATTCAAACGAAATCTCGAAATAATTATTTAATTACGTGCGGTTTCGAACTGACCAGTGGGAATTATGTTTCAATGCGATTGAGGAAAACGTGAGTGAATATTGTGACACTAAAGCAACTTTTAACTGCATTGTCACATTTGGTATGAAAATGGTAACAGTTCAGAAAAAACAACAGCCTTCTAATGATAATTCTCATTAGTACGTTGTATCTAATTACAGTGTCGGCCTTATTTACAGGTGATTCTACAATACCTGCTCTCGGTCAATTACGATCGACCACACCACGCGTGAATAAACAGTTATGCAGGTGTTGCTGTGGGCAAATACCTAGCCTGAAAATGTTTATTTTTTTTAGGATACATGTTTTACAAATGTTCGTTGATATGTGGATATATTAAGCACAAAGACAAAAAAATGTTTATGAAAGATGAATGAGTGCCTTGATATATTCATCGAGATGTGTATCATCGTTTAATGGGGTCATTCAATAAACGTATGTTTGGAGGGGAATCAAAGGAGCCGCCCGATATACACAGTGTCGTCCGGTGAACTACCACCCCACCCTGTCCATTAGAGTTATGTAATCGGTACACAAATATATTTGATGCGGTGTCAGTGCGGAAGGAGTTTGAATTACGTCCGCCACTTGCCACAGAAATCCTCAAAGTATAGAAACAATGGTGTCTAGCCGGGAGAGCCACATTTCAGAAATGGCTATTGCCGGTAGAGCCACATTTTCAGCTGAGTGCATTTCACCTATTCTAGCGGGTAATTAATTAATCCGATTACCGATACCTTTATATGAGTGTCCCACATTTAAGTTATCTAAGCGTGGTGTTCTTTAGAGATACCTTTAAATGAGTGTCCCACATTTAAATTATTAAGCGTGGTGTTCTTTAGAGATACCTTTAAATGAGTGTCCCACATTAGTTGGATTTTGAACGTGCAGCTCACAATGCCGTCACAATGGTGTTTCTTTCACTTCACCCAATGTATCTGGAGGATGGTGCAGAAAGAAGGTCTGGTGATGGACTATAAGGAAGATGAAGAGGTGAAGAAGCTGGTGAGAAGAGCTGCTGCCCTCCCTCTACTACCTCGTGACAAAGTGGATGATGTGTGGCTTGATGCCATTGCTGACTCTCCTGCTGGCCCTTAAGTGACTGCCTTCATGGACTACGCGACAACCAGTTGGGTTCAAGGAGGCGCCTTCATGCCAGAGATTTGGAACCATTTCGAAAACCAAGGCCACCGTACCAACAATCACCTGGAAGGGTGGCACAACAAGAAAAAGAAACTTGCCAAGAAGTGCCACCCGAACATCTAGGAGGTAGTGAAGCTATTTCAGCGAGAGCAGTCACTCAAAGAGGTTGCAGTCCTGAGACTCTCTCACCAGTGGTCAGAACCTTCACGAAGAAAGAAGTACAAGGCAATCGATGCACGTATTGCGTCCCTCAAGATCCAGCTCCTGAACCAACACCTGAGTGAGATGGAATATGCTGACCACGTGGGCGACCTCCTTCATCTGCAGTAATGACATTAAATCCATTATGATATTCATATGCTATTCATATTCATCAATGTAAAGTTTTGATGAATATGTTATCCTTGTGGAATAAAAAATGAGAAAACAAGACTTGTTTTGTTATATACGGTAACCCGTTAGAATCACAAAGCATGTTTTGACAGCATAGCCGCGAAAGCCACATTATACAATCACGCAACCATAACCATTGCCGCGAGAGCCACATCAATTTGGGCTATCTATTTTCGAAATGTGGCTTTGCCGGCCTGTAACCGAAACAATAAACAAGGTCAATCCGTACTAATTACCCAGTGACGCACGTAACAACGACTGTCAATAGGGAAAATGGTGAAAACAAATTGAAATAGATTTTAATAAAACATTATTGTACTAAATAACTCGCAAAAGCGGTGCCTAAAATTGTTTGACCGTGTTATGTGTGTTGTAAACTGACGAATAGCAAGTAATTGTCATGCTGTACGCATGGTTCCATATACAAATTCAGTTATACAACCGGTATGAAACTGAGAACTGAGATACCAAGAACCTGCATTCACAAACGGAAGTAATGTACTTGTGTGTATGCCCTCTCCTCTAAAAAATGTATCACTAAAGTATTTGCATTGTAATAAATATAGTAATGATAAAACTTGGTAATTTGGTAGGTCTCCGACAGATATGATTTTCAGTTTTTTTACACCTTTGATTGATACGGATTACGTACCTGTTGTCTAGTCACTGTCTCTAATGTATCTGCTTGTTAGAAATTTCAAATGTCTTGTTATAGCACTGTTCCTAAAATACGGCAGTTTCTTTTATCGGGTATAAATAGTTGATTCGTCTTGTCACGCAGTCATTTTTACTTGATCGAATGATTTCCACAAAAAATTACGGCAGAGAGTTTTGTATTTTATTATATTTTTAGAAGATTTTAGAAGATGCTTACATCACTGTATCTCAGAACGTAAGACTGATAACATTCAAACATGTAATTAGTACATAGTTAATTGTTACATATAATTTCCTGCATATTCCTTTTTGAACAAAAAGCCTACATGTATACTGATATCGGTGTCCACTGTTAAAGGGGTATTAGTGCAGTCAGCCATGGTAAATGGAGAGACAATAATAAGGTGATTAATTATAGTCTGTTGCAGAATATGCGGTATAAGTGTAGTCATTGATACATATACACATTACACATATACAGATGAAATACACGATATGATGCAGTGCAAGAACAAATTAAGATACGGTTTCTATTAAAAATAATTATACGATTTTGGATTTAATTAGCATGTTTAAATTTTCAGGCCAACACGGCTGAGATACAGCATCGGCATACTCAACTGGAGTTGTTTTCTGCCGGTCGTAAGTTCATTGTTTGACTGAGCACACTCGTGTCGGGGTTGCGATATTTTCTTCTCTTTGTTGGCAGCCTGCCACAGGTCTGAATTTTGAGAAAGGTCTCATCATGGGACTGTTAATTACTTCTTAATGATGTCAACAAGCTTACAAACTTGTAGATGTTGGGTGCGTTTAGGACCAAACTTTTTCAGCTCAGAGTGTTAGTGGTCCTGGAACCCATAGTGTCAAACAGGTTCTGCACAAAACGTCCATCAGATTCTACTGTTCAGCAACATTGTCACTGAATTTCAGAACTCTGGCATGATATAATAATCAAGGATTTCGAAGGTGAACGAGGGGAAAGGCAGACGCACGTGGATATACCCTCAGGTTATTATTGTCTGGAGTTCACATTTTGGGGCCTTTCATATACTAATTGAACAGAGTTCACCTGCACATGTCCACTTTAGTGATAAAGACTGTAACCCAAAATGCAATGAGCCGTAGCTCTTAATCCCTTATAACAACGGTAACAACAACCAGGGTGAGGACACAGTAAGGTTAAACCGTGTCCAACAGACAATCTGAGGTGGCTATCTCCCATCAAGTCAGCTCTGTTTTTAAGCGCATAGTTATGTTTTTACATATTGAAATAAAAGGAATTTAAAAAATATATTTAACAAACCTACACATTACCAAATACAAAACTTTATAACCCTTTCTAGACTTCGTTCCAATTAACCTGGATCATTCAACTCGCTCGCGAAGGTCGTATGCGACTTTAAAGTGAATACGTCTACGGTGTACAAGTAACTTTTAACTGTATCAAATATACTCATGATAAGCAATTATTTTCGTTCCTAATTCGAATGAGCACATTCTGAGGCTAAATCTGCAAAAGGACAGATAAAATATTTCTTTGTACAATGCAAACGATACAAACGTAGCAGCTGATAATAGAGACAATGATTTAATAATCAGCAATATATCAAGTGTTCTCGTTCAATCTATTGTACATATTGAAGTGATTGTAAAGTTTCAAGGAGTACTAATATGTTGTGGTATTATGAATGTATTTAGAATATGAATAGCGAAAAACAGTCACCATATCGGATGTACATGTATAACTTGTCTTCCAACACCACGCTTGTGCCGAGGCCCATGGTCATAAAACTAATCGGTCCCATAAAAGGAGCAAATAGTTTCGCAGATACTTCTTGCTATGGTTTACTCCCAATTGTCAGACGACCTAATCATCTGTCAGACCAGTCAAGTGTGACCAGCGTACCTGCCTGGTTTTACCTCCTAATTACTGAACTGCCCAATACTGTCATACTGTGGGCAGAGTAAGCGGCCTCGTTGAGTGATACAGACTAACCAGATTATGATTGTGTTTGTAAGTTGCGTTTAATCTGTGTCGGGTTGCAGTTGTTTTATTAGTCAAGACTATGGGTAGTTTTTTCAATGAAACCTTTCAGCCGTTGAGTTTGTTTTGCATTCATTTCATTAAATAAATTGTTAGGTAGAATAATAACACGTTATATGGATTAAACATCTCCCTAATCTGAGTATAATCTCACATGTACTCTAAGTACCGTACTATATTACTTTGCGGAGACACTGAGTATATTTTTTTAGTTGTCATTGTACGCTGTCTGAATGACTTTACACAAATCCCTGCATTCAATAAACCCGTGAAGATCTCCAACAAACCATTCTTGGCGTAAAAGGGCGACAGCGCTTGTCGTAAGAGGCGACTACCGGGATCGGGTGGTCAGGCTCGCTGACTTGGTTGATGCATGTCATCGTATCCCAATTGCGTGGATCGATGCACATGATGTCAATCACTGGATTGTCTGGTCCAGACTCGATTATTTACAGACCGCCGTCATACAGCTGAATTATTGCTAAGTGTGGCGTTATACAACTAACAAACAAACAAAACACAAAAAGAGAAAGTGTATGAGTACTAAAACTTGCAATAGATATGCGTACCCTACGTACACACATGAGTCCCATTCGACAGTCTACAACACACGAATAACTGTCAAACAAGTTTGGGTACCCCTTCTGTCCAGGCAAGTTATTTAGTTCGATAATTTTGTATTAAAATCCTTTTCAATTTGTTTTCATCCTTTTTTCCTATTCCATGCATGTTTATGTTGCTACATCTTATTGCTCATGTTTCCAAGTTTTGTAAAACACTTTAATGTTTCTCCTTCTTAATCTAACGTTATAACATTTCCGGTCATTGCCATCATCTAATACACAAGAGATGATACCAAGACATATTTTATTCGGTTTTATGGTCTATGCGGTCTTACAATTGATTTTATTAGTCTTTAAATCTTATGTCTAGTAAATATTTTCACAAACAGGGCTGTTAACTGATATAAGGAATGTAACATCCAGTTGAGGACTGAATACGACGTACGTTAGTCTGGTCAAGACATTTCTACAATTAATATTTTGAATAAGCCGTTAATACGCCAGTTGTGACAGGGATGATGGTATGGTAGATGTAGCAGACATATTGACAGCCGTTGTTACGCGAGTCACTAGGTTATTAGTACGGCATTGGCCTTGTTGATTGGTACTATACTTTGAGGATTTCTGTGGCCACTGGCGGACGTAATTCAAACTCCTTCCACACTGACATCGCACCAAATATATTTGTGTACCGATTACATAACTCTTACTGACAGGGTAGGGTGGTAGTTCACGCGAAACGGACGACACTGTGTAAATTGAGCGGCTCCTTTGATATCGCCTCACAACATACTTTTAATGAATGACCCATTAAACGATGATACTCATCAGGATCGCGGAGAAAATACATTGAATATATATATCAAGGCACAAATTCATCTTTCATAAACTTTTTGTGTCTTTGTGCTTAATATATCCACATATCAACGAAAATATGTAATACATGTATCCACAAAAATATACATGTACAGGCTAGGTATTTGCCCACAGCAACACCTGCATAACTGTTTATTCACGCGTGGTGTGGCAGATTGTAATTGACCGAAAACAAGTATTGTAGAATAGCCTGTAAATAAGGCCGACACTGTAATTAGACACAACGTACTAATGAGAATATGCGAATTATCATAAGAAGGCTGTTACGTTTTTCTTAACTATTACCATTTTCATACAAAAAGTGACAATGCAGTTAAAAGTTGCTTTAGTGTCACAATATTCACTCACGTTTTCCTCAATCGCATTGAAACATAATTCCTACTGGTCAGTTCGACACTGCTTGTAATTAAATAATTATTTCGAGATTTCGTTAGAATGTAAGATATTCAGCCAAACGTTATGCAATAAAAGACGAATAGTTTCTTTCCATTATAATACGCGCACGCGTACCTGTCACGTAATTGCCCAGTGTGATGTATCAACGGGTCATAAAATGGGAAATGAAATAGAAACTAACTACAATTTAATGTTGTACACGCACATGAAATCGTATGATAAACTGCCAAAACGTTTTGAGAGATAAGGCCGGGTTCATTAAAAATGTTGGGTGCGGTTAGGACCAATCTTTTTCAGCTCAGAGTGTTAGTGTTCCTTGAACCCATAGTGTCAAACAGGTTCTGCACAAAACGTCCATCAGATTCTACTGTTCAGCAATATTGTCACTGAATTTCAGAACTCTGGCATGATATAATAATCAAGGATTTCGAAGGCAAAACCTTTTCTCGCCCATGGGCGAAATATTTCAATAAATCTGTAAAATAGCTGAATTGAGTAAAATTGAGTTACATTATTTGCCATGAAAATATTAAGAACACCTGCATGTATTTGCGAAACAAAAACATAAGGTTTAAGTAAAGGAACATATTCTCGCCAATGGGCCAAACCCTTTTCTCGCCCATGGGCGAAATATTTCAATATCGCTATAAAATCGTTGAATTAAGTTAAAATGAGTTAAATTTTGTGTCATGATACTTGAATAAATACATTTAATGTATTTGCGAAACAAAAACATGAGTTTTAAGTAAAGGAACATATTCTCGCCCATGGGCCTACCCATGGGCAGGCCCATGGGCCACACTTCGCCCATTACATTTTGTGTCATGATACTTCAATGAATACATTTAATGTATTTGCGAAACAAAATCATGAGCTTTAAGTAAAGGAACATATTCTCGCCCATGGGCCAAACCTTTTTCTCGCCCATGGGCGAAATATTTCAATATCGCTATAAAATAGTTGAATTAAGTTAAAATCAGTTAAATTTTGTGTCATGATACTTGAATGAATACATTAAATGTATTTGCGAAACAAAATCATGAGTTTTAAGTAAAGGAACATATTCTCGCCCATGGGCGAAATATTTCAATATCGCTATAAAATAGTTGAATTAAGTTAAAATGAGTTAAATTTTGTGTCATGATACTTGAATGAATACATTAAATGTATTTGCGAAACAAAATCATGAGTTTTAAGTAAAGGAACATATTCTCGCCCATGGGTCAAACCTTTTCCTAGCCCATAGGCGAACTATTTCAATATCGCTATAAAATCGTTGAATTAAGTTAAAATGAGTTAAATTTTGTGTCATGATACTTGAATGAATACATTTAATGTATTTGCGAAACAAAAACATGAGTTTTAAGTAAAGGAACATATTCTCGCCCATTGGCCTGCCCATGGGCCTACCCATGGGCCAGACTTCGCCCTTGGGCAGGCCCATGGGCCACACTTCGCCCATTGGCAGGCCCATGGGCGACATAGTCTAAATATTGAGTTTTTGAACAATTTTTTTTTCATTTTTTCTTCCTTGGTATGTTCTCATGAAAACGGCATGTTTAATTTTGTAAATACCTTTAACCGAGACTGGGCAAAGAGCGTAGAGTTTCTGGACTTTTGGGTTTCCAGAATTAAAATGGGACGTGTTATACTATAAACCGAGGTCGTCTGATGCTACTTGCTTCCATGTTTTGGCATCTCTATTGACCATAACTCAGTCCTGAAGATTAATTTCAACAAATGGAGTTTTATATTCTTACCTATTATGATGGCCATGGATACATTACTACAAAGTCCACTGATCCGATCACAGACGTCAGAGGAGCAGTTGAGACAGGTTTGAGCACAGGTGTGTCCATAGTACCCAGCATCACATTTCTTGCATGTGCCTGTCGTTTTAAGGCAACCGCTGTCCTTGCAGTTTACACATGACAAATGACATTTAGAGCCATGGTAGCCTCTGATGCATTGAACACACTGTCCTGATGTTTCATTACAGTTTTGGTCAAGACATCTCGGACTACACAGATCTGCACATCGCTCTCCCCAGGAACCAGGCTCACATCCATGTAAACATCTACCCGTGTCTCTTTCACACTGAGACGGACAGTTCTGTGTTGAGCAGACGGAGCGACACTTGTCTGAACAGGGGGTCTCACAGTTCTCTCCCATCAAAATGTTTGCACACTTCTGACATTTACCTAATGTGTCGTTACATATCTTACATCCTGGTAAACATTTATTCCCACAGACATTAATTTCTGAACAGTCCTTCTTGCAGACACCGTTACCATAGCATCCTTGTTCGCCACATGCATTTGGACATCTGTCACATAGTTTACCAAAGTAACCCTGATCACACTTGATACAGTCATCTCGATTCTCTCGCTTACATTTTGAGCATTTGTTCATACATGAGATTTTGCACATTTTCCCCATGTAGCCATCGTCACACCCATCTGTGCAGTCAATGCCTCCATCATTAAGATATATGCACTTTCCTCCCAAACAGTTCACGGGGCAGCTTTTCCCTAGGTAACCTGGCAAGTTAGTAATCGCTGGAACTGGCTCCGTGGTTGTGATGTTTGTTGCTGTGCAGTTTCCCAACACATCTGACAGAAGGGAATGCAAACAAATATATCAACAGACATTGGTTGCAGTCAAGTGACGTTGACAGAATGAAGGTGACCTTTTGCATTGACTAGCCGATTACAATATTCATTTTAACCCTTTAAATTCTCAAAACAATGATACTTATATTGATGCGAGAATATTTGGAATAATAGAATTGCACGTTGGGTATTACATTAGTGTTACATCAATGTATATTACGGAAGTAATTTCGGTTGTTACAGGGTTACCAGGGAATGAATATTTTGATTGTTTAGTGCTTCATATCTTCTGTTCTACTATATCATTAATGTTGTGTATTACTGCTTCAGTATGATTTAACGACGTTTCGGGAGTACGTTTTTAATTGTGAAAACTGTAAGCGAGAACATACCATGGAAGGGAGCGAAAAGCACCATACAATATCTCCAAAAACTGTACCTGAAATAAAAAATAATTAAGATAACATTTCATCATTTCCACTCAGTACCGTCTCTAGTTGGTTTTTTTCTTAAATATCTTAATGATTTCACGGCTTGCCGTTTTCGTAAGTTGTCATTATCCTCTTCTTTCTAAATACCTATTTCATGCACACAGTAAATGATTACTAGTGTGCAGTGGTTACATTCAGTTACTCGTAGAATTATTTTTGAATATAAGATAGGCACGCAAACATCGCAAAGAAAAATGAAGAACGAAGCGTGGCTTATTTCACGATAACACATTGTTCTATTATGACGTCATTTCTGGAGATTCGAACATGCGCTCCCAACGTGATGACATAGTAAAATGTACGAGGGTGTGTCTCATGTGTTGTTCCCCATAGATGTAGCTTGGCAGCCTAGATAAATACGTAGCAATGGCTAAACGTTCGCACCCGAAAGTGGGAGAAAGGTATTGGGAGAACCATTGCCGAGGTCGAACTGGATTCAGATAGTTATCATTATTTAAATAAGGGTTAATATTTTAAAGCATGTACATGTTATTAAAATCCTTTAAGAGGCTGTTCATACTGTTGATATCTCAGATAACAAAATTAACGACTCGTGGTCGTTGGTTATCGTACAATTAAACACTGCTGCGCCACTCATAGTTTATGCTGCCTGCAGTGGTTTATTGTACGATAAACAACCCCCACTCGTCGTTTATTTCTTAATTAAATGTACTAAATATTAACATTGGAACTCTACTCTAATGTAAACAGTTTACGAAAGCAAAATATACACCCATATTACACGGACTATCCAAAAACCGAACAATGTATCCACGACATGAAATCAGCTGACAGACTTTCTACATAATTCTGGGCTATATCGTGTCTTTTGTCCTTTTTTATATACTCATTATGCGTAAAGTTTAAGTCCATCATAAACAGTGGGTTTAATGTTAAAACTGTGCAAAATCGGCATCACGGCATCACGATCAGGCAGTTCGGTGGTTGCTGATTGAAGACGTGGGCAGACATCAACGACATAGGACACACCTCGTCAGTCTCGATTATTGATTTGCAGGAGTTTCTGTGATGAAGTTTTGAGGCAAGTGGAGGTACCCTTTTAGCGTAGGATCGGATGTCAGTTTGAATTCCAACCAACCATCATTCAACTTGTGTGTCAATGAATATTTTACTGAGTGTAAAAATCCGGGTCATTAAAAATCAATTTCAATTCATACAACCTTCAATTTTCCCACATGTTTTTAAGTTTTATTTGTAAGCTGGATTTGTTTGCATTTCTTATGAATAGCAGTCTCAGATAATACACAGCGGGTGACAATTATGATACAAAGTGTCCAAACGCATGTAGGCATACACAATGGTAATTTTAATGTTATCGTGTACACGTTCATGCTGTAACGTGATATGATGTTTGTAAACTACTTCCTGAGTGATAAAAGTTCTTGTTAAACACACATTGTTTGATGAGATTTGATGCATCCATATCTTGTAGACTTTACATCATGTACTTTTCTCTAAATGGCTGCCTCCGTGGTCTAGTGGGTAGAGCGTCTACATGGAGAGTGGAAGGTCAGTGGTTCGATCCCCGGCCGCTTCATACCAAAATATGTTATAAGGTGATACTTATTGTTACCCTGCCTGGCTCTCAGCATTAAGGGGATAAACGGAGCACTGGTCGGACCAGTACAAGCACACACACACATAAACACACATACACGCGCGCGCTCGAGCGTATGTGCATGCACGTCACTATGTAAGTGCAATAATCTTGAACGAAACTTCACCTTACGAAACGTGAAAATTAAACCAAACGCGTCAGCACTTAACAATTTTGTGTTCAAAATAAAATACATTGCCCACTTTATTTGCAAAATGTATTTACCAGGCTCCAAGCGCGGTTTATGTATAGTCGGAATCGTATAATCGTATATAGTCGGAATAATATAATGGTTATTAAGGAAATAAATTAAAGTCGGGACACCTCGTTTTAAGTCATGACATTACAATTATTAAGAAAGCGATAGCTCGTTTGAACGTAATATTACAATTGTAGCACCTGGTAACTCTTATTGTTAACTGATCACCAAAAGAAACGCGAATCTTGTATAATTACAATGCTGTCAGAGAAAAGAACTCGCCTCCACAGGGCATGATCTTTGCAGAGTGAATAAATGATAAACGACGTAGTCTCATAACGACATTACCACCTTGAGACTATACTGCGTCATGTGAAGCACGTGCATCATGCGCACATATATGCCATGGAACATTCGTACCCAACGGCAACTTGAGCCGAAACCCACTCGAATTTCGACCGCTTGGACAAAGAACAACTATTTGATCTTAAACATCCAGCGCGGTTCTATTTGCACAGGAAGAAAACATTTTCTGACGTTTTCGCGTTTCCTTTGGTGTTCAGTATATACAGTTAAACACTTGAGCATTGAGGAACATTGAGTAATGAATCCCTGAATAGGTGTTTATACATGTACACATATTTTATTCATACAGCCCTACCAAAGACTTTACACAGCGCATGCAGTCGAACGATGATAGCAAGGTCTAGAGATTTCTAGAGACTTACCAAGCCATGGTGTTGTAGCACAGTCCACTTCCACAAATTAATCACGTGTTACACTGATATAGTTAAAATCTGTCATGTGTTGTTTCCTGTCGGGTGATTCGTTCTCTCTGACTCGACGTTTTGCATTGTGTCCAACACGAACACGGAAATATTACTTGTGTCTAAGTTGTGATAGCCCCGATACTTTCGCAAACAGTTCCTTAAGATTGCGTTGATGCTTAAATACTTGATGTCGGGGATCGGGATGTCGGTTTTATCATTCCCGAACTTCAATGTGTATCCGGTTATAAAATAGATTGTAACAACTGTGAGAAAACAAAAAAGGGATACAAAATCTCTCAACAAATTGTAACTGATTTAAATGAAATACTGACGCCACTAAAATATCATATTTGTCTGAATTCCAATCCAAGCTATTAATAAAGCCTACTTGTATATACGTGACAACGGTGGTAGATGTTTGCCACGGGAATTCCAATCTATGATCGAGTGAGTGAGGTCTTTTTCAACCCTTTTGAACATTATTTCAGTTATTCTGCTGCCTGTTAGCTTCATGTTGTGGGAAAGTCTGAAGTGAATCGGGTGCAGGTCGTAGACATTTCCAAATTTGGCATTGTGCTGACAAACCAAGACATATCATCTGGGTTAATCTCACCTTCATACCAAATGCACAACCATGCAGCATATTTCTCCAGGCATCAAAGTGACCATGTATTCTCTGTTGATTAAAACGGACCAAATCGTCAACAATTATCTCAAACCGAAAGGTCAAAGTCCAACAGCAATGGGGTTATACTCTCACCTTTGCCATTGTCTAGAGATGGGCACTGGAATTCAAGGGGTAAAGAGATAGCCTCGAAGATGGTCCAAGATCAGACAAACCTTCAGCTAACAATTTCTATGCAATGGATTTATTTTTAGAAATTCCTCAGAAAAATGCCCGTTTCAGTAACATCCCGCATTAGTTGTTATGTATTACTGTTGAGGGGAACGTGAAATAAGAATTGTGTATACAACTTATCGACCAGGGATTTATGAGAGAGGCTTTAGAAAGCAAACATGTACAATTACTAATAAAATAATGTCAAATGTTAAATATAGCTCAAATACGCCAATCACATAGGAGACAACTATCACATATACATGACATGTACATACATGCAGAAAGAGATAATCACAATACACTTCCTCGAAAAGGTAATTGATGGGGAATACAGCAGATATATGATGCGCATCAGATCTTACGATATTTAGGCACATGTGTTAGAAATACAATGAAACTTGATACACGTACATGTATAATATGTATATTTTAAGATAGTTTTTAAAATATGTCTATCTAACTTTTCAACAATTCGATTCTTAATTGTCCTTAAATTTGAATTCATGGTCGAAGTCACTGCGAGAGTTTCTGTCTCTCACTGTTATTGAGATAATAGCGAAAGTCAGTTTGACTTCCCGACAGGGAAGCATGGCACAACGTACGACACGCATCCCATACATACACCTTTTCAAATTGTCAGAAGCATTGAGGTATTATTTAATTGGTACACACACTGGAGCTTGGCCAGTTAATAAACGACCACTGATGATGCGCTCATATCGAAGGTTGGTTTGCAGCACAACATTCGGCATTATCAGTCTGTTATCTAATAAATAATCCAGGGCTGCGCCTTTGGTCTCGCCTCTAACCATGATGGAATGTAAACTTAACTAAGAAAGGAGGTGAGGTGAAATGGGGTTTAACGTCGCGTCCAAGATTAATGCATTTATATAGAGACGTGCATGCACGTGTGTGTATGTGGCTGCTTGTACTGGTCCGGACTGATGCCGATTGATAGTGCAGGCCCACTGAGATACCATGTCGCAGTTACCCCACTCAGACACAGTAAACTGACTCCGAGCAGACCGGACTTTGTTTCAGCTCCTTAATGCCGAGCGCCAGACAGGGTAACAACAAGTACCATCTTTTGGTATAACACGGTTGGGGATCGAACCACGGACCTTACGCTCTCCGGGCGGACGCTCCATCACTAGACCACGAAAACGGTCACTTAGAAAAGAAAGTGTGGACGTTTAAATGCACAAACAACCATAAGAAGAAAAGAGGTTTTAATCAATTCCTGAAACATATTTGACACATGCAGGTAGACAAATATCGTTTTCGGCATTATGAAGGTAAAATAACAGACATGGTGGATTTCTGAACGTCATCAAATAAACTGACGCCGAAATAAACTTGACCTCTCTAAAAAGGAAAGTGCAAACACAAGTTGAAACTAAATTAATGCAACATGCATCATCCAACACAACAATGCTCCATGCAGAAAGTGATACGAATCAACAACCTTGGTATGATAAAGAATAATCATTTTATAGGATGGAAAGATACAGGCTACTTAAATGTGTTAGGGTATTGCAAGGAGAATGATTCATTACAATTGTAATCAAATCTCGGAATATATATATCAGTATTTTACTTGACAAGAAACGTCCATACTCTGATAGTATGAAAGATACATTATTATCTAGCATGCATGATGCCAAAAGGTTTTTGGGTCCCTAAAAATCCTCAATGTTTCAGATTCACATAAATCGCCAATAACAACTGACAAATGGTTTGAACATTTAAGAAAATATTTTAACACTTCTGAACATGATTTGAATGAGAATAATGGCGATTGTGTCTTTGCAAACGGAACTGATGCGTTAAGTCATAATGCAAACATAACTATAGATATATGAGACTCTACAATTACTAAAGAGGAAAAGCCCTCTGGAATGTAATAAATCCTCGGACATTGATTATATTATCCCAGATTTTTTTAACAGCTGCACAAGACATTTTTGTACCGTATAATGAATTTGTATTTCATATACTGTATATTTATATATACTCCAGCTTCATGGGGTACTGGCATATTAAAACATATGACACTCACTCCCCGAACAATTAATTACAGGAGGATGACCTTAAGTGCTTTTTGTATAGTATATACAACAGTTCTAAACAATAGGTTAACTTACTGGTTCAACACATGTGATAATATTGTGGAATCATAAGCAGGTTTCCGCAAAGGCTGTAGCACTATTCACAACATTTTTATTTTACAAGCAATCGTCTAACGTTTCTTGTCTAAAAACAAATGCAAATAATGCAATTATTGTTGACTTTGAGAAGGCATTTGACCTAGTATATAGACCTAAATTATGGAATGTTCTACAAAAATTCTGGAATACCTTCAAAGATTATCCAAGCTATTTACAAATGTGATGAAACCTGTGTCAGGGCTAATGATACTACTTCCCATGCTTTTGAGTGTCTTTTGGGACTAAAACAAGGCTGTGTTTAAAGTCCCCTATTGTTCACGTTTTTATATAAATAAATAGCAATTGAAGTAGAAACTTGTATGATGGACAACCGCTTGTTTCTGTGCCTTCATATAAATACTTAGGATTATCGTTTACAAAATCTCTATCATATTTCAAACATGTAAAGATGCTTTCTTGCAAGCAAAGAAGATTCAATTTGTGTTTGTAAGTGCTTGTCAATACTAAAACCATAACTATTTCATTCATTTTTCAAAAAAGAATGTCACAAAGATAAGTCCAATGTTACTTTATGGAGCAGAAATATGGAGTGTAAATTGTGAATTACGTGCAGAAATTGAAACTGTTCATATGTTGGCCTGTACGCGCGTCCTAAGTGTAAAATCTACAACTGCATGTCATGTTGTAAGAGGTGAATGTGGAAGACACGTGCTATGTATTTAAGCCCGTAAATATTGGTCTAAAGTTTTTATATATGCCCGACTCAAGGCTGGTTAGAAAATCCTATATTATTTTACTTAATGCTGCGCACAATGGTAAAACAAACTCAAAAGTTAAACAGGTTTTTGTGTTCAGGTTTTGAATATCTATGGGAACATATTAAACGGAGGGACGTGGTGGTCTGCACTCGAAACGTCAGATGTGCCTTCAAGGAGAAAATAACTGACCTATGAAGATGTCATAGAATTTATTCACAACTCACTATTTTGCTTCAAGACTACATAAAAAAACTGGTCATCTAGTTTACATTGTAATACCTGTAAATGCATTAAATGTCAACATAAAATAGTTCATATAAAAATTAAAGCTTAAATCTCTGTTTGTGTGGCTCCATAAATATTATTAATAAATCTTGCAAAATAAACAGTACGGTTTTATGAAATGTCAATCCTCAACATTCTTAAACTTAAAGTAAAGCTGAAGTTCATATTGCTTTGCCTCAATATGAGTTAATACATAATTCATAAAACAAAGATGTTTAATCAGTCGATGTCAGAGTAGACACTATATGAAATAATTAAAAATATTTGCGTACAGTGGCATTTATCACCCATATTTGGATAAGTAATCTTAAAGAAATTGAATACTTATATCTTGATATGCGTTTGCACAATATACAAACATAATAATTTTCGCTCTTCAGCGTGCGTCTTTGATTCACAGGATCATTATCTAAATTCGTTGTTAAATTGGTTCCCGCTGAACACGCTCGTCAACGCCCCTCGAAAGACCTCGCTATACAGTGTACGCCGAAATTCCATTTAACTACTCATCTTACTATATTCTATTTGCACTAAAACCGCTGTATATATCCTGCTACAGTTCGTTTTATGATACAGAAAACAACATGGGCTTTTTCAAGCTTAAAAACATCTACTCGCTGCAAAGGTGTAAAATGGCTCTATAAAAACAAAGTCCAGTTTCCACAAGATCAAAGCAAGCCATAATATATGTACACGAAAATACTGCATAATCATTAGGCTCACTGCAGCCTAACTAATTTCTGATAAATAACCGTCAAAACTCCTGACTATTGAAATCGGAATCGAATCAGATTAAAATGTCCTTGTCTCTTAAGCGGAAGATATTCCAGTTTCAGATTCATTGTGAAGTGGTTTCGGAAATATTTACCGACAATACAGTGATATATTTGTGTCTGAATGCGTCAAAAGTCAAATCAAGGACATATGATGTGTGTTTAAGGCCCAATGGAGGCAACCTATGATGGCCATGTACCATTAAAGCTGCATATAAGTGTTCTCATGTGGCTGACAAGGTGACCATACTTAAAATCAGATTCGAACCCCGTGAACAAATTTCGATGTCCTTATTTGTAGCAAGGGTGGTGAAAGTTTCAGATTAATAGGTCCAGCAGATAATGCAGACACCAAATGATGACGGACGGAAAAGCTCGTCCCGACATAAAACGTGGAGGATGGAGACTTACAGCATCTTTGCCAACAACAACCGTCATCCTATCATCCCTCAACAAAATGACATGCGGTATCGGCAAGTGTCTAAGGGTCCTCCGTGTCGACCGTGCAAATCTAGCACGTGCAACAATAGAAACACTTGTGTCATCTTCTGCGAAGGTGATTGACTGTTAAGACCATGCTGCAAGCACGTTGTTGAATGGAATCACTTGTGTACACTCGAAATATCTCGTGATACACTCGTAATTTCATTCAAAATTTATACACAAATACTACAATATAAAAAGTAGTATAGCATGTAACTGATAAACATACGTCATGTCTCAATAATATCATTATGAATAATTATTATTGTAAAATATGACAAATTAAGGAATGACTCCTTTCCTGCTACTAGTTGATCATTGGATCAGTACCATTAATTTGTGGAGGACCAGTGAAGATCCGGGGCAGAATAGGTCTTTGCCAACCGGTGCTTGCCGTAAAAGGTGACTATGCTTGTCGTAAGAGGCGACTAACGGCGTCGGTTGGTCAGGCTAGCTGACTTGGTTGATGCATGTCATCGATCCCAATTGCGAGGACCGATGCTCATGATATCAATCACTGCATTGTCTGGTCCTGACTCGATTATTTACAGACAGCCGTCATATAGCTGGAATATTGCTGAGTGCGGCGTTAAACAACAAACCAAAGCAACCAACTGCGTTGATCGATGCTCATGATGCCAATCACTGGATTGTCTCGTCCAGATTAGATTATTTACAGACCGCCGTCATATAGCTGGAATATTGCGGTGTTAAACAACAAACAAACAAACACATTTGTGAAGCGTTCTTCGAATTGTACCGTACAGTACTCAGTGGTTTATATCTCGTTATGCTATGAGCCGAAATTTCGGTCAGGTGTCATTTATAGCACAGATTTCGTAATTCTCTCGTGTTCCATATGGTGGTGTCAATGATTTATCATCGCCATGAAAACCAAACCAGTATGGAATGATCAAAGATGCGTCTTCCGAAGACTGTCTGGACATCTGATCTTCAGCTAAAGCCATGGCCTGCAATTCTTCATGAACGAGGGGACTGTAATACGGTTCATCGTTGTTTATGTCACCTGAAGATGGGTCCATCTCCTCCAAGTTAATCTCATCATATTCATGACTCACGTACACAGCTCCTTGAGGAGGAGGCCGATGACCACTCCCGTACATGGTCAATCTTGATGTCAATTTTCGTAACCTGAAAAATCGTGTTAATATATCATTTAACTGGTGGCTACAATACAATCGTATCATCATCACCAGTTACTTATAAGGTTGGATGGGCTTAAAGCTTAGGTCTCTTAGTTGAAATTCATACACTTTTAATCTTTCTAAAAATCACGAATTCACGTATACTACCACGGATCGAAACGATTTGTCATCTCTACCTACGCCTTGATAACCATAAGACAACCACCTTGATCGTAAATAGACTTTTTGAAATTGTGGCTTACGATAAGACTTATAATAATATTATATATTACGTTTACATCACATAAGATGACACAGGTCATCACAGGAACTAACATTGCTCACTAGACGCTTCTGACTGTGGTAGGTTATACATTGTTTTATATCCTTAACAAAGTGAACTTCCCCGGTAAGATACGGGTTAAAATTCAACTTCAGCATCCCATCCAAGAGGCGATTAACCGCATCGGGTGATCATGATCAGGCTCGCCGACGTGGTTGATGCATGTCATTGTATCCCATTTGCGTAGATCTATGCTCATAATGTCAATCACTTGACTGTACCGACTCGATTATCTACAGACCGTCGTTATGTTTTGCTGAGTGATGCCGTAAATAAACAAAAAAACAAAGTGAAGTACGCCAAGATACATTAGTTACGTACCGATAAACAAGAATGATGATCAGTATGAAGGCGACCGCACCAAAGACTGCTATTACCAATGTAATAGAAGATATAGCAGGTAAATATCGAGGTACAGCCGAGTTAATTGTGCTGCTGTCATCTGCAACATGAGTGTACGTTTAGTAGCATGAAGAATGGTCAACTGTCTTATATTATATTTCAAGGTATTTGTAATATATCTTTCCTTTGAAACATGTTATTACTTTTAGTTTCAACTAATTGCACATGCAGTAGCATTGAAATGATGGCGATGTAACTGTGTCTTTTACTTATAGGATATTTCGCTCGTGCATGTACAGACGTAGATATGAGTACTAGAGTCGAAGGAGAAAGGGATGGCTAAGTCGCCAACGCTATTCGTTGTGCAAAGTTGCGTCCTTTGGGCACGCCAGAAAGCTATGAGTGTGGCTCGAATTCTGGTTCGCCCCGATTATGTTTCCAGGTTTGCTTTCATGTTTTGGCATCTCTATATGGCATATCATTCTTGTTGCAAGAGCAACCTGCACGGATCGGGAACGTACAATGTCTGATCTGACGTAATGACCCGATGGCGTAGACACATCATCAAGCTATTGAATAACTTATATACTAGTATTTTACGCAGACCGTCGTGATATAGGTGTCGCTACTATACATATCATCAACTGTGGTCGCCACAGTAATATTCATGTTGGGCATGTTCATACACAGTCCACTGACTCGGTCACAGACGTCAGATGAACAGTTGAGACTCAGTCTGGAAGATTAATTTCAACAAATGGAGTTTAATATTCTTACCTATTATGTTGGTCATGGATACATTACTACAAAGTCCACTGAGCCGAGCACAGACGTCAGAGGAGCAGTTGAGACAGGTTTGAGTACAGGTGCGTCCATAGTACCCAGCATCACATTTCTTGCACGTGCCTGTCGTTTTAAGGCAACCGCTGTCCTTGCAGTTTACACATGGCAAATGACATTTAAAGCCATGGTAGCCTCTAATGCATTGAACACATTGTCCTGATGTTTGATTACAGTTTTGGTCAAGACATCTCGGACTACACAGATCTGCACATCGCTCTCCCCAGGAACCAGGCTCACATCCATGTAAACATCTACCCGTGTCTCTTTCACATTGAGATGTACAGTTCTGTGTTGAGCAGATAGAGCGACAATTGTCTGAACAGGAAGTCTCGCAGTTCTCTCCCATGAAATTGTTGGCACACTCCTGACATTTACCTAATGTGTCGTTACATATCTTACATCCTGGTAAACATTTATCCCAACAGACATTAATTGCTGAACAGTCCTCCTTGCAGACACCGTTACCATAGCATCCTTGTTCGCCACATGCATTTGGACATTTGTCACATATTTCACCAAAGTAACCCTGATCACATTTGATACAGTCATCTGCATTCTCTCGCTCACATTTTGAGCAATTGTTCATACATGGGAAGTTGCACATTTTCCCCATGTAGCCATCGTTACATCCATAGGTGCAGTCAATGCCTCCATCGTCAAGAAATGTGCACTTTCCTTCCAAACATCTCAGGGGACAGATTTTCTCTAGGTAACCTGGCAGGTAAGTAATCGCTGGAACTGGCTCCGTGGTTGTGATGTTTGTTGCTGTGCAGTTTCCCAACAAATCTGAAAGAACGGAATGCAAACAAATATATCAACAGACAATGGTTGCGGTCAAGTGACATTGACAGAATGAAGGTTACCTTTTGCATTGACTAGCCGATTACAATATTCATTTTAACCCTTTAATTTCTCAAAACAATGTCACGTATATTGATGCGATGATACTTGGAATAAAAAAATGTCACGTGGGGTATTACATAAGTGTTACATCAATGTATATTTGTCATTTCGGTTGTTACAGGGTTACCAGGGAATGAATATTTTGATTGTTTAGTGCTTCATATCTTCTGTTCTACTATATCATTAATGTTGTGTATTACTGCTTCAGTATGATTTAACGACGTTTCGGGAGTACGTTTTTAATTGTGAAAACTGTAAGCGAGAACATACCATGGAAGGGAGCGAAAAGCACCATACAATATCTCCAAAAACTGTACCTGAAATAAAAAATAATTAAGATAACATTTCATCATTTCCACTCAGTACCGTCTCTAGTTGGTTTTTTTCTTAAATATCTTAATGATTTCACGGCTTGCCGTTTTCGTAAGTTGTCATTATCCTCTTCTTTCTAAATACCTATTTCATGCACACAGTAAATGATTACTAGTGTGCAGTGGTTACATTCAGTTACTCGTAGAATTATTTTTGAATATAAGATAGGCACGCAAACATCGCAAAGAAAAATGAAGAACAAAACGTGGCTTATTTCACGATTAAACATTGTTCTATTATGACGTCATTTCTGGAGATTCGAACATGCGCTCCCAACGTGATGACATCGTAAAATGTACGAGGGTGTGTCTCATGTGTTGTTCCCCATAGATGTAGCTTGGCAGCCTAGATAAATACGTAGCAATGGCTAAACGTTCGCACCCGAAAGTGGGAGAAAGGTATTGGGAGAACCATTGCCGAGGTCGAACTGGATTCAGATAGTTATCATTATTTAAATAAGGGTTAATATTTTAAAGCATGTACATGTTATTAAAATCCTTTAAGAGGCTGTTCATACTGTTGATATCTCAGATAACAAAATTAACGACTCGTGGTCGTTGGTTATCGTACAATTAAGCACTGCTGCGCCACTCATAGTTTATGCTGCCTGCAGTGGTTTATTGTACGATAAACAACCCCCACTCGTCGTTTATTTCTTAATTAAATGTACTAAATATTAACATATTAGCGAAATCTGCATTCATAAGAATACCCCTTCTAGCATGGTTCTTGGAGAGTGTGGGAAATG
Organism: Haliotis rufescens; assembly: GCF_023055435.1. Lineage (NCBI taxonomy): Eukaryota > Metazoa > Mollusca > Gastropoda > Lepetellida > Haliotidae > Haliotis > Haliotis rufescens. Next base: position 9,027,843 of record NW_025963890.1, read on the forward strand.
CTGAACGTTTGTCTGTGAATCTCCACGAAGGCTCCGAGCCAATATATATTAGACTGGCATTCATCCTTGGAAAATTAATCAAAATGTAACTACTAACAACAACATAAATCACGGCTCTGTTGAACAACAAAAATATCTCAATATATTAAGGGACAGACAATAGTCTATTTCACTGGTCCGCAAAATATATTTGCTATAGATTTGCCTAATGGTGATAGTGGTTGTCCACAGTCAATAACATGACTGTGATGATGATATTGGAACTCTACTCTAATGTAAACAGTTTACGAAAGCAATATATACACCCATATTACACGGACTATCCAAAAACCGAACAATGTATCCACGACATGAAATCAGCTGACAGACTTTCTACATAATTCTGGGCTATATCGTGTCTCTTGTCCTTTTTTTATATACTCATTATGCGTAAAGTTTAAGTCCATCATAAACAGTGGGTTTAATGTTAAAACTGCAAAATCGGCATCACGGCATCACGATCAGGCAGTTCGGTGGTTGCTGATTGAAGAAGTGGGCAGACATCAACGACATAGGACAGACCTCGTCAGTCTTGATTATTGACTTGCAGGAGTTTCTGTGATGAAGTTTTGAGGCCAGTCGGGGTACCCTTTTAGCGTAGGATCGGATGTCAGTTTGAATTCCAACCAACCATCATTCAACTTGTGTGTCAATGAATATTTTACTGAGTGTAAAAATCCGGGTCATTAAAAATCAATTTCAATTCCTACAACCATCAATTTTCCCACAAGTTTTTAAGTTTTATTTGTAAGCTGGATTTGTTTCCATTTCTCATGAATAGCAGTCTAAGATAATACACAGCGGGTGACAATTATGATACAAAGTGTCCAAATGCATGTAGGCATACACAATGGTAATTTTAATGTTATCGTGTACACGGTCATGCTGTAACGTGATATGATGTTTGTAAATCTACTTCCTGAGTGATAAAAGTTGCAACGTGTGATTGGTAAACACACATTGTTTGATGAGATTTGATGCATCCATATCTTGTAGACTGTACATCACGTACTTTTCTCTAAATGGCTGCCTCCGTGGTGTAGTGGGTAGAGCGTCTACATGGAGAGTGGAAGGTCAGTGGTTCGATCCCCGGCCGCTTCATACCAAAATATGTTATAAGGTGATACTTATTGTTACCCTGCCTGGCTCTCAGCATTAAGGGGGTAAACGGAGCACTGGTCGGACCAGTACAAGCACACACAGACATAAACACACATACACGCGCGCGCTCGAGCGTATGTGCATGCACGTCACTATGTAAGTGCAATAATCTTGAACGAAACTTCACCTTACGATACGTGAAAATTAAACCAAACGCGTCAGCACTTAACAATTTTGTGTTCAAAATAAAATACATTGCCCATATATACACCATCATAAACTTTATTTGCAAAATGTATTTACCAGGCTCCAACCGACCATTTATGTATAGTCGGAATCGTATAATCGTATATAGTCGGAATAATATAATGGTTATTAAGGAAATAAATTAAAGTCGGGACACCTCGTTTTAAGTCATGACATTACAATTATTAAGAAAGCGACAGCTCGTTTGAACGTAATATTACAATTGTAGCACCTGGTAACTCTTATTGTTAACTGATCACCAAAAGAAACGCGAATCTTGTATAATTACAATGCTGTCAGAGAAAAGAACTCGCCTCCACAGGGCATGATCTTTGCAGAGTGAATAAATGATAAACGACGTAGTCTCATAACGACATTAACACCTTGAGACTATACTGCGTCATGTGAAGCACGTGCATCATGCGCACATATATGCCATGGAACATTCGTACCCAACGGCAACTTGAGCCGAAACCCACTCGAATTTCGACCGCTTGGACAAAGAACAACTATTTGATCTTAAACATCCAGCGCGGTTCTATTTGCACAGGAAGAAAACATTTTCTGACGTTTTCGCGTTACCTTTGGTGTTCAGTATATACAGTTTAACACTTGAGCATTGAGGAACATTGAGTAATGAATCCCTGAACAGGTGTTTATACATGTACACATATTTTATTCATACAGCCCTACCAAAGACTTAACACAGCGCATGCAGGCGAACGATGATAGCAAGGTCTAGAGATTTCTAGAGACTTACCAAGCCATAGTGTTGTAGCACAGTCCACTTCCACAAATTAATCACGTGTTACACTGATATAGTTAAAATCTGTCATGTGTTGTTTCCTGTCGGGTGATTCGTTCTCTCTGACTCGACGTTTTGCATTGTGTCCAACACGAACACGGAAATATTACTTGTGTCTAAGTTGTGATAGCCCCGATACTTTCTCAAACAGTTCCTTAAGATAGCGTTCATGCTTAAATACTTGATGTCGGGGATCGGGATATCGGTTTCATCATTCCCGAACTTCAATGTGTATCCGGTTATAAAATAGATTGTAACAACTGTGAGAAAACAAAAAAGGGATACAAAATCTCTCAACAAATTGTAGCTGATTTAAATGAAATACTGACGCCACTAAAATATCATATTTGTCTGAATTCCAATCCAAGCTACTAATAAAGCCTACTTGTATATACGTGACAACGGTGGTAGATGTTTGCCACGGGAATTCGAACCTATGATCGAGTGAGTGAGGTATTTTTCAACCCTTTTGAACATTATTTCAGTTATTCTGCTGCCTGTTAGCTTCATGTTGTGGGAAAGTCTGAAGTGAATCGGGTGCAGGTCGTAGACATTTCCCACTTTGGCATTGTGCTGACAAACCAAGACATATCATCTGGGTTAATCTCACCTTCATACCAAATGCACAACCATGCAGCATATTTCTCCAGGCATCAAAGTGACCATGTATTCTCTGTTGATTAAAATGGACCAAATCGTCAACAATTATCTCAAACCGAAAGGGCAAAGTCCAACAATCAATGGGGTTATGCTCTCACCTTTGCCATTGTCTAGAGATGGGCACTGGAATTCAAGGGGGAAAGAGAGAGCCTCGAAGATGGTCCAAGATCAGACAAACCTTCAGCTGACACAAAATGGTGATAAAATAACGACATAATTATGGATAATCGACGACTCACCTCACGTCAAATAGCCTTTGGGCATGGCAAAGGTTTCAGCACATTGGGTTCGCGGCCTCCGTATTTAACAACCACTTGGGCACAGACATATTTTCACACCTTACCAAAGTTAGAGAACAGCTTACTGTCTGGCAAACATGATGCAAATGCTTGTGCCATTAGTTCTGCTGTAGAAGAATTTTTACATCATCCATGGGATTCACGCACTTCAGTCTGGCTGTCCATCATATGTTTCGGCCACCCCTCGCATGATATAACGATTTAATTATACAATAACAATTTCTATGCAATGGATTTATTTTTAGAAATTCCTCAGAAAAATGCCCGTTTCAGTAACATCCCGCATTAGTTGTTATGTATTACTGTTGAGGGGAACGTGAAATAAGAATTGTGTATACAACTTATCGACCAGGGATTTATGAGAGAGGCTTTAGAAAGCAAACATGTACAATTACTAATAAAATAATGTCAAATGTTAAATATAGCTCAAATACGCCAATCACATAGGAGACAACTATCACATATACATGACATGTACATACATGCAGAAAGAGATAATCACAATACACTTCCTCGAAAAGGTAATTGATGGGGAATACAGCAGATATATGATGCGCATCAGATCTTACGATATTTAGGCACATGTGTTAGAAATACAATGAAACTTGATACACGTACATGTATAATATGTATATTTTAAGATAGTTTTTAAAATATGTCTATCTAACTTTTCAACAATTCGATTCTTAATTGTCCTTAAATTTGAATTCATGGTCGAAGTCACTGCGAGAGTTTCTGTCTCTCACTGTTATTGAGATAATAGCGAAAGTCAGTTTGACTTCCCGACAGGGAAGCATGGCACAACGTACGACACGCATCCCATACATACACCTTTTCAAATTGTCAGAAGCATTGAGGTATTATTTAATTGGTACACACACTGGAGCTTGGCCAGTTAATAAACGACCACTGATGATGCGCTCATATCGAAGGTTGGTTTGCAGCACAACATTCGGCATTATCAGTCTGTTATCTAATAAATAATCCAGGGCTGCGCCTTTGGTCTCGCCTCTAACCATGATGGAATGTAAACTTAAATAAGAAAGGAGGTGAGGTGAAATGGGGTTTAACGTCGCGTCCAAGATTAATGCACTTATATAGAGACGTGCATGCACGTGTGTGTATGTGGCTGCTTGTACTGGTCCGGACTGATGCCGATTTATAGTGCACGCCCACTGAGATACCATGTCGCAGTTACCCCACTCAGACACAGTATACTGACTCCGAGCCAACCGGACTTTGTTTTAGCTCCTTAATGCCGAGCGCCAGACAGTGTAACAACAAGTACCATCTTTTAGCGTCTTTTGGTATAACACGGTCGGGGATCGAACCACGGACCTTACGCTCTCCGGGCTGACGCTCCATCACTAGACCACGAAAACGGTCACTTAGAAAGGAAAGTGTGGACGTTTAAATGCACAAACAACCATAAGAATAAAAGAGGTTTTAATGCTGCGCACAATGGTAAAACAAACTCAGAAGTTAAACAGTTTTTTGTTTTCAGGTTTTGAATATCTATGGGAACATATTAAACGGAGGGACGTGGTGGTCTGCACTCGAAACGTCAGATGTGCCTTCAAGGAGAAAATAACTGACCTATGAAGATGTCATAGAATTTATTCACAACTCACTATTGTGCTTCAAGACTACATACAAAACTGGTCATCTAGTTTACATTGTAATACCTGTAAATGCATTAAATGTCAACATAAAATATTTCATATAAAAATTAAAGCTTAAATCTCAGTTTGTATGGCTCAAAAATATTATTAATAAATCTTGCAAAATAAACAGTACGGTTTGTCATTGCAAAACATGAAATTCATGAAATGTCAATCCTCAACATTCTTAAACTTAAAGTAAAGCTGAAGTTCATATTGCTTTGCCTCAATATGAGTTAATACATAATTCATAAAACAAAGATGTTTAATCAGTCGATGTCAGAGTAGACACTATATGAAATAATTAAAAATGTTTGCGTACAGTGGCATTTATCACCCATATTTGGATAAATAATCTTAATGAAATTGAATACTTATATCTTGATATGCGTTTGCACAATATACAAACATAATAATTTTCGCTCTTCAGCGAGCGTCTTTGATTCACAGGATCATTATCTAAATTCGTTGTTAAATTGGTTCCCGCTGAACACGCTCGTCAACGCCCCTCGAAAGACCTCGCTATACAGTGTACGCCGAAATTCCATTTAACTACTCATCTTACTATATTCTATTTGCACTAAAACCGCTGTATATATCCTGCTACAGTTTGTATTATGATACAGAAAACAACATGGGCTTGTTCAAGCTTAAAAACATCTACTCGCTGCAAAGGTGTAAAATGGCGCTATAAAAACATAGTTCAGTTTTCACAAGATCAAAGCAAGCCATAATATATGTACACGAAAATACTGTATAATCTTTTAGGCTCACTGCAGATTAACTAATTTCTGATAAATAACCGTCAAAATTTATCTATTGCAGTCGGAATCGAATCAGATTAAAATGTCGTGGTCTCCTCTTAAGCGGAAGATATTCGAGTTTCAGATTCATTGTGAAGTGGCTTCGGAAATGTTTACCGACAATACAGTGATATATTTGTGTCTGAATGCGTCAAAAGTCAAATCAAGGACATATGATGTGTGTTTAAGGCCCAATGCAGGCAACCTATGATGGCCATGTACTTTTAAAGCTGCATATAAGTGTTCCCAAGATGACCATACTTAAAATCAGATTCGAACCCCGTGAACAAATTTCGATATCCTTATTTGTAGGAAGGGTGGTGAAAGTTTCAGATTAATAGGTCCAGCAGATAATGCAGACACCAAATGATGACGGACGGAAAAACTCGTCCCGACATAAAACGTGGAGGATGGAGACTTACAGCATCTTTGCCAACAACAACCGTCATCCTATCACCCCTCAACAAAATGACATGATGTATCGGCAAGTGTCTAAGGGTCCTCCGTGTCGACCGTGCAAATCTAGCACGTGCAACAATAGAAACACTGGTGTCATCTTCTGCGAAGGTGATTGACTGTTAAGACCATGCTGCAAGCACGTTGTTGAATGAAATCACTTGTGTACACTCGAAATATCTCGTGATACACTCGTAATTTCATTCAAAATTTATACACAAATACTAATATATAAAGTAGTATAGCATGTAACTGATAAACATACGTCATGTCTCAAAAACATCATTATGAATAATTATAATTGTAAAATATGACACAATAAGGAATGACTCTTTTCCTGCTACTAGTTGATCATTGGATCAGTACCATTAATTTGTGGAGGACCAGTGAAGATCCGGGGCAGAATAGGTCTTTGCCAACCCATGCTTGCCGTAAAAGGTGACTATGCTTGTCGTAAGAGGCGACTAACGGCGTCGGGTGGTCAGGCTAGCTGACTTGGTTGATGCATGTCATCGTATCCCAATTGCGAGGACCGATGCTCATGATATCAATCACTGCATTGGCTGGTCCAGACTCGATTATTTACAGACAGCCGTCATATAGCTGGAATATTGCTGAGTGCGGCGTTAAACAACAAACCAAAGCAACCAATTGCGTGGATCGATGCTCATGATGCTAATCACTGGATTGTCTCGTCCAGATTAGATTATTTACAGACCGCCGCCATATAGCTGGAATATTGCGGTGTTAAACAACAAACAAACGAACACATTTGTGAAGCGTTCTTCGAATTGTACCGTACAGTACAGTGGTTTATATCTGGTTATGCTATGAGCCGAAATTTCGGTCAGGTGTCATTTATAGCACAGATATATTCGTAATTCTCTCGTGTTCCATATGGTGGTGTCAATGATTTAACATCGCCATGAAAACCAAACCAGTATGGAATGATCAAAGATGAGTCTTCCGAAGACTGTCTGGACATCTGATCTTCAGCTAAAGCCATGGCCTGCAATTCTTCTTTTTCTATAAATCACGAATTCACGTATAATACCACGGATCGAAACGATTTGTCATCTCTACCTACGCCTTGATAACCATAAGACAACCACCTTGATCGTAAATAGACTTTTTGAAATTGTGGCTTACGATAAGACTTACATATTACGCTTACATCACATAAGATGACACAGGTCATCACAGGACCTAACATTGCTCACTAGATGCTTCTGACTGTGGTAGATTACACATTGTTTTATATCCTAAACAAAGTGAACTTCCCCGTGAAGATACGGGTTAAAATTCAACTTCAGCAACCCATGCTCCTCGTAAGAGGCGACTAACCGCATCGGGTGATCAGGCTCGCCGACGTGGTTGACGCATGTCATTGTATCCCATTTGCGTAGATCTATGCTCATAATGTCAATCACTCGACTGTACCGACTCGATTATTTACAGACCGTCGTTATGTTTTGCTGAGTGATGCCTTAAACAAACAAAAAAACAAAGTAAAGTACGCCAAGATACATTAGTTACGTACCGATAAACAAGAATGATGATCACTATGAAGGCGACCGCACCAAAGACTGCTATTACCAATGTAATAGAAGATATAGCAGGTAAATATCGAGGTACAGCCGAGCTAATTGTGCTGCTGTCATCTGCAACATGAGTGTACGTTTAGTAGCATGAAGAATGGTCAACTGTCTTATATTTCAAGGTATTTGTTATATATCTTTCCTTTGAAACATGTAATTACTTTTAGTTTGAACTAATTGCACATGCAGTAGCATTGAAATGACGGCGATGTAACTGTGTCTTTTACTTATAGGATATTTCGCTCGTGCATGTACAGACGTAGATATGAGTACTAGAGTCGAAGGAGAAAGGGTTGGCTAAGACGTCAAAGGCGACGCTATTCGTTGTGCAAAGTTGCGTCCTTTGGGCACGCCAGAAACCTATGAGTGTTGCTCGAATTCCGGTTCGCCCCGATTATGTTTCCAGGTTTGCTTTCATGTTTTGGCATCTCTATATGGCATATCATTCTTGTTGCAAGCGCAACCTGCACGGATCGGGAGCGTACAATATCTGATCTGACGTAATGACCCGATGGCGTTGACACATCATCAAGCTATTGAATCACTTATATACTAGGTCACAGACGTCAGATGAACAGTTGAAACTCAGTCTGGAAGATTAATTTCAACAAATGGAGTTTAATATTCTTACCTATTATGTTGGTCATGGATACATTACTACAAAGTCCACTGATCCGATCACAGACGTCAGAGGAGCAGTTGAGACAGGTTTGAGTACAGGTGAGTCCATAGTACCCAGCATCACAGTTCTTGCATATGCCTGTCGTTTTAAGACAACCGCTTTCCTTGCAGTTTACACATGGCAAATGACATTTAGAGCCATGGTAGCCTCTGATGCATTGAACACACTGTCCTGATATTTGATTACAGTTTTGGTCAAGACATCTCGGACTACACAGATCTGCACATCGCTCTCCCCAGGAACCAGGCTTACATCCATGTAAACATCTACCCGTGTCTCTATCACATTGGGACAGACAGTTCTGTGTTGAGCAGATAGAGCGACAATTGTCTGAACAGGGGGTCTCGCAGTTCTCTCCCATGAAATTGTTGGCACACTCCTGACATTTACCTAATGTGTCGTTACATATCTTACATCCTGGTAAACATTTATCACCACAGACATTAATTGCTGAACAGTCCTTCTTGCAGACACCGTTATCATAGCATCCTTGTTCGCCACATGCATTTGGACATTTGTCACATAGTTTGCCAAAGTAACCCTGATCACACTTGATACAGTCATCTCGATATTCTCGCTCACATTTCGAGCAATTGTGCATACATTGGATGTTGCACATTTTCCCCATGTAGCCATCGTTACATCCATAGGTGCAGTCAATGCCTCCATCGTCAAGAAATGTGCACTTTCCTTCCAAACAGCTCACAGGACAGCTTTTCCCTAGGTAACCTAGCAGGTTAGAAATCGCTGGAACTGCCTCCGTTGTTGTGAATGCAAGAAATATATTGTCAGACAATGTCTTTGGTCAAATAACAATGAAAGAGTGTTATGTGCTTTGATGTGACTAGCAGATAACAGTAATAATATTTTGTGAGTGATATATATTCCTTTGGAATCCTCCCCTGTTTCAAAACGACATATGCACTTTTATAATTACATCAGTGTTATATCAATCGAAACGAACTTTATGTATATGAAGTAAGTGATTTCGATTGTTACATTTTTTTATGAGGTAAGAATAAATATTTTGATTTTTATAAATGCTCCATATTTTAGGGATTCCTTGACTGTGAATGCATTGTTTGATAGGCATTACTTAGAAGTTGACGGATGACAAAGTTGAGGATGACGGAATAAAGGAGACGTTTCGGTATAGATCCTCATACCGTTGTCAAACAAGGGTCTGGACAACGGTATAAGGATCTATACCGGAACGTCGCCTTTACAGTAAATAAAGAAGTTGTTATCCATAATTATCTCCACTTTGTCCTGACAGTACAGGAAGACATGAAACATTTAATGGATAATAACTTCTCTATGATTTTAAGGACATTTCGGGAATACTTATCTCTAATTGTAAAAACTGTATGCGAGAACATACCGTGGTAGGCAGCGAAAAGAATCATACAATATCTCCACAAACTGTACCTGAAATGAAACATTGATTTCAATAACATTTCATCATTTCATCATTTGTTGTGTTTATCAGCTGGCCGTTATCGTTATCGTTCGTTATCATTATCCTGTTCTTTCATATCACTGGAGCGAAAGTTCCCAAGGATGATGACACATTATTTCAGTGTAATGGGGTTCATGCAAACAGTAAATGTTCATATAGTGGTCACATTCAGAGGTTATCGGACTTATTCCCGGTTTAATGTACCCGACAGCACCGAATGAGCGGAGTCTCCATGCAGAAAGCGTGATACCATGAACTACTCAAGACTGCATCTCCGTGATGCATAAGAAATTTAGGGACATTATTGCTCAGTATACGTAACAATAGTCATCCAATAGTAAATGAGATAATATACAACAGAAGTGTAAAATGGAACACACTCCGACAAGATTGCCAATGACTAATGTGAGTTCAAGGCTTTGGAATTGTCATTGGCCAACCGATGAAGTGAACACAGTGAGTGACTTAATGCTTTACGTCACATCGGCAATATTTCAGCCATATCGTGACGAGCGAAGTGAACACAAGTTTTGAGATATAGTAATATGCTCTTGAAAATTCGTGTCCTTTATTCCACATTTGACCAACATAGATTGTAGTAAATAATTAGTACAAGTTCAGGGTTAAGGAATTTGCATAGGAAAACTGTTGATTTGAAAATGCTAGAAATCTTCATAGACGTAAAATGTCGTGGTAGATGATGGAGACTATCGGATAAGAAGAAGGATAAGTTAAGTTAAAGGATAAATTCATACGCTCATCAAACGTAATGTTTAACACAACTGACAATACATAATGCTTACTTTCATTTCAGATCAAACGCGTAAGGCTCCCCTACATACCACCATAAACCCTTTTCGCAATTCCTTTCGTAGCCTATAGCTATGTGTCACATTTTGGGGTCCAAACCTCCAGGGGTCGTATTTTTATAGTGGGAATTGTATAGCAGGATATATTCGGACTCTGTTTTCAGCAGGTTATGGAAAGGGCTTTGTCGCTTTTATTTATTTGAAATTAGCATAGAAGTGGTAAATATCATATACTACACATCCAACAATTTTATGTAAGGCAGGTAGGTGGTTTCTAAACTAAACTGAACATATTGGGAAAAAGGCTAGTGCAGTAAGTCTTTATTGTTTGGCGGTAATGATATGTTTTTTTTCTACGTATTCAGGCATTGTCTTAACCCCGGATACCCATTCTTTGGTCATGACAAAATAATAAACATATCGATTACCTATTTGAACCATGTAAAGCTGCAACGGTGACACCTCGTAAATCTTATTATTCATAGTTGAAACACGTAAGCATTGAGGAGCATTTTCACATCAATGTTACCCTAGCCAGTAATGAATCCCTGTTTGTATGTTTGTACATGTACACATATATTATTTATACCTCCCAACCAATGACGATGACAGTCTTATGATGACAACAAGCTCTAGAATAAAGTAATGAGACATACCAAGCAATGGTGTTGTCGCAAACAATTTTTTTCTTCCTCAAATTTACAAAATATTCACGAGACACGGAACAAAAGTGAAAAGTCATTGTTGTCTTGGTTCATATCGTGTCATTATGTAGCAATGTGGCACTTAACAATACACCTACAAGGAAACATAAACCATTTCTACGTTGAAATAGTGGGGTCACCACAAATGTGATACGGAAGAAAAAATGATCTTTTGTTCATATTTGTATGTGAGAAATTAGAAGAACATTATACAAATGTTCTTTTCAAAACGAGCCTTTATTTTGATTGATTGATGACATTGATACACATCAACAATTATGCAACACCTGTAAAAAAATAAATATTCGGCATGGAACATTGCTATTGATGATACGCATGAATATTAAGATGTTTACAAATATGGACATTTATACACGTGAGTATGTATGTTACCGCAAAGTGTGATATACGTATATCGATAACACACCGCTGTTCAAGTTTAATATGTCAAAGGTATAAAGGTGGTGTATTAGAGAAGACGTTTTTTAACCCAGCTTGATAACAGGTCTACAATCGTTAGATTTGTTTTAATTATGTAATGTGACAATGAATCACTGGTGTATATTCTCATGAAGCTTTCTAAAAAAAGGAAATGAAATTGTTTTTGCTCTTCAGCATCATCTATTGCTGTTAAATGTATTCTACTCTTTCTCTTTTCAGGATTCGGGTATATTCTAACGATGAATAATTCAGTGTTAGTAATAGTATGTCTCTTTCTCCAAACCAGATCTTGGTGTGTGGATCTGCATACTAGTATTTACTCATCCATTCCTGTTTGGAAGTAATGTTCCGCAGCTTGTGAGACGACAGTTTGTGAATGAAACGTTAACTATAGAGATGATCCAATGAGACGTCTTTGCCATTCATAATAGCTAATATGAGTCAATCCAATGCATCTTCAATTCAATATGTTTAAATGTACACAAACAAAATAATCATACCTCAATGTACTTATTATGATATAAGAGATTCATTTCGGCAGTACCGAGGAAAATGATGTAAAGGACATCCTGAAAAGTAATCTAAAAGTTATGTTATCGTTATAGACTACATAACTCATGGACATAATGATACATCATGTCTCAATAGCATCTGAATAATTGTTGTTAAATATGAGGTTTATATCTTGTCGTTATGTGTGTTTGTGTGTCTTTGTGTTGTTTAACGCCGAACTCAGCAATATTCCTGGTATACAACGTTTGCCACTGTTAAGAGGTGGGCATGGGGGAAAAGAAGGAGCCTCAAAGATCGTCCAAGATCAGGAAGACCTCCAACTGCTCAACTAAGGAAAATGGTGATAAAATAATCAATTAATAAATAAATGAATGTTCGAGGATTCACCATATGTCAAACTGCCAATACAGTAGGTACTCCACCCGGAAGTGTGTGCAGGGATGTTAATGTTAATAAAAAAAAATAGCAACACAGTCCATAAAACTTTTCAGCCACCCCTGCATACACGTATAAGGATATAATTATTCAAAACAATTTCTATGCGATGGTTTTACTTTTAGAAATTTCTCGGAAATAGTTCCCCTTACAGTAACATCTCTGCTTTGGTCACGAAGTAGTTGTTATGACGGTAATGTAACACTGACGAGAGGAATGTGAAATATGAAGTGTGTATACTAATCGTTTGGGGATTCATTAGAGACAGTTTAGAATGCACACATGTACTAGTAATAATATAATAATGTCATTGCAACATAGATCACACCCTACACATAAGAAACAACTATGACATATACATGTACATATATATACATACAGCAAACGATAATCACTGAAACCTCCCTCGAAAAGATGATTTATGAATTCGGTTGAGATTTGGCTTAGATTGGTGTGAAACTATCATTATGTGATCAATTGTTAAATGAAATATGTTTAACATTGACTAGAAAGGAACGTGGGTACATTTACACACGCAGACATCATAAGAATAGAAGAGATTTTAATCAATTGATTCAAACTACAGTAAAGTACGGTTATAACGAACTGGAAGGGACTACTAATTTTAGTTCGTTATAACCGTAGTTCGTTATAAGCATATATACAGCATAACTACAGCAAACAGTCGGGACCAAAAAGTAAGTTCGTTATATCCGTCAGTTCGTTATAAGAGTGTTCGTTATAACCGTAGTTTACTGTATATCATTTGACACGTGCAGGTTGACAAATATCGATTTTGTCTGAACCAGCTTCAATGACGGCATTGCATCATGGCATTGACGGCCAAATGATAGACGTGACTGTCTTCAATATGTTGTCAATTGCCATATGAATACAGTAACTGTTATATAAACGACCTGATATTCGGTACATCGTGATATGTGATGTGGTTTTGAAACAGGTTCATCAATGGCCATCAAGGCAAAAAAACGTGGGCTGAATAAGTCTAAATATAAAACGGTAGCAAAGTACTTTCTACAAATATATACTAGTTGTTAGGGGATTAATAATGACTTTATATGCGTATAACAATAACACGATCTAGAGAAAGGTTACAAGACTTACCACGCCATGATGTTGTAGCGATTACACTACAGAAATAGCTGCGCAAACTTCAATACTAAAATAAGATTTATTTCAAAAGGACCCGGAAGTCATTGTGACAGACAAGTGTGATTGGGTTTGTGCTTTTACCATGAAATGTTTTGAAACAACCATTGATATCAAAATTTTTGCTCGTGTCTTAGATAACAGAATAGAAATTCCAAATTATTCGTTTCTGTTACCCGTTGTGTATTTGAATTGTATTAACACGACTCTAGTGAGTGAGTGAGTTGGGTTTAACGCCGCTTTTAACATTATTTCAATTATATCACGGCGTGTCAGCTTAATGTGGGAGGAAAGCCCGAAGTGATGCAAGTCTCAGACGTTTACCACTTCGGTGAAACCCACGAGCATGGGTATGGTGCTGACAAACCTAGAAACATAATCGGGGCGAACCGGGTTCGAACCCACAATCATAGGTTTCTGGCGTGCCCAAGGGACGCAACTCTGCACAGCGAATCGCGGCGCCTTAGAGGACCGAGCCATCCGTGCCCCCTAACACGACTCTAACGAGGAAAGTCTATCCTTTATGCTCTGTATAGCATTGTCGAATAATAAAAGCGTCAAAACCTTTTGTAACATACCTGAATAGCTTCAATATTGTAAAGATATAAACTCTCACAAAGTGATCAATCACATATATGTACTATTGCTGACATTCAAGGACGTATATTTGTTCTTAGTGTGTCTGACATGGATACATATTGAGAACACACAAATTAATTATGACCAGGGTTCATTTGTATCCCATCAGCAAGTGTGAATCAGGTCCAAACACATCTGTCTTGTCATGTATCGCGCGGTATACGTCTAGTGTGTCGAAGCGCATTGTTAAAGATACATAAAGGTGAGGCAGCATATATATTCATGTGTATATGTTGTATAAAAAGAAAAAAAACCGGGTAGCAATGGGCTACCTCGCAACTTCAAGCGCCAGACAAGGTAACAACAAGTACCAATATTTCAACGTCATTTCGGCCGGGGATCTAACCGAGAACCTTCTGCTCTCCGGGCGGACGCTCTACCACTGGACCACGGAGGTGGTTTCTGATGGAAATGAATATGGGGATCACATAGTTTTCGACCCAGTAAAATCATATGCTATCATTGGTTCCCAGCCTTGTCTACCAAATACACGTTGGAAACATTTCACACAAACACATCTCACCATATAATTCTGACGTGTTGAATGTGTATGCGCGCTATTGTATATGTACTGACAGTATGTTTCCCTATTTTTTATATTGTTCGTTTCCATGAACATATATACTCTTACAAAAGCAGAGGATACTCGGAAATAACTTAAAAGTTCCAAAATTCTAAGAGATATTAGTTTATAATAATAGTTGAATGACAAGAATGAACGAATTGGGAACACATGACAACCGGTAGTGAAGTATGACTGTAGATGTTAACGAGCTTGAAGGATCACAGGGGAAAGAAGGGAAATTTCAAAGCTGTTGTGTCAGTGGTGGCGATTTGAGGGAGTCTGTCCCATTCCTTCTGCAGCGCCTGGCCAAAGTCAGCCAACGTGTTCGGCTGCCTATGACGTTGACGCACGTGTCTGCCTATCATGTCCCAGACGACGTGTCAAATGTCGGAACGTCCAGGCTCATTGCTGGCCATGGCATTCTATAGATGTTGTGCTGCTGGAGGTGAGCATTGACGATTCGTGCACGGTGAACACGGGCATCGTCGCCCTGAAAGACAAAACGTCGACCCACACGCCTTGCAAACGGGACAAGGGACCCTTCTTTGCACAATATGGAGTGGGATTCGCTCAGTCATAATGATGCCATCCCACACCATACCCGATCCACAGCCAAATCTGTCATGAGATCTCAGGACCTTGGCTCGCCGACATTTCGACGTCGCCAGACACGACCACACCTATGAAGGAAGTGCAATGTGAATTGGGACTCATCTGAAAATATCAAGTGCCCAACGACGATTACCCCATTTTCGACGTTGTGTACACCATTGACGTCTGTTGGCAATGTGATAGGATGTGTTTCTACTCGTGTGACTCCTAACTCGTACTCCATCAGCATGATGAAAGTGTTCAGCAGTTTGATTCGCCGTTTGAGCTCGATTTCGTAGAGTCTGGTTTCGGATCAATCGATGCTGACTTGTGACAGTTTACAGCAGTTTTCCTTCCATTAAGTGTTTAAATCAGGAATGATACCCAACACACGTGCGTGGCGCTGCTTCGTGCAGCACGTGAAAACAATCGCATGTGTTTTTGTGTTGTCAACACTTATCTTTGCTCCAATAACATTAATATTTCATTATCTCCTACCTTTTATCCTCCCGACACATAATGCGGGGTGGGTGGGGTCTTTGTGCGTGTGGTGTGTGTGTGCGTGTGCGTGTGCGTGTGCGTGTGTGTGTGTGTGTGCGCGTGCGTGTGCGTGTGTGTGTCCTTCCGTATTTCGTTTCCAGAGCATATTATCTTAAAAACCGTTAATCATCCAAACGTGGGGGGGGGGGGGGGGGGGGGGGGGCGGGATTTGTCATCTTCTGAGGACTCCTTAATTTTAAACCCAATTATCCAAACCCAAGAGCAACCCAAAACCAGAAATATAATATAAACGTATTACAATTCAGGCTAGGTTTATTGACACTACATTTCTGCAAACGGTATAAAACAATCCGTTGTAAGTATGCACCGCATATCTTCTCAGTCACCTTAATCAGCAAGGACAATTACAGTGATTGCCACGGCTAAAACGTGGTTGATGATATCCCCTGTTATCCGGTATACCCTGGTATCTACATACGAGTCTGTTCATTTTCCATGGGTTCTACTTGAACAGCTTGGAGAGATCGTGTATAGTGATGTCCGCAAAATACTGATACTTTTGATGACTTGCATAATCTGAAAAATAATGCCGAACGTATAATATTAGACGTTTATTCGTGCATATAGCTAGGCACCTTGTCCATTGCACATTTACATGCAGTATGGTATGCACATGCAACTAGATACAAGCCATGTAATTACATTTCTAATTACATAGGTAAATTTCTCATTATATACAGATGTATAAATTTCAAAGATATGTTTCAGTTGTGGTTGATAGAAGATATATAAATTTATCATATAATGGGTAGGTTTTTCGGCAGGATAAAGCCAACGGATAAAAACGATATCCGTTGGGGTCATATGCGGATAGAGATACAAATATCAAAGGTCAAGTAGGGACTACTTTCACTGTTTATAAACAAACATGGCGTCGCCGTCGTCGCCGTCGTCATTCGGCGATCGAGTCAGAATTTACCATCGGGAATCTGGATAAACTACAGGGATGATTGCTATCATTATCAAAAGAACAGTCTAATATACTGAAAATCAGTGTCTAACTGTGGCGTAGCTAAGGCATTTTATAAGTTGTTGCTACTTTGGCGGTATAAATTTCGAAACAATTTTGCGAGGGCACGAGGCCTAGCCAAGCGGGATCAGTAGCCATATCTGTGCTTGTAGACATCTGCGGCTTGAAACCTTCTCCACAAATTAAAATAGTTGGATTTGGCCGAAATATGTTTGAATTGTTACCTTGTTTCGTTTTGTCGCTATGTGTACATCTGACTACACTTCTAACAATATGACAGGACAGACCGACTGTCAACAACGTCTGACCGTGGCCGTGACGTCTCATAGACTAGGGTTAGAGTAGCTTCCCTTTGACAAAGGGCAGTTACTCTAGCGGACGGCCCGAAGGATTGCCGCGAAATGCAATTAAAAACAACTGTTGTTTTACGTATATGTTGCTTCGCCACTGTATAGGAAACAGATTTCAGTTGGAACTATATTGGCTACTGTCACTGTCCGACTGACACATCACTTACCCTGTGACGTAATAAATATTAATGCGCGCATTCCAGGAAAACTCGCAATGTTTCGGTAATGTTTGTGAGAGAGGGAAAGTGTGTGTGTGTGTGTGTGTGTGTGTGTGTGTGTGTGTGTTATTTTTTAATAAGAATGAGTATCGCATTATTATCGCCTTATATTGACAGCCCAATTACCCGAGGCGTCGCGGCTTGCTTTACACAGTTGCCTCCCCAAGACATGAATCCAAGATGTGTCACGAATATTATATTTGGCCATCCATCATATATGGCCGCCACTCTGCCTCCAACATTCAAAGTCATGACGTAACTGAAATACTGTTCACAGCGACCTGAAAGTCACTTGTCTACCAGAGTGATTATACATACTGACATGAAGAGTAACACAGTTGACGAAAACTACCAGAAAATATTTGATAGACTGACTTACACACAGATAACTATGATGGCCAGGATCAAGAAACCTGCACCAGCACTAGCACCAGTTGTTGCCCATGTGGTGAATGATATGAGCGGTGATGGCGCTGTGGTATTTCCATCTGAATAATTACAACGAGTAAGGCCATTTAGGCATACAAACGATCGTTCACTGAGTAGACTAATTCATCAACACCAAGGCCGTGTCTTTTGATTTCTACTGTTGTAAAATACCTCAGTGCGTGGAGGGTTTTTTAAATGCCTCTTTTGAGTGGGCTTTCATTAATGCCACTGTGTGTAAGCTTTATGTGGGGGAATGCCGGAGTTGACGCAGGTTGTAGATGAATCCCACAAACACAGGCATGGTGCTGGCAAACAGGGCGAATCTGGGATTCTAACCCACGAGAATAGGATTCTGGCATGCTGAGGGCTCCGAATTGAATGTTGCAGCACCTCACTCTACTGAGACACGCGTGCTTTTGGAATATGTTTTTTGTTTGTTGTTTTACGCCGCACTCACCAATATTCCAGCTATATGACGGCGGTCTGTAAATAATCGAGTCTGGACCAGACAATCCGAGGGTTGACATTATGAGCATCGGTCCACGCAATTGAGATACGATGACATGTATCAACCAAGTCAGCGAGCCTGACCACCCGATCCCGTTAGTCGCCTCTTCCGACAAGCATGGGTTGCTGAAGATCTATTCACGGGTCACTGGAATATGTGATCACACTGCTACACAACAACGCATTCAACGTATATTCTTAGTTCAGTGTCTGTTAAGGAACGTCACATATTTATACAAATTATGTGAGTGGCGAGTGCTACCGAAAGAGCAGGAAATGCTTACCCTTTTTTGCGAACACCTGGCGTCATCACTGGATATCTTGGCTCAATGCATGTAATTTCTGCTTTTTAAGCCCAATGGAATCTAGCACCCGCCACTCAAACAATTTGCATAGAAAGAATTTGTTGCCTGACGCCGCTTGTTGCGAGGGCGGTCGGGTTGCCTAGTGGTTAAAGCGTTCGCTCGTCACGCCGAAGACCCGGGTTCGATTCCCGACATGGGTACAATATGTGAAGCCCATTTCTGGTGTCCCCCGCCGTGATATTGCTGGAATATTGCTCAAAGCGGCGTAAACCCATACTCACTCACTCGCGGAGAAAAGAAAATCTTGTAACAAAACTAAATATATATAGTGAACTGATGTTGACCGCAGTGTAATAAAAAGAGCGTCTGCCTAGAGATCTCATGGTCGCGTTATACCAAAGGTTATTTAAAGATACGTAACGTTTAAAATATGGTACTTGTTCTTACCCTGCCTCCTGCATTAAGGGGATAAAACAATGACTGTCGGCTCGGAGTCAGTATAATGTGTCTGAGTGGGATATTCATGTTAAACTGGGGCATGGTACTTCAGTGGCCTGGCAACACAAAGCGGGACTAGTACAAACGGCCACACACACACACACTACATGTATATAAGCACAATAGTCTTAAACGAAACGCTAAACGATGTGATATCAGTGTTTTCTATATGTCACAACTACATCTACAAATACAACATCTAAGGCAACTAAAATATATATCCAAGTAATTTCTTAACATTTCGTAACATTTAATTATTTTCATTAAAAGCAGTAATAATTCAAACCTTAATACTCGTTGACATACATTCGAAGCTGCGTGAAGCACTTTGAGAGTATTTACGTCTTATGGTGGGATTAATAGATCAATGGTAAACAAATGATTGCACACTTACATGGTGTAACTGATATGTTTGTCATGAGTAGATAAGAGGCTCGGGCATCTTTATTTAAAAGAAAATATGATAGTTTTATTTGATATGTACGTGATAAACAAGGAAGGTTTCAGCTGTGTAAAGGTATCAGTATCGACTGGCTGTATGGAGGAGGTTATCGGGACCATTGATTCAGTTTCTACACGTGTTGTAGTCTGTCCGGGACGAGTTGTGTACGTTTCATGTCCGCAACAGCTGTGGGATCCCAAGAGTGAGTGAGTGAGTTGGGTTTAACGCCGCTTTTAACACTATTCCAGTTATATCACGGCGTGTCAGCTTAATGTGGGAGGAAAGCCCGAAGTGACACAGGTCTCAGACGTTTACCACTTCGGTGACACACACGAGCACGGGTATGGTGCTGACAAACCTAGAAACATAATCGGGGCGATCCGGGGTTTTTCGAACCCACAATCATAGGTTTCTGGCGTGTCCAAGGGACGCAACTCTGCACAGCGAATCACGGCGCTTTAGACGACTGGCCCACCCGTGCCCCCCGTGAGATCACAAGTGACAGTTGAGGCCAACGCAAGCTTCAGATAAACGATATGATTGTATGAAACTCAACACCAGGAATAATTGTGTGCGTGAGATATATAGCTGATGTGCAACTGTACTTTGTTAGTTCATGTTATCCAATTTCGACAACGGGATTTGGCGCAATAAACATTTAAACTCGTTTTAAAAAAAGTCGTAATAACCAGGGAATTTTGCACTGCGAAAATCCGTTCTGAAAAAAACCCCATGGCACTATAACCAGGGAGGACTGTACTACTAAAAAATTCGTGTAAAGAATTGTCCATACTTGAAGGCATGATGTTCGTTTTCTCTGTTTTGTGTTTGGTATTTCCTGGGATTTTTGGTAGTCATGCATCGGCTTCAAATACGTTATATAATAACAGCAACGCTATAAATCAACTGAAACCAGCATGGTGGATGAGAAAGATAAATGGGACCGATTGGGGCGAGTAATTCGTTTCATTAAATGTATTAAGGTTGTTTTTTTTCTTCTCTCTCTCTCTCTCTCTGCTTGTGTGATAATACTTACTTTCCGGGTCATCTTGGGCAGTCAGGTGACTATATTTAGCAGCGTGTACAGTGGACGCACATTACATGCACCAACTGGGGGCACGGGTGGCCCAGTCGTCTAAGGCGCCGCGACTCGCTGTGCAGAGTTGCGTCCCTTGGGCACGCCAGAAACCTATGATTGTGGGTTCGAATCCCGGTGATTCGTGATGTAACTGGAATACTGTTAAAAGCGGCGTTAAACTCAACTCACTCACTCACTCACTCACATGCACAAACTGAAGGAAAACACAGATATGGTACTTAAAGCGCTATTGAAAAAGTTCACCACTCGCTGCCGATTCTGACCCGGATTATAACCACATGATCAAAACTCACTAATGTTGTTTATCGCTAGTAAAATGGATATTTCGTGAAAATCGCACTTTGCAATTTTTGTCATTACTGTTAGTAAATTTCCATATCGGCGGAATGGCTTGTTTTCACGTTATAAGTATCATCACAAATGCAGCTGTCTTTGTTAATTAATCCCCTGTGCAGAGTTGCGTCCCTTGGGCACGCCAGAAACCTATGATTGTGGGTTCGAATCCCGGTTCGCCCCGATTATGTTTCTAGGTTTGTCAGCACCATACCCTTGCTCGTGGGTTTCACCGAAGTGGTAAACGTCTGAGACCTGCATCACTTCGGGCTTTCCTCCCACATTAAGCTGACACGCCGTGATATAACTGGAATACTGTTAAAAGCGGCGTTAAACCCAACCCTCACTCACTCGTTAATTAATCATCGAAATATTTCGTGATTTTATTTCAAGTGGAGATGTCTAAAGTCACCTTCCTGATAAGGAAATAGCCACCAGTCCAGTTACTGATCTTTTGTTGGGCTTTCTCATGAGGAAGAGTCCAGTTTGCTCTTCCTTGTTTCAGTTGCATATCGGTCAATGTTTCCTTATTATTGTCATTGAGAGTCAACTCGATGAAACCATGAACGGGGTGTATATACCACATTTGCTTTATTTGTACCATTACATAACCCCACATGTATTACATTGAAATCTACATGTTAATCAAGTGAGTCAAAAAGCGACAGCCCATCCCATAGTTATTCGCATTGAAACTATTTACTCAGACGACTATCACTGAAGACATCATACATCATAATCCTGATGTAAATATTGAACTGTAGCACGAACTTAACTGCTGGGCTAAATTAAGTATACAGTTTGGATTTAACAAAATGATTACAAACGTTATCAAAACGTTTCTAAGCTGAAACCTATCGTCGAAATAAGTTGGGTTTAACGCCGCTTTTAACATTATTCCAGTTATATCACGGCGTGTCAGCTAAATGTGGGAGGAAAGCCCGAAGTGATGCAGGTCTCAGATTTTTACCACTTCTGTGAAACCCACGAGCACGGGTATGGTGCTGAGTCTCCTAGAAACATAATCCGGGCGAAAGGGATTCGAACCCACAATCATAGGTTTCTGACGTGTCCAAGGAACGCAACTCAGCACAGCGGGTCGCGGCGCCTTAGACGACTGGGCCACCCGTGCCCCCTCGTCGAAATAAGGCAAACATGAGGTGCAACACACAGTTATGATACCCGTATCAAAATTACACCATCGAATATTGTCTAGTTTGTTATATTTTCAGCCAACATCAGACATGGGTGTACTTTCTTTTGCCCGGAAGTGTACACACGGCTTGGTCAGGGGTTACAAGGATTACTGCATGCAGCTGCCATACAGTGATGCTTTGTATAACATGTGCATGTAATTTGGAAGTGGGTCTGTAACAAACACAAATATATACTCTATGAAATCTTAATTTATTTATATGTTAAATTGTAAATTGTAAAGTGCTGAATACATTTAAATTCAGCGGAGCATGTGATAAAGGTACAGTACTGATGACAAAAGATTTGAAATCTGTGTTCAAGTTGGAGGCAAGAGGGACGATGGGGTAACCGGGCTTAAGCGTTTCTTTCGTCACGCCGTCCAGTCCGGTTCGATATATACTCCGCTTGGGTAAAATGATTGAAGCCCATTGGTGGGGTATTGCGCCGTGAGAATGCTTGAATAGTGCCTAAAAGGTCGTAAAACCCTACTCCCAGTCTAACATACCAAGGCGAGACACCGCACTAACATACATTGTATCTATCTTGCGGTAGCCCAGAGATCGCCCCGTAAACAATATTGTAAAAACACAAGAAATAATTTACGACTGCTTCATACAATTCATCGATTGTACTTGCAATACACTACTTTGTATTCTGAGCCCAATCTTTTACCTTTCATTTACTGTATATGACGACCATATGTTTCAGTTCCAACCCATTTGCATATTTAAAACAAACAGCTCGTTTCACATGAAAAGTATAATATGATATAGAATAACAGCATATGAGTACTGTTTGTTTATCTTGAAATCAAACAATATTTTGAATATACAAGTGTTTGTTTCACAAAGATGTAAGGATGAGTATATTGGTCAAGGAAGTTTTATGTTGTTTGTTGTTTAACGCCGCACTCAGCTATATGACGGCGGTCTGTAAATAATCGAGTCTGGACCAGACAATCCAGTGATTGACATGAGCATCAATCCACACAATTGGGATCGAAGATATGCATCAACCAAGTCAGCGAGCCTGACCACCCGAACCCGCCAGTCGACTCTTCCGACAAGCATGGATTGCTGAAGACCTATTCTACCCCGGATCTTCACGGGTCGGAAGTTTGAATGAGATATACTAAAGAGAGAACCGCTAAACATTTTTATGTGATTTTAGTTACGACGATAAAAGAAAGATAGTGATAACATATCATTGAGAATGATGTTAGCTAAGCTTCAGTTACATATTTATGAAACTACATATATATGAGCATCTCTTTCTCATTCAATACGTTGACTTGCGTGTTCACACAGTAGGAGGCGATGACAGATCAAAGTGATCCACTCTGAAACACACAATTCCACCAGGATTAATCAGTATGTCCAATGCTCACGTCACAAGGTTTATCGTAAGGGGAAACTAGCATAAGGAAATGAGGTAAATGTGATCATCCTACCCGGTAACAGCTTTATGAAAAATAGGGAATTACGTACGCGTTGTTGTAAACTTTACCGGAAGTCAATAGGTTTTATTGCCGTGGATGAAACTGTATTACATGTGAAAAGAACAAAGTCTGAAAGTACGTTGACGAGCAACAGTCCATATTTAGAGTGAGTGAGTGAGTTGGGTTTAACGCCGCTTTTAACATTATTCCAGTTATGTCACGGCGTGTCAGCTTAATGTGGGAGGAAAGCCTGAAGTGATGCAGGTCTCAGACGTTTACCACTTCGGTGAAACCCACGAGCACGGGTATGGTGCTGACAATTAGAAACATAATCGGGGTGAACCGGGATTCGAACCCACAATCATAGGTTTCTGGCGCGTCAAGGGGACGCAACTCTGCACAGCGAATCGCTGCGCCTTAGACGACTTGGCCACCCGTGCTGTCGACTGTGGTGAGATGTCCGGCAGGAAGAGTAAGGGAGGTATTGTTACTTACTGTCGACTGTGGTGTGATGTCCGGCAGGAAGAGTAAGGGAGGTATTGTTACTTACTGTCGACTGTGGTGTGATGTCCGACAGGAAGAGTAAGGGAGGTATGGTTACTTACTGTCGACTGTGGTGTGATGTCCGACAGGAAGAGTCAGGGAGGTATGGTTACTTACTGTCGACTGTGGTGTGATGTCCGACAGGAAGAGTCAGGGAGGTATGGTTACTTACTGTCGACTGTGGTGTGATGTCCGGCAGGAAGAGTCAGGGAGGTATGGTTACTTACTGTCGACTGTGGTGTGATGTCCGGCAGGAAGAGTCAGGGAGGTATGGTTACTTACTGTCGACTGTGGTGTGATGTCCGACAGGAAGAGTCAGGGAGGTATTGTTACTTACTGTCGACTGTGGTGTGATGTCCGACAGGAAGAGTCAGGGAGGTATGGTTACTTACTCTCGACTGTGGTGTGATGTCCGGCAGGAAGAGTAAGGGAGGTATTGTTACTTACTGTCGACTGTGGTGTTCCGACAGGAAGAGTCAGGGAGGTATGGTTACTTACTGTCGACTGTGGTGTGATGTCCCACAGGAAGAGTCAGGGAGGTATGGTTACTTACTGTCGACTGTGGTAGGATGTCCGGCAGGAAGAGTAAGGGAGGTATGGTTACTTACTGTCGACTGTGGTGTGATGTCCGACAGGAAGAGTAAGGGAGGTATGGTTACTTACTGTCGACTGTGGTGTGATGTCCGACAGGAAGAGTCAGGGAGGTATGGTTACTTACTGTCGACTGTGGTGTGATGTCCGGCAGGAAGAGTCAGGGAGGTATGGTTACTTACTGTCGACTGTGGTTTCGATGTCCGACAGGAAGGGAAAGGGAGGTATTGTTACTTACTGTCGACTGTGGTGTGATGTCCGGCAGGAAGAGTAAGGGAGGTATGGTTACTTACTGTCGACTGTGGTGTGATGTCCGGCAGGAAGAGTCAGGGAGGTATTGTTACTTACTGTCGACTGTGGTGTGATGTCCAACAGGAAGAGTAAGGGAGGTATGGTTACTTACTGTCGACTGTGGTGTGATGTCCAACAGGAAGAGTAAGGGAGGTATTGTTACTTACTGTCGACTGTGGTGTGATGTCCAAGAGGAAGAGTAAGGGAGGTATGGTTACTTACTGTCGACTGTGGTGTGATGTCCAACAGGAAGAGTAAGGGAGGTATGGTTACTTACTGTCGACTGTGGTGTGATGTCCAACAGGAAGAGTAAGGGAGGTATGGTTACTTTCTGTCGACTGTGGTGAGATGTCCGGCAGGAAGAGTAAGGGAGGTATGGTTACTTTCTGTCGACTGTGGTGAGATGTCCGGCAGGAAGAGTAAGGGAGGTATTGTTACTTACTGTCGACTGTGGTGTGTTGTCCGGCAGGAAGAGTAAGGGAGGTATGGTTACTTACTGTCGACTGTGGTGAGATGTCCGGCATGAGCGTGTAGGATTACTTACTATTGACTGTGTCGAGATATCCCGCACCCAGTGGGACGGATGTAGGTTTACTTACTGTTGACAGTGTTGAGGTGTAACCGCTTCCACCAGCGACTCCTCGACATGTAGTAGAGTGGGACACTCATCAAGATGATGACGAAGGGGGGAAGAAACTTGCCAGGGTCATCGACGACCGCCGTGACGGACAGCATTAGGATGGATACAACGTAGATTCCAGGGAACACCCAGTGAGTCTAAGGGAGGACAAGGCAAGATTTCAACTCCATTGAAACATCTAGGGAATAATGACAAAAACACGGGAAAGCGGGAAAACCCTCTCATTTTTATGGAGAAGCAGAGTCCGACAATGTCATGAGCGCTGTTTACGATATAAGTAGTGATGACACCAGGTGTTTGCGAAAGGTGAGCTCGTACTGCCCTACCGAAGCACCCGCCACAATCACACACAAAGGTAAATCAATTGCCCACCCGAAAAGACACAAGGGTGGAACACGTCAACAAAGGGAATTGCATCGGACGTCATTTTCGACACTATTTCGTCAAATTTCGAAATTTCTGAAACTTTTTGAAATGTTGCAACCTCAATCAAACCATCTTTGAGCAGAGTACATGTAGTATGATGCTCTTTGAAATCGTCGCAAAAGAGCATGTTCGATTGAACCTCAAAAGTTGTGACATGCAGGCAGCGAAGACCGGAGCTGATGGAACATTGCTCAACACAAAGGGACAATTGGTAAGCCGATTCTCTATTACCATACACTCTTGTGGAAAGATTGTTGTCACTCCGAATCCTTATGCAAAGATCTAAATATGATACAGACGAGGCGGTCCTACCAGTGTCTTTATTTCTAGCTCAAGCTGGTAAATCAGTGGAAAGGGATTTGCTTTTTAATGGTTATTGAAAGAAATCAGATCATCGATACACCTAGCTGAAGCCAAGTTAATCTTCTGGTTTACCTTGTTTTGGACTTTTCCAATCCGAGCAGAAATTCCTATCCTATAGCGGTGTACAAAGTTAAAAGGAATGGAATGTTTTGACAAAATTTAATTTCAAGTTGGTTCTTTTGTGAGATCGCAAAAGGTCGAGCAAGTCCTTGAGAGCAACGTTTTGAGAATCTACATGGTATCAATTCCACTTGTCTCATATACTTTCTGTAAATAGAGTCCTTCAATTAGTGCATTCAGGATTATTGTGATACAGCATTCAAAGACATAGAAAAGCATAATATTAAAATGGTACAGATGTGAAGGATATTTCTACATTTGACGCATCAGTGACCAATGCAGTGTCCGATGCAATTCCCTATTTTGACATGTATCATATGTTCCCGTTTTTTGTTCAGGTGAACAACTGACATGCCATTGCATGTGTTTGTAATGGGAACCACAGTTGGAATCTTTATAAATAAATAAATCTTTATTTATATTATAATTTATTTGTTTATTTAAATTTCTTCGATCTCCCGTTTTACATGGAAGCCATACTCGTAAACGTTATCACGCAACAAGTCTAAAGCTTTCAAGTCTAAGAATAAGAAAAAGAAACAAAGGCTTTTGTAAGTCATATGAACGTGTCAGTTCATTTCATTACAAAAACTTTTAGAAGCTAATATTTCCAGCAGGACAAACCGGTTCCTTATCACACCCCGTATTTCGTTCGACAATTATAAATAATACGCCAAAGACCAACATTTGATGAATGTGTCGCAGTCTTAAGGTGCACGTGAGCATTGTAAAACATAATTCACTGTAATGCTACCTTGTAGGTAGTGTCGGCAGCTGCATGTTTCCGTCGTATGAAGAAAAATGCCGCGACAGCCAGACATTCCCCTCCTACCCTGAAGAAAACATAGGCTCCTAGGACAGACTTGACATCGCCGAGACACATGAAGACAGTCGTCGGTATAAACTGAAAGGAAACAGTATATTTTTGACCAAAATGGAACCGAGATCGATATTTGTTTTTGTTAAACACTGATATGAAAATTATGTACAAACAAATCACGTTAGCCACAGAATCCACATCCAGAATATATAATAAACGTGTAAAATAGGTACGTTAATCAACATGTTTTGAGTATATTTTTAATTTGGTACTTCTAATGAGATACCCTATATGTCAGAACAAGCTTCGTTTTTCTACTGTCACCATGGCCCTCACTGTGTAGAAATATCCTACCAGTGCTATGATGGACGGTTGTGGAGTTCTTCTCCGTACACTGATCATGCTCAGGAACCGTGGAAACAGTCCATCGCGGCCTCCCACAAAGTTTATTCTAATGTGTTCAGAACAAAAGAAGTTCAAAATAAAACACAATATCGATGTACATCACATGTGTTCTTGCATATTTCGTGAATTTTCATGGTCATATAATTATGTAGTTTGTTTAAAGCTCATCTCTTACGCGTGTGTACATAAATTGATAATCCGTCAAAGTCAAATACCAACCATGTGGATTTGGTGAAAACAAACTTAATGGCTACAACGGGATGCAAACGTGTTTTTGTCCGTCTCGTGGTGGTTGCAGTACCGCAGACATTTGTGTTTGTGCCTGTACATACAAGCGGTGTGTGCAGGCCCAGAAGGAATTTCGAGACTTATAGTGAACTTAGCCTTGAAGTGGTGTTTCTGTCCATATACTGTAGTTCTGGAACATTGGTGTTTCTGTCTATCAAACTCGAGGCGGATATATTTCTGGGACATTGTTGTTCTGTGTATCAAATGCGTTGTGATTGTAACTCAGGGACATTGGTGTTTCTGTCTACACGAACCCGTTGTGATTGTCGCTCTGGGACCTTGGTGTTTCTGTCTATGCACATTCGCGGTGACTATAACTCTGGAACATTAGTGTTGCTGACCGCACAAACTCGTGGTAAATATAGAGATCTTGCCGTTCCTGTTTTCACAAACATTTGAAGTAACGATCTGTTACGAAGCCATATATTTAGAGGCGAAAAACGCTTAAGATGTTTGTATAACATTGGAAAATGTACACGCACAGGATGAAAGTATCACCTGCTAAAGATAAAGATGTTACTGTTAACGTTCCCTCCTGCGGATATTGCAACACACGCCAGGATAACCCACTTGAAGACTCCTAGTTTCCTCTCTCCAAACACCTTGAGGATGAAGATGAAACACCCGTGTCACTTTCAATGAGGATCACATCTCAATTCTTTCCTTTTCAAACTAAAATGAGCGATGAATATAATCAGACATTTCACAATAATGTATAAACAGAACACCAGAATTGCTTGGAAAAATTTGAATTTTAAATTTCGATTGTCTTTGAATTTTCATAAATACTCTTTGAAAAGCCTTTCGGTCCGATTAATCAACAGTTTTTCTATAAATGTTTCAAGAATAAAAGTGAGCTGCATTTTTAAAAGAAATACATGTTAAACAAGAACATGATCACAGAAGCGCTTTATTTTTTAAGTATTATAACGTGCGCGAATATGGATAGATATATATATAAGATGATTGAAAAAGGACGATCATCTCACTTTGGAGGAACGTACCGAAAAGCGTATATAACTAGTTTATCCTATACAGACCAGGGAGACCAGGCTTATTTTAAACCCAGTCCCTCTTGGATAAGTTGTTTCATGCATGATTGCGAGCCTGACTCAGCCTTCGCACTTCATCCTTTTCCCACATCATTTATATAATCATTGAAGTGTGTTTGAAACGATAACTCACATAGGCTACTGCAATGCCGGACAGAATTTCGTCATTTGTAAGGACAGCGTGGTAGGCAACATTTGCCAAGACATAAATCAGTGTTGGAATTGCGAGTCCTACGAAAACCGCAATGGGAATGTTTCTAGAAGAGAAAAAATGGTTTGTAAAGATCGAAAATCAAAGCAATCACAAAATGGTAAATACGTAGTTGACTGAAAATGCTCCGATGAATGAGTATCATATACGACATCATCAAACTGATGCCATTTAGAAACACAATAACTGGGAATAAGTTGTTTGTGAAGATAAAACTTAAGTACTGTGGAAAATGCTAGAAAACTGCTTTTTGCCTGTTAAAAATATAACTTTTCACAGACTGTTGTTATTGAAATATCGAGTTACTACCGATCGCCCTACCTGTGGTTTGAAGTATGTCAGTCACAAGGAGTCCTATCGATAAGCATACAGGAGACAAATTCGAACGAAAACAGGAAGTTCACATTTATTCCAATGATGACTATAGAAATATGCACACGTGACTCCGTTATAATGATGATAATGCAGTCTTCATAAAACATCTTATCCACGCACAAAAATTATTTTGAGAAAATTCTAGATGTGCATCTTCTAAAATGTAAAAATGACGCTGCGTTTGTCGTGTTAACATTGCTCTCATGATGCAATGTACATTACACTTGCATGGCCATAACCATGGTACACGGTATGGAGTCTGTACTGGGAAATTTATACAAGTTCTTTATACGTTAGAGGGATAGAGGGAAACCATTTACTAACTTTGATATGGGGAATTACCGAACTGCCCATGCTATGGGGTTTTCAATTCATACCATCAAGTCAAGAAAACAAAACAGGTATACTTATGGTCTCAACAACAAAACTGGGAAGTAAAAGTATATTAGACAGCTTTGATACAGGGTGATTAGACGTATAGTGTACAAGCTTTATGAGCATAAGGTAACCCTGACTTGCAGTAGAATTTGGGAGGAATTAAAGATACAATTAATGTTTCCCGGACTGCACTAACTATTGCTCTCCAAGAGATGGGATTTCGATACACTGCGCGTGGCGATGACCTAGCACTTTTCAGGGGAAATATTCCATCCTGTCTATGAGGTCACATTATCTCCGAACCATTCATAACTATCACAGTCAGGGCGTCCAGATAATTTATCTTGATGAATCATTCCACTGACAACATGTGGCTATCGGCAGATGGACAATAAGCACCCATGGTACAATCAGATAAAGGTAATCCTGTCATTGTTTTGCACGCTGCAACCCATGATATGGGTTATTGATGGATGTGTGCTAGTTGTCGAGGCGAAAAAGAAAACTGGTGATTTTCATAAGGAAATTATAGGAGGTAATGTGTTCATAGACTGGTTGGAACTTCAGCTATTGCCCATTTTAAGCAACGCCACTATTACTGTCATGGATAACGCCAGTTAATATAACGTCAGGGAATCAGATACTGTCGCCCAAACCATGCGTAGTCTGAAGGCGACCATAGAGGAATATATGACATTTTCGACTTCAGACCATATGAAACGAAAGTTAAACTCATGGAGAAAATTCGGCTGAATCAGAAACCAGTAAAGCACAAGACATATGTGCTGGTGGCACAACACGGTTACGTTGTCTTACGTACGCCAGTCAGATATTGTGAGTTCAACCCTGTTGTGCCCATCTTGGCTCAGTGTAACGGGGTCGTAGCAAGACATTACACAACATTCAAAAGTACAGATTCATATACGTCATCAGCGGAGATAAATGCTACCTCAAGAAACCATCTGTAGAACAACAAATACTTCTGGATTCCAAAACCGCAACCTCCCAATACTCATCCCGTTTCGTAGCCCTTAAGTAGTCCATCATGTTTCCAAGCAAATACAAAGCAGTACATATCCTAAATTCCTACCCCATCAACGCATGCCAATTAAGTACAATCTTTTTAGACCACCCGCAACTCGGTGACATTTGCACCTGGGAGAATGCACGGGACGGTGTGAGGTCATCACCTCGGGACAGGTCTTAGGTTATAGGCCATTCCAAACATGCATGACAACACACGACTATTTTCTAAGTTTTATCATCATTTTACCTGTAAAAGTACATTTTAAGGGAAATCACAATGTCAGTTAGGACAGGCTAGATTAGGTCAATTCGCGATATGTTGATATATGCTCTTTTTAGAGTCATATGACTATAGTCCTATTTATTACATGAAGCCAGGAAAGCAGTTTTCTAGCATTTCCGACAGTACTTTAGATGGGTGTTTTGTTTATCAGACACATGGTGCCAACGTTGGAAGTATGTATTATGTGGTTTATGCGT
This sequence comes from Haliotis rufescens, assembly GCF_023055435.1. NCBI lineage: Eukaryota > Metazoa > Mollusca > Gastropoda > Lepetellida > Haliotidae > Haliotis > Haliotis rufescens. The sequence continues at coordinate 9,059,875 of NW_025963890.1, forward strand.
AGTTAGATTCACAATACATATTGAGATCCATAATACAAAATGGTACCGAAATCAAGAATAGTATGTTTGATCTTTTATATACTCAACAACAAAAGCCCCTGTGACGCGAATATTTTAGTGTATTTTTCAAACAAGTCAAGTTTGGTTTTCAATATTGTAGTACATGTATGGAATCAAGTCACAAAAACGCAACAGAAAACAGAAAAGCTTGCATTCCATGACATGTGCGTTAACGGGATTCAAAAGGCATTGTTTAGCATCGTGCTGACAACAACCACTAAAAAAATATATATAAAAATACACAATTATTCAACATGCCACGCCTGTCTGAAAATGAGCGTCTGTGAGCCATTGGTATGCATAAAGCAGGATCGAGTCAACGTGATGTTGCAAGACAATTTAACGTCCACAAAAAAACACCATTTGGTGTTTATGGCAACGTTGGCAAGTGACGAATGCAGTCAGAGAGCATCCTCGGAGTGGCAGGCCACGCGTAACAAATAATCGACAAGACAACTGGATTCGAACAACACACCTACGAAATCGATTCCAGCCAGCAACAGTGACTGCAAGAAGCATCCCTGGCCTTCGACGAATATCTTCACAAACCGTACGTCGTCGCCTCAGATGTGCAGGGATTTTCGCCAGAAGACCCGCCAGGCGTCCCATTTTGACAGGAAACCACCGTCAAGCATGCCTACAGTCGTGCAGAAAGCATCTACGCTGGACGGCCATGCAGTGAGGACAAATTCTATTCACTGACGAGTCTCGTTTTCACCTCAGCCAGTGTCGGGGGCGGCAACGTTATGGTATGGGGTGAGATGACAGCAAGACAGAGGACCCGTTTGTTGTTCTACCGTTTTTGCGTCGTCATGGCCCAGGCAATACCTTTCAACATGACAACGCCCGGCCTCATATTGCTCGTTTTGTTCAGGATTCTCAACAACAAAACAACGTGAATGTCATTCCCTGGCCGGCCCGCTCCCCTGATCTCTCACCAATCGAGCACATGTGGGATGAGATGGATCGGTGCTTTCGACGTCAACCACATGTTCCACAGATATTCCAGGAACTTCGAAACATGCTCCAGTAGATATGGACAGATATTCCACAGGACTTTGTGCGACGCCTGGTCCATTCCATGAGACGAAGATGTGTTGCTTTCATCGCAACCAGAGGTGGACACACACGATATTGATTTGTAAATTGACATTTTGGCATGTTCATGGTTTTTTTATGAGATCACGCATTTTCTGAAGTCAGTTTGGCAAATTAAACCATTTGAACACTTGCAGGAGTCTTGTATCTGTTGCAAACCGAAATTGTTTCAGATTTGGTAAAAAACATAACTTTGCATTAAATCTTATTCAATGTCACAGGAACTTTTCAGTATATTGTCATGTTTCACATTCCGACATGCAAAACATGATTTTTGAATTTTTATAAGAAATTATCACCCAACTCTATTTATATTCAAAATTGCAAAATGAATTGTGTTATTACTAAAAGAGACAAGTAATATGAAAACGTAATCATGCCATTTATAACTTTGTTTATTTGCATGACTAAACAATTTACCAGCTATCTTGTAATTAAATGGATATCTTACCTTGATCCAAGGGCATTTGTTACTAAACGTGGTGACCATAGACAGATAGTCACGTATCACTCTTCAGTGGTTAAGGTCAATTTGTCAAACGGTAAAGCCCCTGCCATTTGAAGTTTACTCGGAAACTAAAACAACATGTGAAATGCTTCCTCATTGATAACATCTATGTAAAAGTTGGAAGGACGACATTTAGGCAAGGCATCCCCATGGGCACCAATGCGCTCCCCTTCTTGCTGATCTGTTTCTTAATGCACATAAATTGGTCTTTCTGTTCTGATGGGGCAAAGTCAAAACAAGATAATTGGGCCTGGATGTTTAACTTAAGCTTATGTACATCCATTACCTGATATCGTTAAATAACCATCAAATAGCAATGTCCCTTCCACTGATTTACCCACCAGCTGCAGGGCCCCGTTCCACAAAGCCATCTTAGCGCTAAGTCGGTCTTTAACACTGACTTACGACAGTCGTAGCACTAAGATCGTTTTGTGGAACGGGTCCCAGAACTAGAAATAAAGGAGACCAATGAGACCGCTTCATCTGTTTCATAATTAGAGCCATGCATAAAGATTTAGGGTGACAAAACACTCTCCACAAAACTGTCCCTTAATGTCGCACAATATTCCGGAAGTTCCCGCCCTTGGTGTCTACATTTCACAACTTTTGAGGTACGTGCTTGCGATAGAGTCAGAATCGTACCATCAGTCATTTGGCCGATACGTTTTATGAATATGGTAATTCTGTCGCTTTTGTTTACGAGAGGTGAGGTGAGGTGAAATGGGGTTTAACGTCGCGTCCAAGATTATTGCACTTATATAGCGACGTGCATGCACGTGTGTGTATGTGTGTGTGTGTGTGTGTGTGTGTGTGTGTGTGTGTGTGTGTGTGTGTGTGTGTGTGGCTGCTTGTAATAGTCCGGACTGGTGCCGATTTATAGTGCTAGCACACTGAGATAACATGCCGCAGTTTAACATGAATACCCCACTCAGACACAGTATACTGACTCCGAGCCGACCAGTCCTTGTTTTAGCCCCTTAATGTCGAGTGCCAGACAGGGTACCATCTTTTAACGTCTTTTGGTATGACGCGGTCGGGGATCGAACCCCGGACCTTCCGCTCTCCCACTAGGCCACGGAGGCGGTCTTTGTTTACAAGAGGCCAAAGTGTATTACTAACTGCGACGGCGCTGAACAACGTTCAGTCATTCTCATCACATTGCACACAGGGCGACTGCATTACCTGTAAGGTTTGATGACCTCCTCTACTGCTGCATTGGTTGCATCCCTGTAACACATATTATACCATCTGTTTACTACAGTTATTAGGGCGCCGAGCCACAGTTGTAATTGTCAAGATAAATATTATTCCGCCTATTTTGTTCGACTCAAACCCCTATAATCAGTAATCAAATTACGTCCACATGTTCTGTGTGTTTGTAGACCACAACGATTCTGTTACACAAATACCAGGAGACCAAATGCGGATAATGAGAACGTAAGAACCTTGACAGCCATGCCCTTTGCGCCAAATTTAGTCTGACAAGAAAGACTGGTTATTTTCTTACATTGACAATTTATATATTGTCCTTCATTGATAAGGTGAGGTGAAATTGGGTTTAACGTCGCGTCCAAGATTATTGCACTTATATAGCGACGTGCATGCACGTGTGTGTGTGTGTGTGTGTGTGGCTGCTTGTACTAGTCCGGACTGGTGCCGATTTATAGTGCTAGCACACTGAGATAACATGCCGCAGTTTAACATGAATACCCCGCTTAGACACCGTATACTGACTCCGAGCCGACCAGTCCTTGTTTTAGCCCGTTAATGTCGAGCGCCAGACAGGGTAACAACAAGTACCATCTTTTAACGTCTTTTGGTATGACGCGGCCGCTCGTCACGCCGAAGACCCGGGTTCGATTCCCGACATGGATACAATGTGTGAAGCCCATTTCTAGTGTCCCCCGACGTGGTATTGCTGGAATATTGCTAAAAGCGGCTTAAAACCAAACTCACACACTCACTCATATGTTAAAGCCTTGTTAGGCTCTTCCAAACCCGGCAATGTGAAATCTTCCACGCGCCCATACATCGTACCTCTCTTGAGATTTATTGGATATATCACGCTTTACATTTGGTTGACTCTTTATCCACCATTGAAGCATTTGTCCATGCCAGATGGTAGCTTAACCCCCTTTGATCGCCGAGAACCTGTTTCACTGGCAATTATAAAGGGCCTGGGTTCCTTTACTTTGACAGTGCATACATCACCTTTAGCAACTGAATAATGTTATGAGTATGTTTACGCCGCTGTTCGTAACATCCGAGCAATATTACGTCGGGGGACACCAGGCTGCACCAATATGAAGAATCGAAACCGGCAAATCGAGCGAAACCTTTCACCAAGTATGATAAAGTTATGAATAGTTCATTGAATTTCAATATATTTTTTAGGGAACTATATTTCTGTTTCCAGCTATATTTATGTTTTGAACAGATTTCTTCGAAAAAAGAGTATTGTTACTTCAGCATTTCAACACTCCAGTTAACGTTTGTTATTCCAGTTTAAGGGGCGGTCGGGTAGCCTAGTGGTTAAAGCGTTCGCTCGTCACGCTGAAGACCCGGGTTCGATTCCCGACATGGGTACAATGTGTGAAGCCCATTTCTGGTGTCCCCCCGCCGTGATATTGCTGGAATATTGCTAAAAGCGGCGTAAAACCATACTCACTCACTTACTCACTATTCCAGTTTAAAATATATATGTAAAATACCCCCTGTATTGGACTTAGCTCACATTCCAAAAGCAACATATATTGTGTGATATGAATGTATTATTCTGTAGATAGTACCTATTGGGTACTTTGCTATGTCGATTCTCTGCTGTAGCTTACCAGCCAGTGTATCCAAACAACCCAGCATAGAACGCCAGTACCACGCCACCCGGCTTAAAGTTGATGGTTTTGAACGCTCCATTGAAGTTTTCTGTGTTGCCTGAAATATGCCATATTACATCGCACTAAACTGCATATAAATTGCTTTGCATTGTACATGTATTGCATATTATTGCGTTAATTTGTATTATTTTGCATTACATTACATATATATCGTTCAAATAATGTTTCGTGTCTCATGTATATGGAACATATTTCATGTTCTTTGTTAACACCGGCTTATCTAATTCTTGGGCCATATACTGAACTTAAAGGCTCTGACTTAGACAAGTAAACAAAGAAAGACAATCGGCAACAAAATACAACAACAAAATGTCATCTCTAAAACTGTGTACATGCTACTGAATAAAAGGATTGTATGTGTATGCAATGAAGATGCATTTTGCAAGATGCAAGATAGATAAGATAGATAAAGTCCATGTTTTGCTCTGCCAATGGAGACACGATGCCACAGTCGTCGAAAGCGCCGCAATTCGCTGGGCACGCCAGACATCTATGATTGTTGGTTCGAATCCTCGTTCGCCCCGGTTATGTGTCTAGGTTTGTCAGCACTACTGGATATCCGTGTTCGTCAGTTTCACAAAAGTATTAAACGTCTGAGACCTGCATCACTTCGGGCTTTCCTCCCACATTAAGCTAACACGCCTTGATATTACTGGAATACTGTTCCAAGCGGCGTTAAACCGAGCTCACTCACTCTCTGCCTGTGACGTACCTTGCACTAAGTGAATGATCCCAGTCACGATAACGACGGACAGGGCCGTGACTTTACACACAGTCACTATAGTCTGTGTGTTGGCTGCAAGGCGTACACTGTACAAATTGCCCACGACGAACAAGCCTGAAATAGATATATACAACGCTCTTTATACATACATAGAGGATTCATCACTCGTGTTTTTTAATATGGGAAATATCAACCGAGTCTTAGTTAATCGGTATTTGCCGAGCCTTTGGCGAGGCAAATACCGATTAACGGGACGAGGTTGATATTTCCCATATTAAAAAACACGAGTGATGAATTCTATTTATCATTTTCACATTTTTGCTTCCCAATTAAGGAATAATTGCATTAAACATTAACATCAGCAACTTGTCGAAATCTTACGTATAGATCGTGCGTAGTGATACATGTTTTCCATAGCCGTGTAAACCAAAATAAACAACCTCTTAACGTCTTTATGACATATTCCTTCGCTGAGAAAAAAAGTTCCTCGGATTATTTTAAACAAAATACTTGAACAGACTTTTGCAGAATACTTGAAATAATGTCTCCAACATCAAAGGTATCCATGTTGTTTGTTAACACCTACTCACGTGCACCGGCGAAAAAGGTCCCACTTCCGGTTATCTAATTTGAATATCTAATTTGCATACTTATGTCATTGGGGTATGACATACATGTTTTTATGTCATAAGCTTATGTCATGGATAAATGCTTTAGTTAAATGATAAAGTAGTTTAGTTCATCTGGACCTATGTCCTAGCAACCAAATATGAATATTTGATCTCTACGTGTGTGTTTCCACTTTTACGGTTGATATGGAAGTATATATTATTACATATAGAGAAAAATCTTATCCGTGTTTTCTATCAGCCAATTGCTAAAATGAAATACAATTTGGCGTCTGTGGAATATACAGTCCCTAACAAATAATTATAGTCCCTAACAAATAAAGCTGCTTTTAACATATGCATGTTCAACATGCTAACACACCCCCTCGAACTGGGATACACATATTCTGTATTGCAGTACGTTTAAGAGAGTGATTTGGGTTTAACGCCGCTTTTAACAGTATTCAAGTTATAGCACGGCATGTCAGCTTATTATGGGCAGTACGTTTAAGAAAATGTTTGGATGTTATTGATTAGTCGTTGGCCTGCACATGATGCAAGTGAGAAATGAAACTACATATAGTAATTTAACGCTGCACTCTCTTTCCAAATGTACACAAGCAGAAACTATACATAGTTTAGTGGTAATTTTACGTTGCAGTCTCTTTTCAAATGTACACAAGCAGAAACTATACATAGTTTAGTAGTAATTTTACATTGCACTCTCTTTTCAAATGTACACAAGCAGAAACTACATATAGTTTAGTAGTAATTTTACGTTGCACTCTCTTTTCAAGTGTTCACAAGCAGAAACTACATATAGTTTAGTGGTAATTTTACGTTGCACTCTTTTTTCAAATGTACACAAGCAGAAACTACACATAGTTTAGTGGTAATTTTACGTTGCACTCTCTTTTCAAATGTACGCAAGCAGAAACTACACATAGTTTAGTGGTAATTTCACGTTGCACTCTCTTTTCAAATGTACACAAGCCGATGTTTTCAAATTTGGGATATGATCAAGTATTCTTTTGCAGTGATTAGCCAAAACTATTGCCTGGCTCCAAATTCATTTAAACAGAATGTTTCGTGCAATCAGATTGCTGCCGACCCACCAACTCGTGATACACTCATGAACATTAAAGCAGGTGATCTACAATGATATCAAATAAAGATGAGTGACACATTATTACACAAGTGTATATTACCAGCTACGAGAAATCCCAGCATGACTTTAGCTGCTGTGGGCGCCAGATCAGGGCATGCCAGGAAGACAGGCCTCATGACGTACTCTGCACACACCAAGACCGACAGGGCCACGGACAAAGGACGAAGTAGTACTAAGTTAGTCCACAGGTATATAAACCCGGCGAGATCTCCGAACCCTTCTCGGATATAGGTATACGTGCCTCCCGATTTCTTAACACGCGTTCCTGAAATGTAATACAATGGTTACTTAATCGTTATCGTTTATCGTTAAGTGCATGTATATTATTGTAAGAACAGGCATTGGTTCAATAGTGAAATGGGTGAAATATAAGAAAGTATATACCTGAAAATTGGGTTTGACCAAACAGTTTCAAAGGTTATCAAAACGTTACTTGGCACTAAACAGTCGTGGAAACACAGCAGACTTAACGTCCAAAACACAACTACGATACCCCTACCAAATAAGTGACCATCAAACATGGGTGTATACTTTCTTTTGCCCGGTAGATTACTTTATCACGACGTGCCCATCCCTAAATGTCCACTGCTGTTAATTTCTTCATCCTTTCCAAATAATTGTCTTCATTGTTACCAAAATGTTAACTGTTTGAATTGGTATGGTTAGTCCAGCATACTATTTCACAGATACACACAAAACTTGATACTCGTATTACCCGGAATATAAACTGTTAAATGATTTTAGTTTTCACAATACGTTTGTTAGAATGTATTATCTTATGAAGCAAATAGCGTACTTTGATGTGATGATATAACTTTACTTATTGAGCTGATGGCAGGGATAATACCGAAGTGTGTGGTTATATTAGTCGTATGCCACTATTTTGATCACTAATCAAATACGTGTTAGTATCAACAACACATGGCTGTCAAGATAATTAATCTCGATTATCCACCGAAACTAACTAAATTGAGCGCAAAAGGCAAAACATGATGAGAGCATCATTGAAAAGCAGCTGTTAGATTTAGTTTTGCTTCAAGTTACTTAATTTGTGAGGAACTTCATTTGTTCCTATTTGAACAAGTACAATTTTAGACCCTAAATTATATTATACGAACGTTCAGACCTTGAAAGATTTATGGGTTATAAGTACATGACCTTCATAATATATAAAATGGGTGTAATATTGCATATACGTGTGTTAACAGAAGACGCACCATACTCGGCATAACACATGGCACCACAGAATGAGACAGCTGCACTCAGCATCCACACTAGGAGAGAGAGGCCAACAGAAGAACCCATCCCTTCCAGTATGACTGTCGGGCTGATAAAAATACCAGTTCCTGATAGGAATATAAAGAATTATTTATAACCGGAAGAGTGAGTTAGTGAGTGAGTCGGGTTTAATGCCGCTATGAACAGTATTCCAAGTATATCACGTCGTGTCAGCTACATGTGCGAGGAAAAATAATGGGAAGAATGATGAATGACATATATCAAAAGCAAAAACAGCTTTTTAAAATAATTTATATATGTGTGTACATATCTTCTGCTGGTCGTTGTTTTACCTTGATCATGACACACGATCCGTCAGTACTATACCCATGCTCGAGCATGTCACAAAAACTGTATTAAACCTGTGACCCCACAGTGACTACTCATTGATAGTGCTTGTGACGTAGCCTGACAAACTATTTCATCAGAAATACTGCCCCTCCTGTAACGCGATTGACTCACTGATTCACAAATGATAGTGACTGTGGCTTGACACACTGGCTCACCATTGATATTGCCTGCCCTGTAACTTGACACACTGACTCACCACAAATGATAGTGAGTGAGTGAGTGAGTTGGGTTTAACGCCGCTTTTAACAGTATTCCAGTTATATCGCGGCGTGTCAGCTTAATGTGGGAGGAAAGCCCGAAGTGATGCAGGTCTCAGACGTTTACCACTTCAGTGAAACCCACGGGTATGGAGCTGACAAACCTAGAAACATAATCGGGGCGAACCGGGATTCGAACCCACAATCATAAGTTTCTTGCGTGCCCAAGGGACGCAACTCTGCACAGCGAATCTCGGCGCCTTAGACGACTGGGCCACCCGTGCCCCCACAAATGATGGTATCTGTGGTGTAGGCTGGCATTGTGATTCACCACTGATTTTGTCAGTGGCTTGGCCTGGCACTTTGACTCACCGATGATAGAGCCCGTGATATAGCTCGTTGCACTGACCAATCCGAACTGTTTCTTCAATGTAGTAGCTACCTTGGGAGTTGGTGTGTCTGTCATCCTTCCTGGCTCCTCTTCACTTCCTGGAAATATGCCGTTGATTATGTTTCATTTGGAAAACATTGAATATCTTATTCAAATAAAGGATCCGAAACAATTTCCCCTGCGTCCTGATTCTTGCAGTTGACCATAGTGCTTTAAGAACAGGTAAGAAGTCTCTGTGTTGATACTGAACTGTTTATTTATTTATTGTTAAAGTTGGTTGGTTGGTTTGTTGTTTAACGCCGCACTCGGCAATATTCCAGCTATATGACGGCGGTCTGTAAATAATCGAGTCTTGACCAGATAACCCAGTGATTAATATCATGAGCATCGATCCACGCAATTGGGATCGATGACATGCATCAACCAAGTCAGCAAGTCGGACCACCCGATCCCGTTAGTCGCCTTTTACGACAAGCATGGGTTGCTGAAGACGTATTCTACTCCGGAATCTTCACGGATCTCATTATGTACAATGAATATGTGTATATGTATCATTTATCATTACGTTATGTAAGCAAATGAATTTCTTCGGTCCATTTCATTTTAAATGCCCTGAAAAAGAAGAAATCGTAAATACCTGACAAAGTGTTGCCGACATCCTTACACAATCTATACCAAAACTGAATTGGTCATTTCTGCATACTTTGGGGTTGATCTTTGTGGAAAGAATGTGGTACAGCAGAATTTGGAGAAAGGGTGGGAAAATCGCAAATACACAACCCCGTGAGTCCCTGGCGCCGAAACACACCAACATGACATGCGCGTGCAACATCACTTGTTGGGCTATACAAAACGTTGGTTTACGTTTGCATGTCATCACAATCTTACAGCATATGAACAACGAAAACATGCCACGACTGACGGAAGCCCAACGCAACAACGTCACCGGCCGACTGCAAACAGGAGAATCCCCTTCAGCTGAAACCAGATATTTCCATGTAGCACCAAACACCATTACAAGACTGTGGAACCGTTATCAGACACACGGGACAAAACGGGAGCAGAGGGCAGATTCATGCGGCTACCTCAATTACGTGAAAGAACCACCAACGGCCACTCAATAACTACGGCAATACCAGGATTGCAAGGATATCCACCCAGACAGTGAGAAACCGTTTACAGCTGAAGGTATTCGCGCTAGACGGCCAGTTTTGAGGGACCTGTATCGTCGGCTGCGACGTCAATAGTGTCAAGGTCACAGAGTACAGCCACAACTGCGATGTCGACAGGTTTGGTTTAGTGACGAGTCATGATGTATTCTTCGTCGTGTTCAAGATAGACGTCGTGTTTACAGGCGTCGCGGGGATCGTTATGCTCGAAACAGGAAGTGGACAGAGCAGGTTGTTATCGTGTGATGATGGTAGAACAGACTTCTACGTCACACGGATGAAATTCTTTTTTCAGGAATCACAACATCCAGGTCCTGCCATGGCCCTCCCAGGTCTCCAGATTTTAAACCCAATCGAACATTAATGAGATGCACTGGATCAACGACTGCAAGCCCGTCAGCAGCAACCACAGAACCTCCGACAGTTGGCACAAGCACTGCAGGCAGAGTGGGTGACCTTTTCCCAGGCCACAATTCGGGATCTGATTGCTTCCATGGGACGACGATACCAGTCAGTTTGGGGCTCTAATGGTGGCCAGACAAGATATTGATAATATACGACCTTCATCTTGAAAATCTACTGTTCCATGTATGCCATTTGAAACATGGTTCAATGACAATGATGAGTGCTAATTTTGAACATACCATCTGTTGCTAATCTATAATATTATCATATATAAAATATACATCTGAAATCACTTTTGCGTTTCTGTTTGTGCGGAGTATATACAGTCAAGTCCCGTTAATCCGACATTGTTGGTGCATATGATTATGTCGGATGAACGAGACTGATGAATGCGAGACTGTCGGATTAACGGGTCTTAATAGCACTGATTTAATCGGTTCCCATCATTAGTGTCGGATAAAGCCGATTGTCGGATTAACGAGACTTGACTGTATATAAATAGGGAAAGACTCGGATAACACAAGACGTTTATTGAATCAACACGCACATTTAGATATAAAAATACAATAACTAATAATTTTGAATCAATGAATGACAGCCTATTAAGATATGGCACCGGGTGTCCACAAATACTTATGCATAACCCCTACAGTAACATACTGAACAACAAAAGTTCCTTTGACATTGAATAAGATTTAATGCAAAGTTATGTTTTTTACCAAATCTGAAACAATTTCGGTTTGCAACACATAAAAGACTCCTGTAAGTGTTCAAATGGTTAAATTTGCCATACTGACTTCAGAAAATGCGTGTTTTCATACAAAAAAACATGAACATGCCAAAATATCAATTTACAAATCAATAGCGCGTGTGTCCACCTCTGGTTGCGATGCAAGCAACACATCTTCGTCTCATGGAATGGACCAGGGCCCCGTTCCTCAAAGCGATCTTAGCACTACGATGATCGTAAACCTATGTTAAAGTATGGGACTAACGATCACCTTGGTGCTAATATCGCTTTGTCCTGTGGGATATCTGTCCATATCTGCTGGAGCATGTTTCGTCAGTGAATAGAACTTGTCCCCACTGCATGACAGTCCAGCGTAGACGCTGGCTGCATCACTGTCGACGTGCTTGACGGTGGTTTCCTGTCAAACGTCTGGCGGGTCTTCTGGCGACAATCCCTGCGCATCTGAGACGACGACGTCGAAGGCCAGGGATTCTTCTTGCAGTCACTGTTGTTGGCTGGAATCGATTTCGTAGGGGTGTTGTTCGAATCCAGTTGTCTTGTCGATTATTGGTTACGCGTGGCCTGCCACTCCGAGGATGGGCTCTGACTGCATTCGTCTGTTGCCAACGTTGCCATTAACTCATTGTCAAACTTGTCAGTTTTAGCCTACTTGTTAACTAAAAGACCTGTTATTGTGTCCAAACAAAGGCACAATGTGTTCAGTTTCTTCTTTGGACCATATTATTGTCAGATTATATTGAACATTTAGATGTCACACATTTTGGCTATGCAAGGTAATCTAATGACAATGTTTAACGACGGTAAGATTCACAGACTGAGAAAGAAATATGAAAGCTGTAGGGAAATAGACTTACCTTCTTTGCTGATTGTAGGGAATACGATATGTGTGTGTCTACCGATGGTTGGTAGGAATCAGTTCATATTTCCAGGAGTCATATCACGTAAATCGATACGTGACAAGCATTGTCACTGTCATAAACGTTGTCATAGGATCTGCATTTTTCATTAGTAATTATCAGCGAAGCGTGCACTGTTAAATATGTCAGTACAGTCGGATGTGCTTCCATCAGAGTGTACAAAGCAAACATCAAGCCATTATTTAAGAAAGGCGATCACACTATCGTTTCTAATTAATAGACTGATTTCATTAGCTGTTCGGGAAAATTGTTTGAGAAAGATGTGTTCAAACATTTAAAGAATTACTTTCATGAGAACAAGTTGTAGAAGTATCAGTCGTTGTTTCCAGCTGATTGTTCACCTGTTCATCAATTAATCGAACTTTATCATCAAATTTGACACAGCTTCAGATAACACAGAGAACTATTGTGTTGTGCTCTGTGATCTCTGTTGATCATGTATGACACAGTGGACTTGTGGTATAACAAGGCTATTGCTTAATTGCCTTACTATTTACATTAGTTGTTAATAGTAGTCAACACGTAATTTTGAATGGGAAAATAGCCAGACCAAGATGCAGGAAGGCTGACATGCCACTGGGGTCTGTGCTTGGCCAATGATATTGCTGAACATTATAACAATGCAGAGAATTGTATTCCAGAAAAGGAAACTTCTAAATGAGATAATACTGGTGATGATGGTATTACTAATGATGCACATCGGGTTGATGATGATGATGATGATGATGATGATGATGTGTTGAAATTGACCTATTACATCACCTGTTGATGTTACACATTTTACAGTGGCTCTCATCCAAATTAATTTATTTTCAGCAAAAATCTACTTTTCATATGTCTCGGGCTCCTACAGACGAACCCCAAACAATTGACTGCATGAATAAACAGACAAATAATAGGGCCAATGATATTGTTGAACATAATAACAAATCAGAGAAAAACTTATTCCTTTGGTGGCTTACATGGATATACTCATTTTCTTCAGTTAGATCAGGGGCACTGAGCTAAATTAGGGATATTGGGTATATGAAAATTATATTACTCCCACATTTACGTATTGAATTTCGAACAATTTGACCAGTCACCCTAGGGACTTCCCGTGCTACATGTATTTCGATTGCGAAAACGTTATGTTGACAAATATTAACCAAATTGCCACAAATATGACTTTTAATGAGTCAAAGTATGGCATTTATAATATATGTATCCATTCTCTAGCAACTTAAGTTCGTTTCAATGCGTCAAAAGCGGTAATCAGACCGTGGTTGCTGTATCTCTTCACACACGATTTCACATAACTTAATGAAAACAATATTAAAGGAAATTTTGAATAAGATTAATAAAATATATGGCAAACACAAGTCCAGATATACAATGAACACGTTTTAATAACGAGATAGTATAATAATGGTATTGAATTGCGTACTTCAGTTCGGGTTTGCTGACTGGTATTTTCGGTGTTATGTGCTTGCGGTGATCAGCTGATAATGTTTTATGAGATGGGGAAAAACATCTGTCGGTGTAAAACCTGAGCTTATCAAAAATGTAAGTCATGCGTTAGAGCGCGCTATAACCAAGTTAGCGGTTTATTGAAAGGCACAATAGCGAGGAAACGCTGTACTTGGGATTTGCGTTTCGTATCGTGGCGTATCGATAAATGGGCCCACGTTTATCGTATATCGTATCGTGGGTCAAATATCGCGATGCATCGGAATATCGGTGTATCGTTTCACCCTTAATAAACACTACGAAAAGGTATGTCCATATTGCAATCAACCTAAAACCATCGCTCACTTGTTACTGGAATGGGGGCGGTCGGGAAGCCTAGTGGTTAAAGCGTTCGCTCGTCACGCCGAAGACCCGGGTTCGATTCGAGACAAGGGTACAATATGTGAAGCCCATTTCTGGTATCCCCCGCCGTGATATTGCTGGAATATTGCTAAAAGCGGCGTAAAACCATACTCACTCACTCACTGTTATTGGAATGTCAAGACCATGCCCAAGCCGGGACAAGAGTGAGTGAGTGAGTTTGATTTTACGCCGCTTTTAGCAATATTCCAGCAATATCACGGCGGGGGACACCAGAAATGGGCTTCACAAATTTTACCCATGTCGGGAATCGAACCCGGGTCTTCGGCGTGACGAGCGAACGCTTTAACCACTAGGCCGGCCGACCGCCCCTGCCGGGACAAGAATTGAAGTTAGATCCGCAATCTGTCTTAGATCTCCTAAAGCCAAGTGATGCAATAGCGAAGGCCAAACTAACTCTATTTCTGAGAGATGGACAGCTACTCGAAAGTTTTTTAAACAGAGCCGCCAAAGATTAAACGTGTATCATATCAATATACGAAACTAGTAATGATATCAATACGAAAACAGAAATTCTGTGAATACTTAAACTCGCAATAGATATGTTATCCCAACCCACACACATGAGTCACGAGAAGGGACATGTCAGCCGAAATTGCTCAGGCAGAAGTCGACCTCTTAAACACTGAAAACAACAACAACAACAACCCAAACGGCATCAGTGCAGTTTACCGTGCGTAGCCCGAGCTCTACCATCCGTGTCAATTACCACGCTATAGGCGACCGCTGTCTCGCTATACCGTTACCTTGGGTCGCTATAAGTGCAATAATCTGGGACGCGACGTTAAAGGGGCACTGATCTAACGAAATTCCCCGGGACTGGTTGTTGCCTTTGTTATTGTTTTTTTTCCCCCGTGAGTACCCGGATGATACGCAACGCAACTGAGCATGATCAGAGACTGGGCTACCGTCTGCAAGGACAGCTAAATAAACTTGGAGGCTGGAGGCAATATTTGTTTTACGCATTTTTGCATAAACACTGATTGGTTAACTGTGATCTATAAAGATTTCGACAAAGGGCGCATGTTAATTAATTTCTTCAGCCTAAACAGACTCTTTATAGTCACCGTGCCTCACGCTTTGGTGACTCTCGCTTCACGATCCAACACCCGTTTTCGGTCTTAGGGAAACTTACACATCTTTACAATCAAACACCCGTGCTCGGTCTTAGGGAATTACACATCTTTACGATCAAACACCCGTTCTAGGTCTTAGGGAAACTTACACGTCTTTACGATCCAACACCCGTTCTAGGTCTTAGGGAAACTTACACGTCTTTACGATCCCAAACCCCTTTTCGGTCATGAGGGTTAGCTGGCTTTGGGCAAGGGTTAGCCACAAATTCTTACCTTTTCAAGCGTTAATCCAGTTAATCCCATTGGTCGGTCATGTTGACATAAACAATTACGGGTGTGGTTTCAAGAAAAGATGAATGGGAGAGCGGGCCGTGACGTCACACGCATGTCCAATTCATTGTTTACTAAATTACAATGGGGATTCTAATGACCTGTTAAACGAGCACTTATTACATGTGATAGCGCCTGTGGTCCAGTGGTAGAGCGTCGGCTAATTAACGCATTAATTAGCAGAGCCGGTGAGCCACAGCGCTAATTGGATCTGAAAAAGTGCGCCCGGTAAAGGGCACTACTCCTCAAATCGAGGGGAGTAGTGCTCTTAAATGACCCGTTAAAAGAGCACTGATAAAATGTCATGACGCTCTAGGTCCGGCTGGTACAGCTTCGGCTAATTGATGCACTAATTAACCAAGCCGGTAAGCTGACGTAAGCCCCCCCCCCCCCAACGCTACCTGGATCTGGTCATTGGATCATCTCCGGTAATGTGCACTGATCCCTCGTCCGCTACCGACAGCTGTCTCGTTATGCCGTTACCGTGGCTCAAGCTCCAATGCACTCGCTCTCGTCTCACGAAGCTTACGACCTTTTCGATCGTAGGGATCTGACACGCCTTTCCGATCTAACACCCCTTTTCGATCCGTAGGGTTAGCCTTGTTAGGGCTAAGGTTAGCCATAATTTCTTACCTTTTCATAGTGTTTCCTGTAATCCAGTAAGGGTAATCCTGTCAGAGTAGTCCCTTTATCACGTTTAGTCGTTCGAATGATTACTCAGTTTGATAGACAATGACAGGCGTGGCTTACTCAAAAGGGTGTGGCGTCAGTAACACGCATGCGCATTACATTGTTTACTTGCGCATGCGTGTTAATGAGGTGCTAATGACCCCTTAAACGAGCACTAATAAAATGTGATGGCGCTGTTGGTCCACTGGTTCAGAGTCTGCTAATTAATGCGCTATGGTAAAAGCCAAAAGCTGAATCTAATGTGAATATATATATGTACATATGCAATCATGCAAAACAAGTGCGTTTTTACAAAACATTGCTTCGGCGAGTTATCTATGTTGGTTTGTTTTTGTGTGTGTGTGTGTGTGTGTGTGTGTGTGTGTGTGTGTGTGTGTGTGTGTGTGTGTGTGTGTGTGTGTGTTTGTGTGTGTGTGTGTGTGTGTGTGTGTGTGTGTCCCTGTTTAGTTTTCTGGTAGCATATTAGTTCTAGCTGGTATAAATGAATCTGCATATGCTTCTGTTTTACACGTCAATATTTGAAGATATATATAAGCTCTATCCCTTAAGTTATAATTTGTGTTTTCCGAAACTATATTAGAAATAAGTAGCATACTAAGATATTCGGGTGAGAGATGATTATTCATTTTGTAAAACGTTACCAATTGTGAATTGTATATTCTGTCATTTAATTAATTACAATTTCTTTCATTGTCAATTTTCTGATGCATGTTACCCCGGCAGCGCTACATATGGTTCTAAAAGCATCCAAGTTTATTTTTTTCCAATGAATTAACTTGCCATCTGGAGGCCCATTCCGAAATTCTATCATTATGTTGATTACTAGTTACTTTATGCGGGTCTTCCATAATCATACAAAAATATACGTCATCAGCAAAACGTCTTACACACGTATTACTATTTATTGCTTCACGTATATCATTTATTGAAATAAAGAGACATAATAATTTATTTCCGTAATGTAAGGCCACAGGCCCGTAATACATTTCAAAAGTTTTTTTATTTTGCATTCCAGGGCAAGAATTCCACAAGACACATTATTGTGTTTTCGCAAGCCATTAAGCTAATAAAAGCCTCCGGAGAACGGATGGAAATCATTCGTGTCGTAAAGATTTATAAGATTGACATAGCATTATAACATGGAACTCATCCTCAACACATGACGATATGAAAATGACAAGACACGCATAGCCATTCAACCAAAGGAGTTCTCCTATTTCCACAGCCAATCTTAAGTTTTTGGATCGGAACCAACATATAACATATACTTTACACACAAAAACCAACGCAAAAGTAGTAGAATTGTACATATCTGACAGAGTGTTGCCGATATTCATACAAAATTAATATACAAAATGTATTGGTAATTTCTTCATGGATTGGGATTGATTTGTGTGGAAAGAATGAGGTTCTGCAGAAATTTCGTGAAACGATGGAAAAATCGCATAAACGAAACCAACACGACAGGCGCTTGTTGGGCCATACAAATGCTGGGGTTTCATTTGCATGCCATCACAAGTGGACTGCGAAAATTGCCACGGCTGACGGAAGCCCAACGCAGCAACGCCATCGGCCGACTGCAAACAGGAGAATCATCTGAAGCTGTAGCCAGGTTTTTCCACGTAGCACCAAGCACCATTACAAGACTGTGGAACCGTTATCTGACACGCGGGACAAAACGGGACCTTCCCAGATCCGGTCGACCACGTATCACAACCAGAGCACAGGACAGATTCATACGACGACCTCACTTACGTGAAAGAACCACTACAGCCACCTCTTTAACTATGACAATACCCGGATTTCTTGGATATCAGTTAGTGTCATGATGTGGTCAGCCACCTTATACACTGGTAGAATAGACTTCTATGTCACGCGGATGAAATTCTAGTCCTTCCCATTAATCAACCAGCGAACGTCATTTTCCAACAAGACAACGCCCGACCTTACTCGGCAAGACTGACAACAACCTCTTTTTCAGGGATCACAACATCCAGGTCCTGCTTTGGCCCTCGATTTAAACCCAATCGAACATTTATGGAATGCACTGGATCAACGACAGCGATCACGTCAGTAACAACCACAGAAGTTCCGACATTTGGCACAAGCACCGCAGGCAGAGTGGTTGAACATTCCACAGGCCAAAATGCGGGATCTGATTGCTGACAGTCAGTTTTTGACACTAATGGTGGCCATAAGATATTGAGAACAGATGACCTTCATCTTAAACATCTACTGTTCCATGTGTGCCATATGGAACCTGGGTCAATGGCAATGCTATGTGCCGATTTTGAACACTTTACTGCCTGTTGATTATTAATATAAAATAGACATCTAAAATCACCTGCGTTTCCTTTTTTTTGCAGAGTGTATATATATATATATATATATATATATATATATATATATATATATATATATATATATATACCTTTCCAATATTATATATAATATTGGAATGTCATAAGAAAGGTACATTTCAACATTTAGCATTGATTTGAATTGTCCATATAACTTACATTAGAAGATACTTCAATAGCATGAAGCTAATCGTGGCACAGACAGTAATATAATCTCTGCTTAAATAGGCAGATAAACATTTTTACATCATCAATATCCTGACCCAACCATACAACCCCAAATACATATTGAAACAAAATATTTCTAATGGATGATACCCATGATTCTCCAATACAATAGACCTATTCTGCCTCTATATCTTGCCGATTGTAGACATGATACCCACATCACATAAACAACTGCCACCTCGGGTCGTGAGAAGATTTCTCGAATGTGAAATATACTCTCCCCAAAAAGAAACGCACAGGTGAATTATAAATGTTGAATTTAGTTCATGTAAATTGAAACGATGAAAAAATTGTTTTCCAACTGAATGTTAGTTCATAATCGTAACTAATCATGAAACATTAACCCTAAATACGTCATTTTCCCACATGCATGAACATTTCATGTGGAAAAGGATCACAATGCGTGATGCACGTGAAAAGTTGTACACCAGGGTACATAGCATTTACCTTTTTGTGTGTTTTCCGAGACATTTGATGTGGCAAGATATATCGCCATTGGACGTCGAGAGGCAGGAGAATCACAATCATCTGTTGCACGTCATTTAATGTTCACTACGTATTCAGAGGCGTTACTAAAAACTTGGATCCACCCGCGACCGTCCTCGAACTGGTAGGCGACAGATTACAACTGCGGCGCAGGATCGTTACATCCGGCTGTTCCATCTTGGCAACAGGTCGGTCCCAGGAACTGAAAGCGCAGGAAATGTCCCAGGTCTTCAGAGAGTGTTTGCACAGAAATCGCCTACGGTGAGTGGACTGTTCAAGAAGATCTTGTATGTTTGACATGTGCTACAACGTCACATCGCCTGTCACGTGTTCGTTGGTGCAGAAACGTCAAAAGATGGAATGGAAAAACTGGCAAAGAATTAGGTTTAGCGATGAATCACGTTTCCTGTTGTAACGTCGTGACGGTAGAATCCGAGTCTATAGACGTCGAAATGAGCGCCACGCCCGCAACTGTGTTGTTGAGGTGGACAGATTCGGAAGAGGAAGTGTGATGATGTGGGCGGCCACTTTCCACAACCGCAGAACCGACCTAGTGCACTTGCAAGGGAATTTTGTCGCCGTTCGTTACAGAGATGAAATCCTACGTCACCTTCTTCCAGTTATCGATCGGCAGTGACAGATTTTTCAACAGGACAACGCCAGGTCCCACACATCATGCATCACCATGGACTTCCTCACCAACACAAGACCAAGGAGCGTCCATTCCAATTTGGAATGAACGTTGGATTGCTTTGGAAAGATCGCTCATTCCAACCTTTCCAAAGCTTGGAAGGATCGATCTTTACGGAAAATCCAAAATTGGATTGGCAACATTTCCAAACATATTTCCAACTGAGGAAAAGTTTGGAATGGCTTGGAATGGTTTGTAATTGTTTGGAAGTATGGTTAGAAGGGACAAGTTAAAATATGTTTTATTAGTAATTTGAACAATCAAAAGACTATGCATTATTTATTGAGTTTAAACTATATATAATAATTAATAAACTTATCTCAAACATTCACTACTTGTCTGTCTGGCGAGGGGCTTTTACAGTCGTATTCTCCCTAAGGTGAGAGGGAGACCCGCACTTGACTCGACAAGACACTAATAGGTCTCAAGATTAAGTATTCGTCTGGATGGCTGCCATTTAATTACAAAACGGACAGTCGTCTAGACGGCTCACATGTAAGTGCACCGAAATGTGCCTAAGATCATAAAATGGACAATCTTTGGTAACATCTAATTTATTGTTGTCTCACGCCATAGCTTCGAATAATTCTGTTTATTGAACAATTGGAATTCAGGAAGTTATCAATAATTGTTTTACTTAACATAAGATAAGATAAGTTGTTTAGGACATAATATTATCATGTCAGGACGTACTACAGTCAAAACCATATATTTCAAAATCAATTTAATGTCAGACTATGATTTCCAAGTCCCGATTATCAAATCAATGAGGTATCAGTTTCACCACATGTGCACAGACCGCCTATACTTGTATATACATTTTTCATAACTATTCTCCAGTTAAAGTTATATCCTCTTATCAAATAATCTGCGAGAGTGATCATCATTAAGGAAACTCATTCTCATCAAAGAATACAGAACAAATGAAGATTCAGATGCATACATTTATTGCTTCATTCATCACGAAGCAGATTTACATACATTTGTGAACAGCACTTAAACTGTGATATTGAATTTTACCATTGTCCATATTAACATAATAATATATACATATATACAAAACAGGACATGCATTTAATAAATAATTACCATTATATGGATTTCCAAATATATAAACGACTTCAACGTTGATATTTTAGACAAAAAGTAAGTCTCCTGTCTTTTAACGTTCAGGGGAAAAGGGTTTGCTTTCACAATTTAACATTTGTTTTCACCAAAGGACAATCAAATCAAGCCAAAAACACGAAAAATACATATATATGTTTAGCGACTGTCATTATACATCGAGGGGGGGAATTCGTCTGCTCTAACTGCCTTCACATAAACATTCCAGCCCTTAATTACCGAGGCAGATGTGACGTAGTAGCATTACATTCGCTGCATTTGCAGCATATAAGATGTGTAATCTGTGGAGTAACTAAAGTAATATTACGGCCGAAATCTAACTTGCATGGTTGTTTTAATAGAAAACTTATGTCTTTAGAACACAGTTGTACTTATATAATGTTTTTAGGTTTGGTTTATAAATACTAGAGAAGATTTTTTATGCATATAAAACTGATCGGAAATACAGCTGAACAATAGAAACATCAAAATAGGAGTTGTGAATAGTGACAAATTTAATTACATCACTGTGTCAATAATTATTGACTGATTCTGTCAAACAACTCTCAAACCATTTATTGCCATGAACGTACATGTACACATGTACACAGGAAGTCGGCGCTGTCTGAGGCTCCAGGTACTTACTTACTTACTTATTTTGGAGATTCTACGTGCGCTTTCCGACTGCAGCGTATTTCGCACACGGGCCCGGCCAGGCCATTTAATGTTTCCGAAAAGGTGAAAAAGTTGTTTTTGTTAACGATCGTTTCCATTTTCAACGATGAAATGAAACATATTAAAATAAATCAGAGGGACTGACGATCGCATTTTTTGCATAAATGTCATTGTTGGTGACATGGTGTGGTTGCAGGGCATGTATGTATGGCCAGGTATCAGGAAAATGCATGGGCCAAATTCAAAAGAATAAAATATTGTAAACATCATACCGTTATAAAGTTGGAGTATAAATCGAGTCAGCTTGATTCATATTAGAAAAGTTTTCACCAGAAATGCAAGGAAAATGGACAGGGGAGACCTTTACCACATCTGGGAAAATACTACGAGGGGGGTCTACCCCTCTACTGAATCAAAACTACGATGGTGATGACATCCAAAAGACTTATTACCGATCAGAATTACAAAAAAAAGATGTGAGAGAAGATAATAAGTGGATAGAGGAGCCAATATTGAAGACGAACACAAGCATTACGATAAATGGCTACATTAGCCAAAAGATTTAATATATTTTTTATAAAAGCTTTTCATGTACATCCATTGTAATTATATATGTGTTGTACGGGTGGACATGGGATAGATTCCCGATCAATGTCAACCTTTATGTCCGGGAATATTAAAATGTATATAGAATTGTACAGCTAATCTCGTTGTTTCAGCAATTCTCGTTGTTTGTGCTATTAGTTACATTCAGTTGAAGACAGATGTGCGATAGAACATGTCAATAAGCGCCGTATATGTGCTGAAAAATAGATATAGATATGCAGGTATTTCCCTATCCAAGGATAGTGTATGAAACTGGCGTAATGAGGGAACATTTTCCAAATAGACTTAACGTGTGGGAGGGTGCTTCATGGAGAGGGGTTTGCCCACTACTTATGGGAATGTAAATAACAGATATCTTTACAGTAAATGACTAGGGACTCGTACATAATAGGAGTGGGGCTGGTGACATTTTAACATTACAGCCCCCTACCCCTCCTGCCAAAATGTCCACATTTCTTTAGAACTGTCTCACTTATTTCTGTGCCCTCCCCCGTTTACATGTGATAACGTTTGCCGACCTTCCTCTTTCGCAGCGTTATTTGTTTCACGACCCCCTTAATATCACTACACTTAAACGTTTGAAACGGACATGAAGAAAATTCAACATGAGATTAAATGAAGTCCACCAATACTGGGTTATTTTATAGCACGCCAAAACAATTATTATTTTCCAGTCAACAAGCAATCATATAAACAATATTAAAAAGCGACCTTTTCAAACACAATATTGTACAAAAGCAATCTCAAACAATAAAGATGACTGAAAAATATGCATAAATGTCCTCAGTTGTTTACACAAACGTCTCCTTCTATGTTGCAGGCTGTGGAGCTGACTGTGGTGGTGGCTGTGTTGCTGACTGCCATGCCGACTGTGTTGCCTACTTGTTGCCGACGTTCACGTATGTTTCTGGAGATGATAGCCTCATATCGACGATGTCGTACAGGGATGCCACCTCAACCTAGGCAGAAAGGCAAAACATATCTGTCTCTGATACCATGTTATTGACTATACAAGTCCCGACATTTAACGATGCATGAATATTGAATCGCTTGTTTGTATCATTTGACTGTGTTAGAAGCACATTCTACTGCTTCTCCTTTAGATGACTACAATGCCCAGGCTCTGTGTCTTAGATGGATGCGAGACGCCGCGTTCCGATGGCCTGGAGCGCTGCTCATAGTTTAGTCACTTCTTTGACTTACTCGAATATTTATCATCTTTGAATGACAAAGATGTTGAAGATCATTTCCTCATTTGTTCAGTAAAATTCACACCTTCAACAATTCGCAATGAATATGCCGCCTTACCTCTGTTAGGTCTTCATCATGCAATATGTGGGCCACGCGGTTGATGTTGTTGAAAATATTCACTTCATTGTCGTGAATCATTCCTTGAAAGATGTTTCTGATGACACACATCATTGCTGCATACTTTCTGTCTCCTTCGCTGAAAACAAATTAAATGGTCTGCAATATTTGAGAGGAGAATACACACTGAGCCATATGTTTGGGGTAAAAGCTGAGACCAAATAATTAAATACTTTTCTAGTTTAATGGTGGAACAAATATAAGCTTTACCCACTCCCCCTTAAACCAAGTGGTCGTTTTCCAAGTCGATCAACTCGCTGGTGTTTACGTCCATTTGTCTGCATAATGATGAGTTACTTGTGTGAATAGCAGAGGGTGCTCGTGATGTTTAGAGCTCTTCACGTCCATCTTGTGTCATCGCTGATTTTCACTGATCCATTCGTATTTTACATTTTACACCCAATGGAATCTGTCTCGGCAGTAATCCATCTTTACGAGACTGAAGGTCTCCTTAATGTGTGTGTGTGTGTGTGTGTGTGTGTGTGTGTGTGTGTGTGTGTGTGTGTGTGTGTGTGTGTGTGTATGTGCGTGCGTGCGTGCGTGCGTGCGTGCGTGTGTGTGTGTGTGTGTGTGACCGCTATGAGTGGTTACTCCAAGTGCGAACAAGGCAATTGTGAATACATAGCTAAAACCCTTTCAATGACTAAGGCTATTTACATGACGACTAGATTCTTTCACGAGGAAAAATAAATATGTATACATAATACGTTATTAATTTGTAAGAATGGATATATTTCAACATATTAGAATTCTCAAGTATTGGTTCAAGATTCTTAAAATGCCTATTGATAGATTACCTAGAAAATGTTACAATATGATGTTATTGTATGAAAAACATGGAAGCCGCAATTGGGTATATGATGTAAAGTCGTTATTAAATGATTGCGGCTATGGGTATGTTTGGCGTAATCAATGTGTACCAAACAATCCCGATTCATTTTTAGTATTTTTACGCCAGAGACTTAAGGATATATACTTACAAAAATGGGCATCGCATGTTTTAAGTGCAGAAAAATGCAATTACTACAAGCTTTTCAAGACAACAATTTCCCCAGAATACTATTTGTTTGACATCAACTTTAAAAGGTTTAGAATAAGTTTAGCACAATTTAGATGCAGCTCTCATAGACTTAGGATCGAAGTAGGCAGGCATAGAAACATAGACAGAGAATTGAGAATATGTGAGCAATGTGATTTAAATGTGATTGAAGATGAGTTTCATTTTCTGTTAGTTTGTCCAAAATACGACCACCTTTGAAGAAAATATATTGATCTGCCTGGTTATGTACATCCCACTATACAAAGATTTACAACGATCATGTCAACAACTGATAAAGATAGTCTAAAAAATCTATCAATGTTCATTTATCATGCTATGTTAATTAGAATATGACCTGTTAAACGGATCTGTAACCACTCCCGAAAACAGAATTGTACTATGGGCCTGAGGCCTTTCAGTATGGAATAAAACTTGTCCTATCCTATCCTACGTTACAATAACAGCAGTCAGTATTGGCAGTAAACGTGAGATTCGTGCTGAATTGAAATTTATGTACCCGAACACAACAGTCACAAGCTTTTCGGTACTTCCCTCTTGTGCAGAGTCAACCACGTCCACCAGATCTGGCAATGATGTCAGAGAGGGGCTTTCACTCTTGGACACACATACCACATGTATGTCTTCAGCTTGTTCCTGTTCCTGTGTAAGATACAATCATTAAAAAACACGCCCCATAAAGTTGTGGGAAATTGTAATAATTCTGTCCATTGGCTTGTCTATTTGGGATTCACATGGATTATTTACTCCTGCAAAGGTATATAGCTGCAGTGTATTTGTACTTGGAATACCTGGGAATGTAGCATAAATCTTACGTACGACACGTGTGGTGACACGATAGATTAGATATACAAAAACTACGAGAATCGTAACACTTAATTCACTCATGTGTGACATTACATGTATGATGAAAGACATACATTGTTCATATGTAAATGTAACACTTTACCCGAACGTTCACTGCAATGTTCAGCATGTTTGTTGTTTCAGTTAGATTTCTTTCCCCAGTGTAAGTGAGACATAGAGAGCCGCATTCCAGACACTGGTTGGTTGACGAAGGGCACATGCGTTCTATGTCCTATGTGAAACAGTATGCATAAAAATCACACATAATTGTTACATATAACTCACACACGTCACACGAGACAGTGTATTCATGGAAATTATGTGCAGTTAATCTTCAATAATAAGATAAACGAATGTAAATGCTTCCATTTTCTAACATCTTAAAGGAGGAGGTATAAAGAGGGCCCTTTTTGGCCCAATCAAAAGGTCAACATTTTGCAATATCGGTATGGAAATGATGATGACTGTTCAACAAATACACTTTTCTTTGTAACTTTTTCTTTTGCTACCCCCTAAATTATGCAAATCCGGTCGGCAAAACTGAGCCCTTATCCTAATTCGTCCTGTTTATTTTGTTTTACATTCGGGCAGATAACTCGGCGGTCAGGCTCTAAATGTCACACAAACACCAAACGTGTGACGAAGCGAATTCATGTTTATCTCGCAAATGAATGAATATCATAATGTTTTATCTTTACATCGCGTCGTCCACCATAGCTCAGTTGGTTGTGAATTTTAATCCTAATTTATTTTTCATGATATGTATAGTCTCTATCTCCAATTGTGTTCTTTTCCCCCAAAAATGATAATCGCCATCATTAATCTGATACATTTAAAAACATCATGGACTGTTACAAGCGACGTTAAATACAGTACAACATCATTCACTGATATGTATGGTGATCTGACAGTTTTACCTTGGTAGCTCCTGGAAAGAGAACAGCGACACTGCAATTACTGTCCTTGATCATGCTCCAGAATCCTTCTGTGTTCCTACTGGAAGGTGTCTCACTCACCACGTAGCCATACTGCGCCATGTGGGACTATTTGTAGGGAAATAGTAAAATATACACATACAATGTATCATTGAAGTCACCCTGATAGCATTTTTCAGCCGGGAAAATGAATCATGATACATGATACATAAATTCGTATGGTGTATGCATTTTATCCACAGGTGTCGGGATATAAAGGAACATTTTACAAAGGATTTTCAAAGGTTTTAACCCAAATTACATTGATAACAAAACATGCCATCTAAACCATTACTCACTTGCAAAATAAAAGCCAGATGGTCCAACTCTCCGCTGATCATCAATCTTCCCGGTAACTCAGCTGCAATGAAACATTTATTGTTACTGTACATGTATGCTTAACACGATATTTCTGTAATTTCTATCATGTGATGCAAGCATTTGTATTAACAAACTTACCTGCTCGTACAAGTGTACATACCATTTGGATCTTGTCTGTCTCTCTTTGCCTTCATTATCTGCATTAAGTAAAGTAACGATTTAGATATTCAGAATGATTATTTCCCTATATTGTTAAGCTATATGTTCATTTTGCTTCCGTTTACGGTACATGCAGTGTGTAAAAACAGACCTTTCCTCACCCCGTAGTACAATACTAGCTTTTGATTGGTCAAGGAGCGGGCAATTATTTTCAAAGTTACCTGCTGACAAATACAATCGGAACATATCTTAGGGTAAAATGAAGTAAATCCGTTCGTTTCCGTCGTCTACCGAGATCGGTTTGCAACTTATAGCATTTCACACCACGTATATACATGTCGGCATTGTTATATGACAATGTATTTAATTGTTTAACAGTGATTGCAGCTGTGTTGCATTGTTTTGTTAGGATTGCATGTGTTTGGACAGTGATCAGTCGTCAGGAAATGACTACATTTAGATGCTAGTGTGGTCTGTAAATTTCCGGTATACCGCGGACTCTGATAGTATGTTATGGAAACTTCTTTAATGTTCTAGTGCCGATGTACTGGTGAGGGCACTGTGTGGAACTTTCAAATGGCTTTGTAGGTTGTATATTAGGGGACAATAGCGTGTTTACGTCAATCTCACGCATTTCATAGCTTCGGAACCAGCTTTCATGTGAGGATCGCTCATCATCCCCTTATTCCCTGCCTACCCCATCTCGGAAGCTTGACCACTGTCGCTGCTGGATGAATATATATAATTATCACTGATTTTTGCTATCACCACTGTATATTTTGTATTTCATCCCGACCACTGTCATCATATTATGTATTACCATTGAATATTGTACTACCACCCTTTTGGGTACCGCCATTGTAATTGCTGTACAGCAAATTACTGAAAGTATATTGATTTGCAAACCTAGTTAATTTTCTAAGACATTTGTGGATTGTATACCACTTGTTGGTTATTTCTTGGTCTCATACTAAGTTCTTTTTCGTACAGATTTCTTGGTTAACACATTGTTTCAATTTGGGAATCGACACGTAACAGCATGTAGTTGCAGTTAGTTATGTTGCATCTTACATGTAGATATTAAACACTGAATAATAAAAGACAACCAACAATACATTTGTTAAACAGCGATGTCTGTCTACTTGACAAATACAATTTTCACATTTCTGTCACTATAAGAGGATGTACTGATTCTGTAATAGCCCACATGTGTAACTACAAAAATTGTACAAACGTAAATTATTTAAATATAAGAAAATAACCAATATCTGTCAATATGAGGTGAAATGTACAGCTAAATGTCAATTTCAATTACCCGCAGCAGCTCTACAATCGAACAGGTACCAAGATTAAATGTTTTGGCTGCCTGTCGTCTTTCTAGAAATTGTTGGCATTGCAGACTTTGATCTCCCATAGCAACTGCCTCCACGAGAGAAGAATAAACACATTCATACTGCTTCTGAAAAATAAATATTTAAGTAAATCCTTTGTTACGAAGACTTTGTAACGTGTATGACTGCTTTAAGATTTCCAGGTTAGAGTAGGTTCCCAGCATTATGCTTGTTGTTCGAAGTACCTACATGACATGGTTCGGTTGATTTTGTACCATTGTAACTAGACGGCGTGTGACATTGCTCATTATATCAATCGTTGGTTTATCCCACCCAGACACGATAATATAGAAACCCAAGTTATATCGCGGGAATATTCATGAATGTTGAGGAAATTAATAAACAAACAAACAAACAAACAAATTGTAACAATTTATGAACATATTTACCTTTGTTTGTATCATTCCTTTCCTTTGATGTCTCAGTTTACACACAAAGTCAAAGATGTCCACTTCATCGTCAGTCTGAATTTTGTCCAGATGATAGTCCAGGGTAATGTACGTTCCACTTCGGCCAATACCAGCACTAGGGCCAAATGTGTTATATGAGTAGGTCTTGCAATTGTGTGTCATAGATTTATGGTAATATGTACATGTACACGACGTCATAATGAGGTATTTCATGTCATGAAATCTGTGGAATAATAGAAAAGTATGATCCCCGTTCTGATACAGTTAAAATCCATTTGTCAGTTACTGTGAGGATACAGTTAAAATCCATTTGTCAGTTTCTGTGAGGTCTTCACTGACACCTTCGAAATGTCACTAAAAGACAAGGTATGCTTATTTTGTTAGCCGTCAACAGTTACATCCAAGGGCCATAATCGACCGCATTCTTTATTTGTTAGCAATGCCTGACTATTGGTAATCCTAATACAATTTACCTCTCAAACACTGTGAGACAAGAACTAAGGGCCTGAATTCTCATAGTCAGATTGAACAGAACATGGGACATTTCACATTTCACATTTCACACGCATCGATCGTTTCATCAAAGAAACGAATGTATTATTACACTGTGTGTTTGTCGTCCGTACGTTGCAATTAACATTAAGAAAGAATTCATTTGTAAACCCGACACAAAGTTTTACACCCTATTAACAGAACAATTGTATACCTGCAGTGCACAAGAAGAGGTCCATCTTGACAAGTGGGGGCCTTCCGTACATGCCAAATAAATTCCAACAATGACGTTACATCCGGAACTGAGTGATCGGGCCATGCCACGAAATGAAACTGGGTGATGATCCGACTTTCTTCTGTCTGTTTGAACAAACAAGATAAGATAAATACGCAGACAAAACTAAAAATGCATGCGAACAAGTGACACAGTGGTTACGTTACCGGGACTTTCTGTGCAGATTTGCATCCTTAGCCCTGCAACGATTCGCTGGGTCCGGATCCCGTATGCCCTGATAATGAACCTTGGAATGTCAGCAACATATCCGTGCCAGTTGGTTTCAGGCAGGTGTTAACTGTCTACGACCTGCACCGTGATTGTGTTCCTCCAGCATAAGTCGATATTATTTAAACCAACACACCAGCAAAGTCATGCCAATGACCCGGGTTTGATTCCACACGTGGGTACAGTGTGTAAAACCCATTTCTGGTGTCCCCGCCGTGATGTTGCTGGAATACAGTAAAGTACGATTATAACGAACTCAAACGGACTACTAATTTTAGTTCGTTTTAACCGTAGTTCGTTATAAGCATGTATACAGTATAACAACAGCAAATAGTCGGGACCAAAAAAGTAAGTTCGTTATATCCGTCAGTTCGTTATAAGCGTGTTCGTTATAACCGTATTTTACTGTATTGCTAAAAGCGGGTTAAACCATACTCACTTGGTATGGATAGTTAAGTTTATAAGAAGATCTTTGTCAACAAATATCTTCAACATAATTCATTTCTTATTCATAACACTACAGGATTATAAGCCATGTTGAATGTCTATAATTCAAGTTTAGTCATTTACACCTGGAAAATTGTCACGGTACTGCATACCGTAGTTTGTCTTTTCAAACAGCGATGTTTAATCTTATTTGTTGCCGTATGACATATTTTGTAAATATTACATGGCGACATAAACTGCCGGGCAAAGGAAAGTATACACCCATGTTTGATGGTGATTAAAATGAAACAAACAAGAAATATTTATTCGACGTTTATGTATTTGACACGAGTATTATGAGCGATGTTACATGCAGTATATCAATGATTATATCACGCCAGGTGACTTGTGCATGGCGCATAAAGGTACATAGGGCAGACAATTACAGTAATAACAGTAAAGAGCTGTGTGAATTTGTGTATCCTTTGCCCGGCATTTTATAATGGACTATAACTTTCAACCGTACCATCTGCGTCTTTGAGTTATAACGTGATTTTACGCAGTACTTTTGTAAAACATACAGTGTTCTTGTACTAACGTTAACCTTTCTGCTTGAAAAGATCCAAAACATTTATCAAAATAAGATAAATACATAATGTAGATATTTACACAAGATAATGAAAGGTCGCGATATATGAAAATAAAGAAGGGGTGGGTACGGTCAAATGTTGCTAGGCGTATAGGTAGTTTATAATGGATACTTTGAATCGCTTCTTTGACTTGCATTATAAGAAAATAGAACTTTTGCAATGTGTGAACGCATACCTGTCGTTCTTTGACAGAGAATTCCCTGATGATGTAATGAGAACGTGTGTCCCTTCTCGCAAAAGTGATGGTAAGGCCTCCGATGACGAAAGGACGTTTCACGCGCCAATACTGTTCACACTTGTCCTGGAGTAAACAAATATAACTTTAAACAATGTTTATGCTTTGCTGTTTATATTTTCAGTAACACTAGACATTTAGTTGCATATTCACACTAATTATTCTCATAAATAATCTTACAGTCAGGGTATATTTACTTTTTCTGAATCTTCTTTCTAATAGTCTGTGATACGTACAGAATATGCGCTGCATAGGGGTCATAGGGATAAGAGTTAGATCACGTGAGCAGAGCAACAATCTGCAAATGCACAAAGCGGACCACATGATTTACACCTCCACAAATGACATTACATACATAAGGCACAAACGAGTTATTTGCCTGTATGGATGAAATGATCTGATTATTGATAATCAAATATCAATGACCTTGTGGCATCAGTGGCCTTGTAAAGGTAACCAAAGGAAATACAAACTGATGTCTGACCTACACCCTTTGTCACGCGTAACCCAAATCCAACAACTTTTGAGCAAGAGTCATTAGGTGCTCTTCGTTATAAGAGCATGCTTGATTATACCTCAAAGTTGTCAAATAAAGACACCAAAGGCTGGAGCTGCTGAAATACTGTTCAACATTAAGGAAAACTGGCTATTGGAAAGTTGATCCCTCTTGTCATACAGTCTTGGTTTACAATACCTTCCCCTTTTCAACAAGGCGTGTAATCATGACGATCTTGCCACATTTCTTCTCCCAAATCATCCTCCAGAAGTCTTTCATTGTCCTTTCAGTTGGGGCTGTATAAGAAAAAATCAAAAGGTATTTACACCCTGATTCTAAACTGGATATATAGAGGACATTCCATGTGTCAAATTAAAATATCATGTTTCTCTCATCGAGGGAAGGAGAAATCTTCACGAGTGGCTCACCTTTCCCCCGTCACTCGATAAGGGAAAGCTCAGTCTTTCACACTGAAGTAGATCTATATTATTTGAAATTTTACGGCTTAGGTTCTAATTTCTAAACGGACCACTTTAGGGGCGACATCAATTAATAATTATTCTTCAGATGAGGATGTTGTAACATTTATATTAATTGTTAAATATGTTAAATTTCATCTATCAACAATCAACTCCTGAAAAGATTTTACTACCTTGTGCTGCTATGTATGCCATGTCCGTTTTAAATCCCTGTGTGAAGAAATAAGTATTTGTTTGCATTGCAAAGTTTCACAAACATTTCAGACATGCAACGTTTTTTACATATTAATCGTCATCGCCGGAGAATAACCAGTCTCGACTACCCACCGAAACAGATTCCAGTGGGCGTAAAACAGCGGTGATAATGATAAGAATGGATCACTAAACATCAGTGATGATTTGTTTGTTTGTTTGTTGTTTAACGCCGCACTCAGCAATATTCCAGCTATATGACGGCGGTCTGTGATATTCGAGTCTGGACCAGACATTTCAGTGATTGATATGGTTAGCATCCACGCAATTGGGACCGATGACATGCATCAACCAAGTCAGCGGGCCTGACCACCCGATCCCGTTAGTCGCGCCTCTTACGACAAGTTAGTCGCCTTTTATGGCAAGCATGGGTTGCTGAAGACCTATTCTCCACCCGGATCTTCAGGGGTCAAAATAAGCAATGACGCCAGGTATTTTCGTGTGTATACTAATGCCGGTTTTATAGTTCTAGCTCACTACGATACCGTGCTGCAGTTTAATATTGTTACCCCATGGATACCCCGTTAAGACACAGTATAAACTGAAGCCTGCCGGGGATCGAAACACCTACCTTCCGTTATGTAAGATATTTTCTATAAGTCAAAACATGTGATACGACGCCCTGTTTAAGGCAGCTCAAACTGATTTTGTTATAGTAACGGACACTCCAAGAATAGAATGAGGTAAATTTAAAGTTGTTGGCATAGTATCAGCCAAATGGCGTCGAGAGTCAAGATGAACACACATTCCTGATCGTACTTACGTTGATGTAGCTGGCGTTGATGTAGGTGGAGAACGGGTCTCCTGGCAGGATACTGAGAGCCACTCGGTTTTTGTCATCTGATTGGTTGAATAAAGACTCATTAGACTCACGGAAACATGACAGGCTTCGTTCATTATTTTCAAGTGCTCTTTTGTGAGAGAGTGAGTATGGGGAATCGCCCTTTGAACAAAATTTCAGCTTTATCACATCATGTAAGTTTGCGGAAAGCCCGAAGTGGTGTAGGTCTTAGACGTTTACCTATTTACAGAAGAGCACAAATAGAAACATATTCAGGCGGATCTGGGATTCGAATCAACCATCATGCGTTTATGGCATGCCTAAAGGTTGAAATTCAGCGCAGCGAATTGCGGCGGTTTAGGCGACCCTTGACCTCCGATCTTTGGGTGATAAATATCAGGAAACATACATGGGTAGTATGACGTGTATCTGTTTTTCCCTTTGTTCATGAAATGTATTGATTCCTCAAACGTCTCTGTAAATCCGACAGGTAAACGCTGAAAATATAAGTTTATCATCAGTTTTAAGGGTTAGTCAAATTCAATAACATTTATACCCGTAGGTTTGATTTTCTTGAACATTTATTGTGTACATTGTGCAATGAGAGAACATAGTCTTAATCAGATATACTGCCTTTTTTATATAAAGCTGATATGTGTCTGTTGTTCTAATTATGAAACTGAATATATTGGAATATACAACTTTAACGTCATTCGATGAAGTACTTTACCTCAAATTCACTTTTAAATCGTGTCTCTGTCTGTGTTACTTGTGCTACATGTTCCTCTAATGCAGCTATTGCTACTGAGGTACAAATGATGGGTTCAGGCAGGCCGGGCACGTTTCGAGGTTCACCATTTTCTGCATCAACAACTGTATTCCCATTAATAACATATCCGATGACATTTACCCTTGCACTCTCGCCATGAAGTGGCACATCATTTGTAACTGAATCAACTGAAGACAGGACATGTCAGAACAATAAAAAAGTATGGTTTGAAAATAACGAAATGGACCATCATATCGGAAGTAAAATGTGCATAAGCCTTCTTGGGCCACTGAAATCGACTAATTTAGCTTTTGTTTTTGCTACTGAAATCAACGAGAGTGTTGACATTGTATTTCTGCTTTAATATGTGTACATTAAAACTTTCAACAATATCAACTGCAGACATATGTCTGAAATATTTATTACGATTCGTTTTCAAACGAGTAATTATGACCACCCAAGGTCAGTCTCATTTACCAATCAAAGTTTTATTATTATAATTCCAAAATTAACGTAGATTTGGATATAGATATATGGGAAATTGTCTTTAAAGTTGACAATATTGATTAAATATCATCGACTTGAAGTTCAACTGAGTGGTATGTTTCGAATACATGCCGTTTGAAAATTGTATCTCTCTGAGGCAAAAACATACACAAATACAAACAAGTTAATGATTATTGCTTTGGTTAATGATTTGAATGATGTGCCCGAAGACTGCACACATGTGGATGTGCGTTACAAACATTGGAGGTGTTCGGGTGCACTAATAAAACAAGTTCTATAGTGTTGAACGATAAAAGATGGAAAAATGGCGCTACTGACGTTGATTTGAATAATGTGTTACAAGTGTATCCCAGGAATAAATTTGAAAAATTGGTTTATTTGTACGATTTACGTGCAAGAATGTTATTGCAAAGGGAGAATACAATTCGAAGGATGCTGATCAAATGTCAAATAGTTTCCTGGCATTTAGACACTTAGAGTAATACACTTTAGTAAGTTTTTACTTAAATACAGCGTAAATAAAACGACACTACCTGTTCTAATGATGGCATCCTTCAGGGATATGAGCTTCATGCGAACCCAGGCAATGGTGTCTCTAAGTCAAAAGTGTCATACAAATAACTGTTTTTTCATAAACATAGTAATATACAGTTCACAATGTAAAATAATGATTAAAGTCCTATTACTCTAACATACCACTATCTTATTATCAGTTGATGTATTTCCAGAATTCAAGAAAGGTTGTAACATGCGTCTCTAACATCGTAATATGAAGATAGCGGAACGGTAATGGATATCCGTTCTGTATGTATCTTTTATGAGATACAACAATGTTGATAATCTTCAAACGAAGATTGTGACTTTTATGAATATTCAAAGAGCCAAATCTGAGGTGTTCGAAACGGTTCATCTAGCAAGTTTCACCGATACAACGTAGTCTTAAAGAACATATGAAAGTAACTGTTTATATTTTCCCCATACATGTATGTTACGATTTTCTCTTCACTAAACATCCACTTTTATACGATAGCTAAAACATATAAATATTCTTTATAAACAACAATACATGAAGCCACCGAGCAACAGTGATCCAATAATTAATTATTCAAAAGACACATTGCAATTGCTTGCACATGAGAGGAATTGACAGGGAGTATTTGATCCCAATTAAATTTAAGGTTTCCAATTGATCACATGATTGCAAAACAAATGCGTATTTTTGTGTCTTATTATTAACTAATTGTGTATCTCGTCACAACTCCCCCAGCATCAATATTGACCATGACAAAAGATCAGCCCTATATGTGTCTAATACCTGTTCAAATATGAAACAAATGAAGGAGACATCGTTCGGCCTGATGGAACCAGATGTTTCAGAGGACACTATGTTTACTATGTCGACATAACTTCACTTAAACACATACATTCACAGTGATTTTTTTCCTGTTCAGACATAAATCACATGTAGCCAGTTCTGAAGTTCATCTGTTATTTTATCAGTAATAGTTGACGTACCTTGTCACGAAAGTAGCACATACTGCGATGATACCAACACTCAGAACCAGCACCAAGATTCCAATCCCAAACTTCATCCCGGCAGCATTATCACCTGGAAAAAGAGAGACAAAAGCCATTTTCATAATCATAAATACAGAACGTCAACGCCGGTGAACAAACAGTCTCGACTATCTGCCCAAACAGGACCGAAAGGCACACCGCGGTGAAGACGATATAAATGGATCACTGAAAAACAGTTGTGATACCAGGTGCTTGCAAATGGGCAAGCATTTCCTACCCCACCAGAGGCACCAGCCACTCACACAATTTGCATAAAACAATTAAGTGTTAGTTATCGTGCCATATGATGTCAGTCTGTAAACAAACCAGAAATTCAAGTGATGGACAAGAAAATCCATTGACACGATAATGCATTTATTGATATTGTTAATACCAAAGACGACGTTAATTTTGAATTATTTCTGCTGTGTACAACTGCAAACATTCTACTGATATAAGAAAAGAAAAACGTTTCAGAAATTTTGCCTTAAAGCAGAGTCCCTTGCACGATTCCGACTATATTATAAGCATGAATTGTTTTTCAGAGACTGTGTGTTTGAAGGTAAATCCACCGCCAGAGCAGGATTGTCGTAATCTCCACAACATTATACGGTCAATAAAAGCGACAAAACCATTTACACAATCGTCAGAAATCTCCATTAAAAGAAGAGTCAGTTTGAAATCTTAGTAGCGTGAGCATGCTAGATTAGACCTCAAAAGTCGTGAAATGTAGACACACAAAATGAGCAAATGGAACATTGATCGATCTACACATGTACATGGAAAGTTGACTATTGGAATGTTAGAGTCTTGATAAGAGGTTTTTTTTCACTCTGAATCTTTATGGACAGATCTAAATATGAAACAAATGAGGCGCTTTCATCCATCTCTTTTATTTATAGTTGTTTGGATAAATCGGTTGAAGGGTTTGCCTATCAAACCATTATCGAACGATATCAGATCATCAATATACATGAAGCTTAAAAGAGTGTCAAACGACTCTTTCTGAAAAAGTTGTTCAAGGCCTTATTATGTAAGTTGCTGAAACTTACCATTATAAGCATTGGATTCGGCTAGGGACACAAATAGTATGGAGCTTACACCAAACAACCAGTGGGGTATGACGGCCATACTTGTTGTGATCGGGAACAAGGAAGTGACACAATATGTTATCGACTGAAGGATATATTGATTTTATATTGAGTTGCATTGACATGTTAATAAGTTTTGCAGATTTGGACATGTGTGTGAAAAATCTAGTGTCAGGTTCATCATGTCCTTAAAGCAGATACAAATGTAGAATTGCTTTGATATATAACAGGGAAATACTTTTATAAATATGTTTATTCGTTCATAATAGAATTCTAGAAAATGTTTTTAAAATTCAATGGACCTGAAGCCTTATCTATCCTTAACTCTTGAATCTTAGTCTTGTGAACAGTGGTGCTAATTTACACATAATCGTAACATGATTACTTGAAAGCAAGTTATCCGGCACACACTATGCATCAACATTTCAGAGGTGAAAGTGTTCCGTCAGACATTTCCCTATGAGGACGTGATAGTCGCTTGTCGTTAATAACAATACAGTATAATTCAGATTTATTAAAGAGGTAATGAATGAAACTAGGACCTAACATGTTTCAGTAAAAGTTTCCGACTTCTCAAAATTCATGCTTTTCACTATCTCGACAGATCAGTGCATAAAGCAGAGTCGATTGTACGATTCCGACTATATCACGAGTATGTGTTTATGAATCACTATCAAATAGTAATGATACCAGGTGTTCGAGAAAAGGTGAGCGTATCCTGTCCCACAGGTGCACCCGTCATAAACACATGCAAAGGCAAGTCAATTGTTCACCCGAAAATATATGGCAACATATGGTACACGTACAAATAAGGAATTGCATCGGACATAATTTTTGTCACTGATGCGTCAAATATGGAAATGTCTACCATAAAACTTTTTGAAAGCTTTGCTGAGGCTTTGAATGTTGTAACCTTGATCAAACAACTTCTGAGCAAGAGTCGCATGACGCTATTTGAAATCTTGGTAGAAAGAGCATTCTCGATTGTATCTCAAAAATTGCGAAATGTGAACACCAAAGGCTGGAGCTGCTGGAATATTGCGCGACAAGAAGGAAAGTTGACTATAGGAAAGTTGAAGTCAGCCCTCTTGTCATACAGTCCTGTTGAGAGTGTTTTGTCACTCTGAATCTCTATGCATAGATCCAAATATGAAACAGATGAGGCGGTCTCACTGGACTACTTTGTTTCTAGGTTAGGTGGGTAAATCAGTGGAAGGGAACTTGTTATTTGCTTGTTATTGAACGATATCAGATCATCGATATACCTGAAGCTGAAATTAAACTTTTTGGCAAAATTACCTTGTTTCGACTTTGCCAATCCGAACAGAATTTCCGATTCATATGAATAAGATCCGCAAGAAGGGGAGCACAATTGGTGCCCATGGGTTGCCAACTTCTTGCCGAAATGTTTTACCCCAAAATTTTACGTAGATGTTATCAATGAGAAAGTCTAGCATTTCACATATTGTGTTCTCAGTAAACTTCAGATGGCATTTGCTTTCATTTTCCACAAATTGTCCTGAACCTCTGACTATAGATACGTTATTGTATATGTGTACACCACGTTTTGTAACAAAAGCCCCATGGATCAAGGAATTAAGTTTTTCTTTACGTTTGTCATGTGAGGTTGTGGTTATAAAGTTGAAAAATCAAATGTTTTGACAGAATGGAACCTGGTTCTGTTCTGAGATTGCAAAAAGTAAAGCAAATCCTTTGAGATTTTGAGAATCCACATGGTATTAATTCCACTTGTCTCAAATACTTTCTGCGAGTATAAAGAAGTCCTACCTTGATTATAGTCAGGATTATGGTCAGTCTTTGAGACAGGGTTGTGGTTATACCCAGCAATATATCTCTCTTTGTACGGATTTTTATGGTGCTTTGGAATCCAGTACAACAGAGGAATGGACATGTCTTCAGGTTTTAGGGTCAAGTCAAAAGTTGACAGTACTTACTTATGGTTTTGGCAGATTTCTTCCTCAGTTAACACACTGACTTTATATATGTGGCATTATTTGATATATCATTTATACCAACTTCTTTGATCAAACAATAAATGTAGTGATGCTTACATATAATGGTTATGTTATTTGGGGCATTGTCAGTGGGAACAACTACAAACTGTCATGTAGGACCGCCAGACTTTGGATCACGGCTGGTTGGGACAGAATGGGTTTATTCCAATTCCGTTTTCTCTTTTTAAGTTTGTGCATTCTACCAATGACTACATCACGCACTGACTTAACCCCCCTCTGAAAGACATTCAACAGGTTCCTTTTTTCTTTTGGCACATTTTTGGCATATTCTTCGACAGCATCCATAATGATTTTAAAGTTGTGATCCCAATTGGTAGGTGGTTGCTGACGGTATTTTGGTCCATATTTGAATAACTGAC
Organism: Haliotis rufescens; assembly: GCF_023055435.1. Classification (NCBI taxonomy): domain Eukaryota; kingdom Metazoa; phylum Mollusca; class Gastropoda; order Lepetellida; family Haliotidae; genus Haliotis; species Haliotis rufescens. Next base: position 9,099,667 of record NW_025963890.1, read on the forward strand.
GAAGGTTGTTATTGTCAACAATAGAGAAGTCACCTGTGATCATATGACTTGCAGGTTGATAACAGTGTGATGAGTCCACGTTCTGCAACACGTTTCTGTTATTGAACAACCTGGGTGAAATTGTGTTCGTATAGAAAAATGCAGTTGTTGGGGGTTCCTGAAATTTGAAATATTGTGGGACATTCTGGGACGCTGACTCTGTCTGAGAATGTTACTTAAATGTAAGACATCAATTGTGTGCAAATTTCAAATTCAAGAAATTGCGATCTTTGTCTCATTTTGTGGAGTCTGTTTCTGGTTTGGCCAAACGTTTCAGAGCGATATCAAGAACTAGTCAAAACTGTGGGCTCTTACTGTTTGTAGATCCACCCATCAGCAAAAGTTGCTGGAGTCGTTTAATAGTCATGTTTTTAATTTGGGTTTGCACATTATGGGTTTCTGTTCAGACCGACCAATCAATTTACTGAATCCCGAACAAATATTATGATAAGGTTTTTCCCCGCTGAACGTCTCTCAAAGCTGATAAGAAAAAACACGTGTTTTGTACTTTAAATAGCGAGGTCTACTCGATCCCGCGTGCTGTACAGTAGGTCGATTCCCTAACAATATGTTAAACCGGAAATCTGAACGTAAAAGAATTTAGTTTGGAACCAACAAACAACCAGCAAATGGAATACAGTCAACAATGTATTACAAAATTAACTTGGTTGACAAATCCGTACAAAGTACTGCACAGGAATTACAATTGCAGTACACAAGAGAGTGGTAGGACAATAGTCAATGGCAATATATAATATGATGGGAATGGCCAGTATCAAATACAAATGCAGTGGTGATAGCAAAGGTCAGTGCTAATAATATATACACCCAGCGGCGACCGTGCTCATGCTTCCGAGATGACCTAGGCAGGGAATCCGGGGTGATAAGTGATCTCCACACGAAAGTTGGTCTTGGTGCATCTTCCAATGAATTGTGAGAGATGAGACAGGCACGCTCTTGTCCCACTCACATAGTCTTACTCGCTTCTCGAATATTCTACACTCTTTCGGAAGTTTACACATCACACTAACATTTGAATATAATAACATCCTTAAAACTCCCTACAGTAAACAGTACTACATTCCTGACACGAATCTATATCCAAATACAATGCAATGAACTTCTTCCGAATCTCAACAGAAACAATGTCATACAGTTACAATAATTGATTAATAAAGAAATACACTGCCATATAACAATACAAAATTAATTAATTGTTTGTACACATCTAGCCGAAGGAACATTCTCTTTGCTGTGTTTGTTGTTGACTGACTGTCCCAAACAATACCTAAAGCATAGATCAGGTATTATATATGTATGTCTCATTAAATGCTTCCTTGTTGGTTGTTATATATGCGACCCGTTACGATCCGGGTTGGAATAGGTCTTCAGCAACCCATGCTTGCCGTACAAAGCGACTATGCTTGTCGTAAGAGGCGACTAACGGGATCAGGTGGTTAGGCTCGCCGACTTGATTGATGCATGTCATCGTATCCCAATTACGTGGATCGATGCTCATGGTGTCTGTCACTGGATTATTTACAGACCGCCGTCACATAGCTGGAATATTACTGAGTGTGGCGTTAAACAACAAACAAAATGTTAAAGATGTAAAGAAATTGTTAACTATATTCTCCCGTTCTCGAATGAGTGAGTAAGTGAGTATGGTTTTACGCCGCTTTTAGCAATATTCCAGCAATATCACGGCGGGGGACACCAGAAATGGGCTTCACACATTGTACCCATGTCGGGAATCGAACCCGGGTCTTCGGCGTGACGAGCCAACGCTTTAACCACTAGGCTACCCGACCGCCCCGTTCTCGAATGAAGGCGAAAGTGTTCTGTGGTGGAACTTCCTTTGATGAAATATACTTACGAAATGAACTAATCTATCAGTAAAGGCAAGATATTTGATGGAGGATAACTACTTTAATTTATAATGATGCGAAGTAATCAATGCTTTGTTGAAATGTGTGTGTGTGTGTGTGTGTGTGTGTGTGTGTGTGTGTGTGTGTGTGTGTGTGTGTGTGTGTGTGTGTGTGTGTGTGTGTGTGTGTGTGTGTGTGTGTGTGTGTCTGCAAATCAACACTACAGCTTCATGTATATGGACGCCTAACAGTGCCAAACAGCGAATGTCTCCATTGTCACCCATCATATATACATGTACGATGATACCGTTTCACCAGTGTTAAGTACAACACACGATAAACAGATAAGTATTTTTTATTGTAAGCTATGACAAATTGAATGTAGTTTCAGTCTGTTTGTCTAATCACAAAATAATACAAGTAAATGGCATTCAAAAGACTTTATGTCATTTGACAATAAACAGTATTTTAGTGTTGATAACGTTACCTTTCGAAACTTAAATATAAGACATTTTCTTCATACAAGCAAACAAACCTTTTACAGCACATAAGTAGCGGGACAATACATGTACATTATAAAACATGTTCCGGTTATGTAATATCTGGATCAGGGAAACATTCCCCTATTATGGTAATACTGCTGTGTCTGTTAATTATTATAATCACATGAATATACTATGTTTCCTATTACTAACTAGAGATGTATTAGCGTGTACTTGCACAAAAAGGCAGTCTCTTCACTGCTATTTATACATAATGTAGAAGGTACATCAAATCATTTCATGCCATCACAGATTTCCAGAGTGATAGCGAGGGCATGGGTGGCCCAGTCGTCTAAGAAGCTGTGCAGAGTTGCGTCCCTTGGGCACACCAAAAACCTATGATTGTGGGTTCGAATCCCGGTTCGCCCCGATTATGTCTCTAGGTTTGTCAGCACCATACCCATGCTCGTTGGTTTCACCGACGTGGTAGACGTCTGAGACCTGCATCACTTCGGGCTTCCCTCCCACATTAAGCTGACTCGCCGTGAAATAACTGGAATACTGTTAAAAGCGGCGTTAAACCTAACTCATTCACTCCAGAGTGATAGCCAATACCTTCGATTACATGCTGACTATAACCTCAGACCAGATCAAAGTACTTCGCATCATCATGGCGAAATGCCACAGAACTTTGAAGCAGATACTTCTATGCCACCTTGCTACTTTTGTCTTTATGAATAAAGTTGTGTGAACGTCCAGTTGTATGACCTTCAATTGCTAAAGTCATGTCATGTAAATACGGGTGTTTCCAACTGGTTCAGTGCGCAAAGGAATTGCTCTATTTAATTAAAGCGACCATTATTCAATGCCTAATGCTAAAGATGAAAAGTACCAAATTGTATCCTACATTTATCGAGTCATCGTGAACATAATGCGTTTTGTCCTATATTACTTTGAAAATATATGCAAAAAGGAACTACTTTAAAAACAACATCAAGGGCTATGCATTATATGAACAAAATATTACGATCCTTGGTTGTATTCAATGTAACAAAGAAAATATAGCATATGCTTCTAATCGGAGCGATAAGATTGAAGGTAACTATGACCTAACAATGATATCATAAGATTGCCATACACAAGTATGCCACTACAATATAGCCACATACATACAAAACGCAGGAGAAGCTAAACTGGCAAACATAATTTACGAAAGAACTTTACTGTAACCTTGACAGATAGGTAGGCCACAGATAACCTTTCCCAATTACGACCCCACCCCAATATAACGTTTATCAAATTTTCATTTACCCGCAGTATATTTTTAGTTATAGTTTAGGCGACCTCTTCTTCAGACTATGACCATTAGGACGACCCCGAGTATCGACATAACTGATCACGCTGTTAAGGGGATGTAGTTGATGTGACATCCCTGATACATCCAATGTGGATTACAAATGTAAAGTGCGTCGGCGGAGCGGTCAATTTCTGACAAGGCCCTGAAGCATTCCTGTTCACATGGGACTGATTGATTACATTCATCAAATCAGTTAATGCTGCATATGTAAAGGGAATGTAAATGACAGGAAAAATGGGGGTTTCTGAATGGATAATTATGAGATACTGTCTATATTGTCATAGATGCGGTAATGACAGTTTCATAGACATTATAGCTGTGTATATTTGCAAGAACCGTATAAAGGTTTTATATAAAGATAAATCAATATTATGAAATACGAAATCCATTATTGATCATTGAGGATAATTAGATGGATCACACCAAAACAACATATTTCTCCAGTCAACAAGCAATCTTATTGGCTTACTAGTATTACTAGTATTACTAGTATTTTCAAGCAAAATAATACACAAAAACAATCTTAATCAATGAAGATAAGTATAAATGTCCTCAGAGGTTTACATAAACGTCTCCTTCTTCTTTGTTGCTGGCTGTGATGCTGGCTGTGTTGCTGGCTGTGATGCTGGCTGTGTTGCTGGCTGTGATGTTGGCTGTGTTGCTGACGTTCACGTAGGTGTCTGGAGATGCTAGCTTCATATCGACGATGTCGTACAGGGATGCCACGTCAACCTAGGCAGAAAGGCAATATATATATCTGTCTCTGATACCATTTCTTTTAATATACAAGTCCCGATATTTAACAATAAAGGAATATTGAACTGCATGTTTGCATCACTTCTAGTGTTACAAATCGCATTATTTTACTTTCCGTAAAGGCAACAAATTGGTTTCAATGGCAGGGATCTGTGACCCCATGTCCCGATGGCGTGGATCATCGCTCATATTGTAGAAACTGGTTGTTGTGTCTTAAATATTTATTATCATTGAATAACAAAGGCATCACTCACTCACTCGTTCACTCAAATTACAGCTGTAACTATTCATAATGTATATACCATCTTACCTCTGTTAGGTCTTCATCATGCAATATGTGGGCCACACGGTTGATGTTGTTGAAGATATCCACTTCATTGTCGTGAATCATTCCTTGAAAGATGTTCCTGATAACACACAGCATTGCTGCAAACTTCCTGTCCCCTTCACTGAAAAAAAATCGAATGATCTGCAATCCCATAGAGGAGACAACGCAGCAAATAATTTGTTATAGGTTAAATCTGGGGACAAATAATATTTTTCGTTTTATTCTGAAACAAATATATTTGTTCACCCCTCCTTCAAACCAAGTTGTCGTTCCCAAAGGGTCTCCCAAAGTCGATCAGTTCGTATTTGTTTATTTGACATGCCTGCATAATTATGAGTTACATCTGTAAACAAAGGGATGTGCAGAACGTTATGACTGAAATGGCTTGTATATCACGAGACAGACATATTAGATAAGATGTGACCACCATCGAACGTTCAGTGTAAACCAGGCAATTATGACTAATAATATAGGGGTAGATTCTTAAACGATTAAAGTTAAATATTTATACATATTATGATGTTTTTATTTTTTATTATTTTGAAGAAGAGATTACGTTACAATAATAGCTGTCAATATTGGCAGTAGACGTGAGATTCGTGCTGAATTGAAATTTATGTACCCGAACACAACAGTCACAAGCTTTTCGCTATTTCCCTCTTGTGCAGAGTCAACCACCTCCACCAGATCTGGCAATGACGTCAGAGAGGGGCTTTCACTCTTGGACACGCATACCACATGTATGTCTTTAGCTTGAGAGGTCACCTGTTCCTGTGTAAGATACAATAACAAAAAACACGCCCCATAAGGTTGTGGGAAATTGAAAATAATTCTGTCCATTGGCTTTTCTATTTGGGATTCACATGGATTATTAACTCCTGCAAAGGTAGATAGCTGCAGTGTATTTGCACTTGGAATACCTGGGAATGTAGCCTGACCACAAAAAGTCTTATTGGTGATACGGTAGATTAGATATAAAAATAACACGATAATGGTAATACTCAATTCTCTCATGTGACACATTACATGTATGATATACATTGTTCATATGTAAATGTGACACTTTACCCGAACGTTCACTGCAATGTTCAGCATGTTTGTTGCTTCAGTTAGATTTGTTTCCCCAATGTAAGTGAGACATAGAGAGCCGCATTCCAGACACTGGTTGGTTGACGAAGGGCACATGCGTTCTATGTCCTATGTGAAACAGTATGCATAATAATCACAAATAGTTGTTACATATAACTCACACACGTCACAAGAGACAGTGTATTCATGGAAATTATGTGCAGTTAATCTTCAATAATAAGATAAACGAATGTAAATGCTTCCATTTTCTAACATCTTAAAGGAGGAGGTATGATAAGGACCCTTTTTGGCCCAAATGAAAAGGTCAACATTTTGTAATATCGGTATGGAAATGATGATAACTGTATAACAAATACTCTTTTCTTTAAAACTATTTCTTGAAGTTTTGCTAAACCCTTAAATTATGCAGATCCGGTTTGCGAAAATGAGCCCTTATCCTACCGCGTCCTGTTTGTTTTGTTTTTTCACCAGGGCATATAACTCGGCTGTTCTTAATGTTACATCACATGAGGCAGTGTTGCAATAATTTACAATTATTAGATACACGAATGTAAATGCATCCATTTTCTGATAAGGATGAGGTAAGATAAGGGTTCACTGAAAATCTCAAAAATTAAAGTTTGAAATATAAGTATGAATATTATCAGACATTCAAGTGGATGATAACTAGTCTTTTTTCAATCTTATGCCGGCCAACTTTAGACTTCTAAAATGATCAAAAACATGATAAAGTATCATTAATGTCATGAGTTAAAAGGTTAATTATTCAAAAACGTCCAATAATTTTAGTACGAGTATGTCCGTTTTCCATATGTTTGTATTTATCCACACGCCAGTGAAAATCAAAATATGTTCAAATAACGCTTCTCGAAACACTCTAAAATCAGCCTTTCTACAGTTGTACCCCTACTTATGCCGTAGGTCTGCTAGTGTTGCCGTAAGTCCGAAATCTGCAATTGTTTAAGATATATTAACATTTCTGATAACTTTCAAAACAATTTCCGAAGTTTTGCTCAATTCTTAAAATATCTGGTAAGACAAAATAGACCCATATCCGACCTCGTCCTGTTTTATCTATTTTTCACTAGTGCAGATAACTCGGTCGTTTGGCTCTAAATATTATACATGGTCCATAAGTGCAACGAAGCGAATTCATGTTTATCTAACATGTTTAGATTACATTAGCAATTGTACAAAAATCATGTATACATTATCATTTCATTAGTTGGTTGAGGATTCTACTTCCATGTTAATCTTGGTGATATGTATATTCCCTATCTTCCATTATATGGCTATCAGAGAAATGGAAACATCCATAATCTGCGCAACACTTGGCCTTCCCCATAAAAATGACAGTCGAAATTAACCTGATCCATGAGAAACACCACAGACTGCTGCAAGAGACGTTAGACCAGTATTGGTGTATATCGTGAGCTGAAAGGTTTACCTTGGTAGCTCCTGGGAAGAGAACAACCACACTGCAGTTAATGTCCCTGATCAGGCTCCAGAATCCTTCCATGTTCCTGCTGCAGGGTGTCTGACTCACCACGTAACCATACCGAGACATGTGGGACTATTGGTAGGGAAATAGTTAAACACATATACATTGTATCACAAAAATAAAAGAGACTGAGCCCTTGCCACCTTCATATGAAATCTCTGCCAAAATCAGAGTCGATTGTACGATTCCGACTATATCAAGGGCATGTGTTAATGAATCATTATCAAATAGTCATGAAAACAGGTGTTCGCCAAAAGGTGAGCGTATCCTGCCCCACAGGTGTCATCCGTCACAAACACATGTAAAAGGCAAATTATGTGAAAAAGGCAAGTCGCCATAAAAGCATTTTTAGGCGGAATTTGAAACTTCATTTGTAATAGTAATGTGTTTTAAACAAGTGTGTCAGGATGGAAAGGGACATTGCTGTAAATAATTTCCAAAAGGTTTTAACCCAAATTACATTGATAACAGAACATACCATCTTATACATAACTCACTTGCAAAATAAAAGCAAAATGGTCCAACTGTCCATTTATCACCAATCTCCCTGGTAACTCAGCTGCAATAAAACGTTTATTGTCATGATCCTATATGCGAATGTAACTGTTGATGTATGCTGAACACGATATTGCAGGTTGTTCTATAATGTGAAACAAATACGTGTTCTAACAAAATGACCTGCTCAAACATATAGAGAATCTCACCCTCGTGTCTTTTGATATCAAATATATCAACGAGTGTTGAAATATTTGATATAAAAAGACACGAGGGTGAGATTTTATTTATCATCTTCATCATTCTTCCAACTATTTCAGTTTGTAGACAGTAAAAAAGCAGTGTCTTACGCGTAAAAAGTACTGCTAACTGCTTCAGTAGCAGAGCCATTTGTGATGTCATTTGATTGTGACGCCATGGTAACAATGACGTCACAATGGTCTGCAAAGCATTGTGATGCAATTTCATCTCACCCAAGCGATATATCCTGTGGGAGTCAGTTTTGGATGATAAACAAGTATACATACCATTTGGATCTTGTTTGTCTCTCTTTGCCCTCATTATCTGCATTGAGCAACGTTACAGGTTCAGAATAATTATCTCGCTATAATGTTAATGTGCTCAGTTTGCTTCCGTCGAAATGTGAATAAGACATATATATTATTCATATGTTACTGCAGTACGTACTCATATATACCAAAGCCATGTATGTATATACAATGTATTCTAACTTAAATGATTAACTTCAAAGGAGGTAACCGACTTATCCACTTTAGGTGAAATCGTACAGCTATATTTCAAGTCCAATTACCTGCAGCAGTTCAACAATCGAACAGCTACCGAGATTGAATGTTTGGGCTATCTGTCGTCTTTCTAGAAATTGCTGGCAAGGTAGACCCTGGTCTCCCATAGCAACTGCCTCCACCAAAGAAGAATAAACACATTCATACTGCTCCTGCAAAAAAACATGTTTCAATAAATCCCTTGTTAAATAATAATTTATTGTACAATAACTTCAGTTGTTTTGTCATGTGTGCAAGTGGAGGTAATCAATAAATAAACAATATTATCTTGTGTTCATTCCCACAGAGAATAAACAATATACAAATGACACAAATATAGTATGTATGAACGTGTTTACCTTTGTTTGTATCATTCCTTTCCTTTGATCTCTCAGTTTACACACAAAGTCAAAGATGTCAACTTCATCGTCAGTCTGAATTTTGTCCAGATGGTAGTCCAGGGTAATGTACGTTCCAGTTCGGCCAATACCAGCACTAAGCAGAAAGGTGTGTATATGAGTAAGTCTTACAGTTGTATGTGAAAGTTTCATAGTAAGACATGTACAACTACATTATGCCATTAAAATGTGTTTAATGTCACGCAATGTGTGGAATAATAAAAATGTATAACCCCGTTGAAATATAGTTGGAATTCAATTTCAGTAACTGTTATGTCTTCACTGACAGCTTCGAAACGTCACTTAAAGACGAGGTATGCTGATTTTGGTACTCGACAACAGTTACATACAAGAACTTTGGTCGACTGTTTTGTTCACTCTATTGTCAATGCCCTCCTATTGGTAAATTTAATACAGTCTGCCTCTCAAGCAGTGTGTGAATAGTGTTTTGAGTTCGCATAGTCAGATTGAAGAGAACATGGGTAATTGCACGTGTAGCACACACCTATCGTTTTAGTAACGAAATGAATGTAGTATTACAATGTGTGTTTGACTTCCGTGACCAAAGTAGCCATTAACACCCTATAACAAAGGAATGGTATACCTGCAGTGCACAAGAAGAGGTCCATCTTGACAAGTGGGGGCCTTCCGTACATGCCAAATGAAATTCAGCAAAGACGTTACTTCCGGAACTGAGTGGTCGGGCCATGCCACAAAATGAAACTGCGTGACGATCCGACTTTCTTCTGTCTGTTTGAACAGACAAGATAAGATAAATACGTAGACATAACAAAATATGCACGAGAACGAGTGACACAGTGGTTACGTTGCCGGGATTCTCTGTGCAGATTTGCATCGTTAGCCGTTCAATGATTCGATAGGTCTGAGTCCATGATGCCTTGAAACAGTGATTCCGACATTCTCCCGCCTGTTATAATAAATATGAAGACAAAACATATTTTAAGTATCCAGTTTCAACCAAGAAATAAGTTTGTACATTTCGTCATAACAGATGCAGGGTAATCGGTGTTCTAGACTTCTCTGTGAAGATTGTTTCATAAGTCGTTCAATGATTCGCTGGGTCTGAATCCTTGATCCCGTGATTACGATACCTTGGTCTGTAAGCACCATATCCGTGCTGGTTGGTTTCAGTAACTCTCTACGATTTGCAGCGCGTTGGTGTTTCCTCTGACACACATCGACATAAGTTAATACTTGTCAAGGTGGCATAAAAACCATCACACATGTCTCGTTTTGCCACTGCTTTTCTACAAATAGTTACGTACTAGTATGTCGGAAAACCTTTGTTAACAAATGTCTTCAACTTATACATAACACATAGTACACTCCAGGATTATAAGCCCTCTTGACTGTCTGTAATTCAAGTTAAGTGATTATACACCTAGAAATTATCACAGTACTGCGTACTCTAGGTTCTTTTCCATTTTAAACAGCGATTTGTTTGATAAATGTTTTCACGAAACATATTTTTTTGCTTACAATATGACATACACATATTGAAAAAAGGTAAAAAAGGAAACCGGTTATCTTATATTATAAGTCAACACAAGAGAGTTGCCCACCTCGATTATCCATTGGCAAAATAACAGGCAAAATAGCGGTGACAGTTCTATGAATGGTGTTCGCAAAAAGGGTAAGCATGTACTGCCCCACCGGTCGCACTCTCCAGTCACACAATTTGCAGAAAATAATAAGGGTTTATATTTGAGGCCTTACGCCGAATTTGTTTGTTGCCTTATGACATGTTTTGTAAATATTTAATGGCGACATAAACTGCCGAGCAAATGAAAGTATGCACCCATGTTTGATTGTGACTAGAAATGAAACAAACAAGGGCCTGTTATTTGATGGTGATGTATGTGATGCTGGTATCACAGGCTATATTACATGCATCATATCAACGAGGTTCTGACATGTGACGCGTACATGACGTCTCAAGGGATATATGGGAGTTGCAATTTCACAGTAAACAGTGATGAGCAGAGTGAAGTGTGAATTTTCAAGTGCAAACTTTCCTTTGCCCGGCAGTTTATAATGGACAATACTTTCGTCGCTTCTTTGACTTATATAATAAGAAAGGGTTAGAAAGAGAACTTTTGCTAGGTGTGTAAGCTTACGTGTCGTTCTGTGACAGAGAATTCCCTGATGATGTAATGAGAACGTGTGTCCCTTCTAGCAACAGTGATGGTTAGGTCTCCGATGACGAAAGGACGTTTCATACTCCAATACTGTTCACACTTGTCCTAGAGTAAACAATGAGAACATAACTTTGAACAATATTTAGGCTTTGCTGATTAACACTATCAGAGACACTTTGTTGCATATTGCATACTAATTATTCTCATTATAACCTTACAGCCAGGTTATAATGTATTTTTCTTAACTTTCTTTTTGATAGTCTGTGAGAGATATAATATCCTTGAGACATTGAGGATAAGATTTAGTTTACCTGAGTGGAGCGACAATCTTCAGAGGTAAACGAAGGCCACATAGACAGGTATTTGGCCTACGCCTTTTGTGAAACGTATCCCTACAAAAATATATTTATTACAATACCTTCCCCTTTTCAACAAGGTGTGTAAGCATGACGATCTTGCCACATTTCTTCTCCCATATCATCCTCCAGAAGTCTTTCAGTGTCCTTTCTTTTGGGGCTATATTAGTACAGAGCCAAATCATTTTACACCCTGTTTCTGGATACATTTCTGGTAATATTTTCCGGTAAAGTTAAACGGACCACTTAGGGAACTATTTAAATTAATAAAGTATTTTCCTGATGAGCATTAGTTCTTTGAGTAACATTTAGATGAATTATTTAGTCATCATACCATCCATCTTTAAAATTCTACTATTGAAACTGATTTTACTACCTTGTGCTGCGATGTATGCCATGTCCGTTTTAAATCCCTGTTTGAAGAATAAATTACCTGTTTGTATTGAAACTCTTCTCAAACATTTCACATTTGCAACGTGTTTTAGAAAGAAAAAGCTATGTGAGACATTATGTCGAGAAGTATAGTTGACATTGAAAGTAATATTATCTTATACCCCGCCCTGATTAAGTCAGCCCTGATGTTTTGTTGATAGTTACGGACATGTCAAGGAGTGAATGAGTTAAAATTCAAGTCGGATTGGCATAATATCAGTCAAATATTGTCGAAAGTCTGTTACATCCTCAAGATGGAGCCACATTCCTGATCCGTACTTACGTTGATGTAGCTAGCGTTGATATAGGTGGAGGATGGGTCTCCTGGCAGGAAACTGAGAGCCACTCGGTTGTAGTCATCTGATTGGTTGAATGAATAAAGACTCATTAGACTTAAGGAAAACACATGGCAGGCAAGTGCACGTTGAGGATTCTGCAATGTTACTCAACATTCCACATGTATCGTATCTGAAACGTCCACTAGTTGCAAAATATATAGAACACTGTGGAATAAACCATTGCTGATCATTTTCGCTATCAAAGATTATGTTTTATAACCTAAGTAGTAGATTATGATGGATATTTTAGGTTTCATTTATTAGTTTCTCATTCTCTTTGGAAAGTGAGTTTAACACCTTTTTGATCATAATTTCAGTTATATCACGGCTTATCTGCTTGAGTCAGTGAGTTGGGTTTAACACCGCTTTTAACAGTATTCCAGTTATATCGCGGCGTGTCAGCTAAATGTGAAAGGAAAGCCCGAAGTGATGCAGGTCTCAGACGTTTACCACTTCGGTGAAACCCACGAGCACGGGTATGGTGCTGACAAACCTAGAAACATAATCGGGGCGATCCGGGGTTTTTCGAACCCACAATCATAGGTTTCTGGCGTCTCCAAGGGACGCAACTCTGCACAGCGAATCACGGCGCTTTAGACGACTGGCCCACCCGTGCCCCCCGTGAGATCACAAGAGACAGTTGTTGCCAACGCAAGCTTCAGATAAACGATATGATTGTATGAAACTTAACACCAGGAATAATTTTGTGCGTGAGATATATATCTGATGTGCAACTGTACTTTATTAGTTCATGTTATCCAATTTCGACCACGGTATTTGGCGCAACTTTTTTTTCGAAACCCACAATCATAAGTTTCTGGCGTGTCCAAGGGACGCAACTCTGCTCTGCGAATCGCGGCGCCTTAGACGACTGGGCCACCCGTACCCCCGTGTCGTCTTGAAGAAGACGTAGGTCTTTGGTGAAACACACGAGCGGAAACACAATCGTGGCGAATCTGAGATTCGAACCAACAATCATAGGTTTCTGGCACACATAAGAGTTGCAATTTTGCACAACCAAATGCGGCGTCTTGGGTAACTGGGTCACCCGTACCCGATCTTGTAATGATCAATATCAAATGGACAGAAAACATACATGGGTAGTATGACATGTATCTGTTTTTCCCTTTGTTCATGAAAACTCTTGATTCGTCAAATGTGTTTGTAAATCCTGCAGGTAAACTCTGAAAATATATAGTTGATTATCAGTTATTAGGTAATGTCAAATTCATGTTACATTTAATTCCGTAGGTTTGATTTTGTTTAGCACATTTCCATCCACGTTTTTAACACAAAATAAGACAAAATCAATTAAGAAAAAGTACCTTTTTGACAAAAAACTGCCATTTGTTTTCTATTCTGTTCTAATAATGAAGAAGATACAATTTTAACGTCATTCGATGAAGTACTTTACCTCATATTCACTTTTAAATCGTGTCTCTGTCTGTGTTACTTGTGCTACATGTTCCTCTAATGCAGCTGTTGTTATTGAAGTACAAATGATGGGTTCAGGCTGGGCGGGCACGTTTTGAGCTTCACCCTTCTCCGCATCATCGTGGGTTGTCTCTTCAGCAACACGTCCGATGTCATTTACCCTTGCACTTTCGCCATGAAGTTGCACAACAACATTTGCAACTGCATGAACGAAAGAGAAGACATGGCAGACCAAAACAGAAACGTAATACATTCAATGTCCTGCAAATACCCCTACATTATCTATCATTTTGAAAGTAGAATTGTAAGCCTTTTTGTTACGGAATTCAACAACAGTGTTGAAATTTCATCCAGCAGTTTCTCACAATATTGACAAGAAGTATTGACTCTTATCATGCATTGTCCTTTTAGTTGACAACACGGATTACATGTCATTTATTTGAAGAAATAGTGAGTGAGTATGATTTTACGCCGCTTTTTGCAAATTGAATATTCCAGCAATATCACGGCAAGGGACACCTGAAAATGGGCTTCACACATTGTACTCATGTGGGGAAACGAACCCGGGTCTTCGGCGTGGCGAGCCATCGCCCCACTTGAAGTAATAGATCCCGCGAGTCAGAATGGAATTTCATAACCCATTGCTCTTTAAGTATTTGACATTCACGTGAATATCTGTCATACTAACCATTACAATCTTACAGCTTATAGTGGGGAGCTTGGCAGTGAAAGAAGTGGGATTACGAACAATGCAACATTTTGACGACACAACGACTTTCGAATGCATGCCTTTTGAAGATTTGGTTCTGCGAGGCAAACGTACATGCACTAAAATCAATGCTAAACAAAGATAATTGCTTTGGTTAATGCTTTGAGTGAGTTGCTCGAAAACTGTACATATGTGAATGTGCCTTACAAACATTAGATCATGCACTAAGAAGCAAGTTCAATGGTGTTGAATGACAGAAGACGTTGGTAAAGTGGTGTTACCGACGCTGATTTATGTAATCTGTAACAAGTGGATTCCAGGAATAAATTTGAAAAAAATGTACGATTAACATGCAATATTAGTGTCAAATAGTATGCCGAGATCTATATACTAAGTGGAATACACTTTAGTAAGTGAATGCGATGTTAAAACGTGGCGTTACCTGTTCTAATTATGGCATCCTTCAGGGATATGAGCTTCGTACGAACCCAGACAATGGTGTCTCTAAGTAAAACGTGTTATATAAATAATACATTGCCTCTGACACAGATATTTACATAGAGTTAACAATGTAATACCATGAGTAAAGTCATATTACTCCAAAACATTCCTTGGATCTAATTTTTTCTTGATGCACGAAAACTCATTTCAGAATTCCTGAAAGGTTCTATCCTGCGTCATCATAACATGGAGTCAGCGGAACGTTACTTGATATTCGTCATGTACATATATTTTCGGAGAGATACATTCTTGTCGACAATCTTCATTCTCACAGTCAGTTTGAGGTTTATTGCTTTTATTACAAATTCGAAGTGTTCGTTGTTCTAGCAAGCTTCAATGATGTAATGTAGTCCTCAACAATATAAGAAAGCGACTGTGTTATAATATAACATTGTTGTCACAAGAGTTTCGAGTTTCTACACTAAATATGCACTTCTAAACCATAGCTAAACCAAATACATATTGTTACTAATCCGTTAACAACAATATATAAATCCACAGTGTGTGTTGCCCAACAAATTAGTATTCAAAAGTGCATTGCAAACGCTCGACCATTGAGAGAAATAGATTAGTATTTGATCCCCACAGCACATCACATGCTTGTGAAACAAATCTGGACACGCCAGAAACCCATGATTGTGGGTTGGAATCCTGGTTCGATCCGATTCTGTTTCTAGGTTTGTCAGCACCGCACCCGTGCACCCGTGCTTGTGGTTTTACCAAAATGGTACACGTCTGAGACCTGCATCCCCTCAGGCTTTCCTCCCACAGTCGACACAGATGACATGCCGTGACGTAACTCGAATACAGTTCAAAGCGGCGATAATCCCAACTCACTCCCTCATTCAATTACTCTAAAGTTCAATTGTTGTTGTTTTTCAGTAATGCATGACTACCTTTTCACGAATATAGCACATGCTGTGATGATAGCAATTGTCAGAATCAGCATAAACGCCACAAGCCCAGCTACTACTGTAAAACAAAAGATAGAAAACACCCACAGTGGCCTATCAACAATGTTTCATTTGTTTGTCATGTTCACCTGACGGCAGGAACGTATAAAGAATTTATCTCCCTAATAATTATATGATTACTGTCGGTGGCCGATAATGTGAAACAACACACAATCCTCATAATTACATGTTTGACAAAGTAGACACAATTTATTAATAACAACTTCTTTAATACTGTAAAGGTGACGTTTCGGTATAGATCATTATACCGTTGTCAAGCAAGACTGAATGAGGAACATGGTACAGAAATTTCGATTCAAATTAATTACAAAGTTGCACGTTGTTTTCATAGAGCTTCTAAATAGAAGTAGTCGGATAAGAGTTAGTTTCATCACTACGCCATCAATGTCGCTATCATTGTCTACCCTTTCAGACAAAGAGGTTACGTGGCATTTCATTCCAATCAAGTTTATGACGAAAGCGTAGGTCATCGCTTCATGATTACATTTGTATAACAATCGACGTGTTGTACAAAGATCGTATTGTACTGACAAAGTGACATCGCTCGATAAATATAGATACCTAGATGTTTTATTCATTTACATTTGTAGACATAGGATATAAACTATATGTTTGGTCGGATGCACGCACTATTATTTGGTGAGTAATCCACCTGTATCTTGTTATAACCAGACTAACAGAAAATGATAGTCGTTCTGCAGATACCCAGAATTACATGTTCTGTTTCGTGAGATATTAGAGTATATCCCAGTTACAACACATAGTTGATACGAAAAGATATCTAAACTGACTCTAATTGACTGTCACACGGCTAAGATACAGCTCTGTACCAAACGATGCCTTGATTAGAGAATAAGATAAACATTACCTCCCTTTCCCAAAGACTATTGTGGCAGATACATATTATTGTATTATATAGTAATGTAAATATTAGTTTTAAGTCATTTAAGCGTTGCATTGATATTTGTATAATGACAGTTGCTTTAAGAATTGCAGGTTTATTATTTCTGATTTTAACTAATGAATGTATTTTTTCTATCTACAGGTTTGGTCATTTTGATACAGACTATAGTTATAAGGACACAGAAGTTTTCAAAGTTGGGTCTATTATTAGCTCTATAGTTAGTTTCATTCTAATATAATTAAGGGTAGATAGGTAGGGCTACTACATTATTACGTGGCCTGATTTAATGAACACCGATTGGATCATTCAAACTCTTGCCCTCTTTCTTCACATTCACCCTTTGCACCATCAGGATTGTAATACCATGAAGTCATAAAGAGATGCAAATACCTCACAGGTTAGTTTAATCGTTTACATTGGTTTATGAGTATGTACACTTTATATGTTATATTTGTATTGTGTGGGTATAGATAAAACCAGTTAATTCAACCTTAATAATGCTAAATCTAACCTAAATGTAATTAACACTTTAGTTAGGTTTTAGTGCATTTCGGAGTATAGAATTAATATAAAAAACTATCAAATAACTCATATAATTCATTCAGGTATTTATATTTTCCCTATGAGTGAATTGTTGCATGTTTGAGTGATTGATTGACTGATTCCATATATGAGAGGAAGAATAGTGTATATGTGAATGTAACTACGAATGTGATTTTAGCCTAAGTTGTTTTGATGTGTTCCATGCGTTTGGAATGATAATAGATATGTTGATTTGCAGTTACTGTAGAATTAATGTTGCATATTCTTTAAACAGATTTTAGGTACGCTTGGTATATCTGGCTTTGCGGAGCTTAGTGAACGTCGTGTGCACCCTAGTGCCATACACCGGATAGGAACAATGTGATGTTGCATTCTCGTATATGTTCCATTTGACATGCGTATTGCATTAAGACGCCTGTGCCATATATATTTAATTTGAAGATATGAGTTAATCAAGGAGTTATCTCCCCGTGTTGTATTGTCATATAATCTATCATTCATCATTCACCTAATTTGTGTAATGGACTGTTTTTAAGCCTCAAGTATAATGTATGACGCTGTATTTATTGAATGATATATTGTTTCAGGGTGTGTTAATTGACAAAGGAATAAAAACGTTCTCACGCCGTAACCAGTGTCTTGGACTTTTGATTTTGCCCCAACACTAAAATCGTTTACACTATGCCAATCCTGTTCATGACTAGATTCTGACAAAGATTGAGGATGACTTATGCTCTGGTATTCCCAAATAAAACTGAACCCAAACTGAACAATAAAGACCTACATGTGAAGGCCCAATATATTTTACTGTAACTTTCTGCCCGAAGCATCATATAATAACATTTCTTTGGAAAGAGGCAATCGGACATACTCAATAACTTGATCCACTTACCAATAAGTGTTTTATATGCATAGGGATATAAAGGATAACCCCAAATTCACCTCGAACCGAACCATATTGTTTGGTGTTGACGATTTGACACCGAGAAAGCGCCTGCATTCCAATGTAAGTATGGTTTCTATTTCATCCTTCTGGTGTAGACCCCAGACTTCGGAACCATAGAGTAAAATTGGAGCTATTTTCATATCAAATATTTTAAAAGATAGGTCATGTCGAAGAGGATGATATTTGACAATGACGTTAAAATTCCAAACATTTCCTTTTTAGCAGCATTAGAGAAATGACTTGCGCAGGACATACTTCCAGTAAAAGTGACACTGAAATACATGTTCTTATAGGAAAATTCAGTCTCCAACTTTAAAGCTTCATAAAAACCATATCTCATTTATCGACAACACTGAGCCTTACTTTTATCCAAATTAACGTGTAGATCATAACCAATGCAATACTTATCTGGAACGCCATTACGCTTCTGAAGTCCTCCTAAGGTATCTGAGATTAGGATATTATCAAGTCTTTGACAGGCATTTAGAAGTGATACACACAAGGAAGAGATTTTGTGGATGTCAACTTCTTTATTATAAGTAGCACACCGTTTCGGAGTATATACTTACTCC
Organism: Haliotis rufescens; assembly: GCF_023055435.1. NCBI lineage: Eukaryota > Metazoa > Mollusca > Gastropoda > Lepetellida > Haliotidae > Haliotis > Haliotis rufescens. The sequence continues at coordinate 9,118,630 of NW_025963890.1, forward strand.
TTCATCAGGTGTAGAGTAAGCATATACTCCGAAACAATGTGTTCCTCCTAATAAAGAAGGTGACATCCACAACTTCGCTTCCTTAGAATACTGTCGACGCAAACAATAACAGGAATAACTCTCAGATAGTTCTCTTATAGTAGACCTAAAACCTGTACTACTTAGAAGACTGGATAAAACCTTATTACACGTATATTTATAATCCCTTTTCATCTACAACGTAGTATCCTTGTAAACGTATTCCTTGATTTTAAATACGTAGATAAGGTGATATCGTTCTAGATATTCTGAGACATCGTCCTCTCTCCCATCTGTGGTACTGACATTTAGAGTCAAACCAGGTTGCGAGTAACTGTTAGACTTACAAATGCTTTCCAAGCATAGATCAACTGCATAAATTGCGTCTGTGGAAGAGTTGATAGCATCATCTATGTTATCAGGTGGTAACAAAGTACATTGTTCAAACAATCAGCCACATTTGACAATACTATTTTTCCTCAAACTTTTGTAGTTTCAACATATGCCACACATAATGGCAGTTTTCACGAGACGCACGTGCGGCCCCTGCTGATTCGGCGGAGTCACGTGCTCGAAAGGAACAAGATAGTGCTGAGGATTCTGCTCTCGACCCAATATTGTTTTTTACAGTTGGATACAATAATGTAGTCATTTACACTGAAGTCTGAATGACCAATATAAGCAAAATCCCCCCTTGCTAAACCCGTACCACAGCGACCATTTAGAAGAGACACATCGACATGTTTACAATATATTTTCCGGCACTGTCTACAATGTCACATGATACTGTATCTTTGGTGATACCAAAGGATCAATTTGAGATATACTCGTCACCTAAAACCTCGGCTATATCATCATCAATATGATCAAACAATGTCCCTGTCCGGGCGTTGAAATCCCCACCTATGAGGACATGCACATGTCTGTTTAATGACCCAATAACGTCTGTAAGGGAGTTGAAAAACGGCGTTAGCGTTGCATACAAAAGAATCCCAAAAACACTGAGATTGGAATCAAAGTCAGACATATTCATCTAATAAGTATATTAATAATTTAAATGATCGTATATCTAAATACAATAACATGGCGCTTTGTCAGTGTTGACTGTTTTCTCAAGTGGGAATCTTGGTTATTGTTTTAAATGCTGCAAAGTGCTGTCACATTGCGTGTACATTCACACGGCTTCGTTGTTAGAATTCTCTTAAGAACCATTATGAAATTTAGAACTGGTAACTTAAAAACCGAAACAGGAAATTTCAGCGTGTAGAATTAAGACTATATATGTATAATAGTTGAAAAGAGTGCAAAAGTAATATTATCTTGTCTATACTATGTTAGATAAATGTATCATGATATTCCCTGGCTAAGTTAAATATTTATTACTAACTTGGCTCTGTTGTGGTAACGAAGGTGCTGGAAATCGTGACATCCGTGTTCCCAGTTGTGGGCGTCTCAGTTGTGATGTTCCCACCAGTAGATCTTTGAATGTTAGTATTTCCATTATCTGCGAAATATGAGAAACCCAAGTATTCACAGAAGTAATATTGATGCAGTTTTCAATGAATATTTAAATGCCATTGTCATAACGGTACTCTTACTATTGCAGCATACTCTACGTAGATTGTTTCCGACCTAGTTAAAATGGCATACAATATTGTCGGCCTCAATAATTATCCCTCGCCGTGTATCTGTCCTGCCTAAAACGTTATAGCAAATGATTATTCAATGGAGTCACATACCGTGAAATGATTTTCAAGTAACAGCTCCAAAAATATACAATATCATTGTCTAAGGAGTGAGTGAGTGAATGAGTGAGTGAATGAGTGAGTGAGTGAGTGAGTGAGTGAGGAGGGAGGGAGGGAGTGAGGTTACCCCACCGCCCCTATGCAACGCGTGAGCGTTCTAACATCTGTAAAATACATTTAGTACTATATAACGTTTTCGAAATTAAGACAATGTGCATCCTTTAATGGATATGGGTTTACCTTCAAACACACAGTCTCTTTATAGCATCCATTGCATTTCCCCAATTTAAGGTTCACAAGGAAAGAATAAATCTTACGTGCATATTTCAACATTTTACATGAACATTGTTATACATTACTGTCGTGAGCGTTTCACTAACATTCAATCTCTAACACATAATATCTCTCTAATAATAACAGAATATCACTTAGCTTAGAGATTGTAGTTAGATAAATACAATACATAATTACGCGTACATGTATATATATTTATAATCATTGTTTTTGTCCCAGGCACTTAAAGTTGTCATCCACTTCGTTGTTAAACAAAGGATCATAGCAGGGTTGAACACTTTCTTACCATTGCTACAAACGTACTCTTCAATGTCGTGAAAAAGTACCACATGCAAGCAGTTGTATACGTGTCATTTAGGAATCGTTATAACTTGATATAACTAACTTGATCATCTCAGAATAATAACTTAAACTTACTTGTCGTGCTTTGGGATGAGGCTAAAACTGGTATGAAGGTCACCACAAACAGCCAGTTGAGCAGGACGGCCATACTTGTCGTGATTGAAAACACGGAAATGAAAACAAATGTTATCGAATTAAGGATGTGTATATATTTATTTATTTGGTATTGATTTGTTTTGATAGTCATTAATTGAGTTTTGTAGACAAAGACATGCACTGTATGTGTGAATAATGTAGTGTCAGTATCACTATGTCCTTAAAGAACGTGAAAATGTTTGCTTTGATAGTTATTGCGGCACACACTGGCGCAATGATGACTTTACACCCCTATCACATATATTGCATCATGTTAACGGACTTTTCTCTTGTTAATTAAGAAACGCGCTTAACATGAAATCAGACCACGCTGGCCCAATTCAGGTTTTTCGGTGCGGTTTTCATATTATTTGATATCTGTAACTACAACTGCGATATTGAGGTGTAGCCAATACATATTTATACATCAAAGTGACAATACCGCTACCGCTTCAATGACAGCGCGTGGAGCAGTACATCCAATGTTAACAAAGGATAAATACACAAATGGAAATAGTTTTTCTCGTTTTTGGATATTTTCTCAATGAAGTTGACCATTCTATGACATATGTTTATCTAAATGTGTACACTCGTCAAAAATGAAGCAGATGAAAAACATATGGAATATCTTAAAAGTACTGTGTAAGTTATGAGGAGTCGTATCTGGGTAGGGGAGTATTATTGAGGGGAATCTATGTTCACTTGTTGATAACAGAAGGGATGTTATTGGCTTTAACTTATAATAATGAAATTAAAACCCAATCTCACGTTAATTCTAAAATCTCATTCATGTGAATAGTCGTGCTCCTTTACACATAAACATAGCACGGTTACTTGTAAGGAAAGTTATCCAGCATACATTATGCATTTAAATTTTCAAAGGTGAAAGTGTTCCGTCCGCCATTTTCCTATGGTGACTTGATAACGCGTGTTATTAATAACACATTATATAATAAATTATGGCTCAGGTTTAAAGTACTAAGTTATGAATGAAAATTTTACCTAATAGGATACAGTAAAGAAATTCCGATTGTTTTTAAATTTCATGCACGGACGATCACGATATTTAATGACGAGCCAAAACATTATATTTCAACATGATATCCGACAGTCATCGCACCCAATGACATCCATTTAGCAGGTGGACTTATGCATTTTTTTCATAGGAAAAATTGCTTTCTTACAAAATGAGACATTTGCATGTAAACATTGCCTTAAAAGACAACTTCTGGGTTTTCTGATTTTTTAACCGACAGATCAATATACTTATTTACGGACAAAATTTTGAAATTCGTTTTTTCCCACCGACTGACACTCAAATTTGATTTGAAAAACTACAGCGCATAGAGAGTTTAAATAACGAGGTCCCCTCGGATCCTGCATGCTGTGCAGTTGGTATACAAAGAATGTTTGTTCACAATGTCATCCAGCCGCACGACCTTTCTCATTGCTTTTTTGTTTTTTTACTAGTCGACTGTCCCGTTCAGTACTTGAAGGAGACACGGGTGGGCCAGTCGTCTAAGGCGCCGCGATTCGCTGTGCAGAGTTGCGACCCTTGGGCACGCCAGAAACTTATGATTGTGAGTTCGAATCCCGGTTCGCCCCGATTATGTTTCTAGGTTTGTCAGCACCATACCCGTGCTCGTGGGTTTCACCGAAGTGGTAAACGTCTGAGACCTGCATCACTTCGGGCTTTCCTCCCACGCCGCGATATAACTGGAATATTGTTAAAAGCGGCGTTAAACGCAACTCACTCACTTACTCACTCAGTACTTGAAGCGGAAATCATGCAACATATAGCCTGATGGCGTTTGTTTGATAAATGTGTCTTTAATTACTTGCTTTCTGATTGTTATATATATCTATGACTGTTAACTTCATTGTCCTTTTGTAGTTAATGCGAAAGTGTTCCGTGGCGCAACTTCCGTCAAATAACTGAATGAAATTTCAAATAATCTGTGTTGGTATCAATTACAGTTGAAATGAATTCGTGTGCATGTATGAAGGAAATATATGTTTAAATAGTTTCATTTGCAGCACAGACGGCCGCTTTTAATTAAAAACAAAGACAGCAAAAAGTGAATTACTCTAGGTCAGTCATCCAAGTACATTGGTCAGTGGTAATCAGTAGAGGTGAGGTAAGTCGCTGACTGTTATGGATGCATATAAGGACTATATTGCTCTGAGTGATATTGTCTTTGTTATTGAGATTTAGATGCCATAACAGTGTGATAATTTAGTGTTGCAGTGACAACCCGATCTTCTTTCGTTGGCCCTTGCGACAAGCATTGGCTACTGGAGACATTTCTTCCCCGAATCACCAAGGGTTTAGAATGGTTTCGCATAGAAACTGACCTGGGAGTGGATCTTTTAATTTCATATGCTGGACTCATTTCGTGGTCCTACCAAGTTGAGTGTTTGCACAAGAAACGTACACAGCCCATTAACTGTATGATGAATTTTTTCACCATTTGTCGATTACCGAGTACTTAATACATTTACCTCAAAGTCAAACGTGCCTGTGTAAATGTATATCTTTTGCATGTATGGTTCTACCATTGTGTTACTGAAGATTTGACATTGCAAAGAATGCAAAAGGCATGCACAAACGCAAAGAAAAAAGTGAGACTTTAAAACGCAAACATATAATATATAAACACATACATGTATATAAACATCAGCGTACGTCTGACAACGCTACATGTGTGCCCGCAATTGACCTAAACATGAACACAACTGACTAGGCTTGTGTATAAATCCTGACTATCAGCTGATTATCTCAACCGTTGTACATGTCATAGTAATGGTGTGTCTGAATCGTACACTTTGCGATACCGCTGATGTTTCTACTGTCACGATCTTCATACAGTGATGTATCGTTGCTCATGATGTCAATAACTGGATTGTCTGGACCAGACTCGATAATTTACAGACCGCCATCTAGTAGCTGGTATATTGCTGAGTACGGCGTTAAACAACAAACAAATAAATAAGCAAACATACAGCGATGTGTATTCCTATCGTTTCTAAGGACAAAGATCTTAACATCAGCGTGTATGTTAAACAATATCTAGTGAATTCAAAGGATAATAAAGGAATTAGAGATTAGTATTTCATAATAAGCATACCTATTCACGATGGCAGCACGTGATTATAACAATAGACACCCATGGACCACATGTGCGGTGTTATATTAGTGGAGACGCCGCAGCGGATTTAAATTAAAGCGGTTTATCCATGCATTTCTCATACCTAACGTTTGATTGGAAAAATCTAATTCCATGCGTATGAGTGCGGTTATACTTACTTAAGTAAGTTTATTTATTTATTATCCGTTTGGAAGCTATGTAATTAGTAGACTATGCCTGGTGCAAATTGATACATTTTTGAGTGTTTGAAGTAATGGACTTTTCCTGGACTAATCACTGATATATCTGAATGATTACTGATATATCTGAATGATTTGACATTGATTTGACATTGTTTTCAATTTTGAATCACCATAAGACAAGATCGTCATGTTAGTTGTATTAAAATCCAGTTGATTGTCTATTATGGGTCAATATTGCCATGCGATCAAGAATTTTCTGTTGATGGATAATTAATTTATATTAACATTTGAATATAAATTATTGTACACTTAAGTATCCTTAGGTAATAATGGCAAACATACATGGGCATCTGATGTCAGAATACTATTATTTTCTCGTGGTTCTTCCTATGTTTGGATTGCCCAAGATGTTGGGGATAAGTTATCATTTGTTTCTACCATTAAGCAAAGACTCGTTGATATGTTCGTTCAAAGTTGGTCGGAAAGTACTAGATCCTCTCACTTTCTTTCTCATTATGCTTCCATTAAATCTGTGTTTGAACCTGAGAAATATTTAGCATTAAATGATACATCCCTTCTAAGAGTGATGTGTAAGTTTATAATCTCTTTACATTGTTTAAGAATACAAGATACTAGGAAGCACAAAGACATAGACTATTCAAATATTATTTGTACATATTGTCCATTGAAGACGAGTTCCATGTTCTGTTTATCTGCGATGCTTTTGCTTCCCAAAGAAAGAAATATGCTGAACCGCAAAAGAAACGTCACCCCAAGTAACATTCCATGAAAAGTTGTCATTTATATACCTGGGTAATTTTTGTCAAAGTTTCTATAATTTAACATTACCTTGTCCGGAAAAAATGAAATTTGATGATAAAAAAACAATGCAGATGACAATAAAACCGATCGCCCAAACGCATCACGGCAACGGCCATGGTAACCCGATGCACGTGAGTTCCGTGCAAATTGAAATGCACATGCGTTCCCTCATTTCTTGCCCTATAAAAATCCACCCAGATCGGATAACATTCATTCGTTATTGAATTGCTGCCACATACCAAGATTGACAGGAAATCAGCGACACGCCCTTGGACGATTGCAAGCTGGACAAACCGCCCGGCAAGTAGTAAATGCATTTCAAGTTCATGTAAGGACCATATGCAGGCTCCAGCAACGGCACCAGGCCACAAACACTACAGATGACCGACCACGTAGTGAAGACCAAGAGTCACAACCCGACGTCAGGATCGTCAGATTGTGCTACAGCATCTTCAAGATCGCTTCGTTACTGCTGCGGAAACTGCTCGACAGACCATGGGGACGCACCAGCGACACATTAGTGTGTCGACAATTGACGAGCAGACACCTCCACTGTCACAGGCCACACCGAGGACCCATTCTGACACCAAGTCATCGCCGGGGCCGTCTTCATTGGGCAACACAGCACCAGAATTGGCGGCAACAGCAGTGGAGTCCTCTTCTCAGCCGTTACTGTATCTTAACAGCAGATGGCAGAGAGAGTGAGTCTGGCGACGCCGTGGCGAACGTTATTAGGATGCTTGTGTTGTTGAGAGAGACTCGTGGGGTGGTCCGAGCATCATGGTGTGGGATGGAATTGGTCTTGCACAGAGGGTCGGCCCTGTGGTCTTCCAGAACATCGGTCCAGGGAGAAGAATGGTGTCACAGCAGCTCGGTACAATGATCAAGTCTTGAGACCACACGCCATACCTCATTTGGCACGTCGCCGCAACCACGAGTTTCAGCATGATAACGCCCGTGCGAGCGCAGCAAGAGACTTCCTCCAGCAGAATGGCATCAGAACGATGCAGTGGCCTGCCCTCAGTCCCGATTTAAATCCTATTGAGCACCTTTGGGACAAAATTCAAAGACGGCTGAATGACGTCCGACTTAGGCCGACAACTGCAGCTGAACTGCGTCAGGCGTGGGCTCAAGTGCCCATGGCCTTCATCAACCGCCTCATCCATTCCATGTATCGGCGTTGCACGGCAGTCATCAATGCACATGGCGGACACACGTGATACTGACTTGTGATGCCATTTTCTCAGAGACAAGTTGTGTTTCACTTTAAGAACATTTGACACTTTATTATAATTTCAACCTTGATGATCAGTTTTGTCAAGTTTCATCTTTTTAATATGTCTCAAAGTATGTTTACAGTGTTTGGACAAATAAGGTTTCTCATATATCTATCCATTGTGACGTTTCGTTTACGGTTCAGTATATTTGCCACATTTAGAAAGTACATATGTAAATCATCAAACCATGTACTATATACTCAACTCGAATGCCGTGTAACTATAAAGTCAGTAGCCATCTTTATCAAACACATTTTCTATAAAATTTCAAAGAGTTCATAATTTAGCAAATGCCGTGTCAGTCACCTGACTACCAACTTTATTCTGCTCACTGAATTGTTGTCAGGACCACAAGGCCGAAATACTGAATAAACACGTCTGTCTGCCTGCCTGCCTGCCTGCCTGCCTGCCTGCCTGTCTGTCTGCCTGCCTGCTGTCTGTCTGTCTGTCTGCCTGCCTGCCTGCTGTCTGTCTGTCTGTCTGTCTGTCTGTCTGTATGTCTGTCTGCCTGCCTGCCTGCCTGCCTGTCTGTCTGTCTGTCTGTCTGCCTGCCTGTCTGTCTGTCTGTCTGCCTGCCTGCTGTCTGTCTGTCTGTCTGTCGTCTGTCTGTCTGTCTGTCTGTCTGTATGTCTGTCTGTCTGTCTGTCCGCCTGCCTGTCTGTCTGTCTGTCTGTCTGTCTGCCTGCCTGTCTGTCTGTCTGTCTGTCTGCCTGCCTGCCTGCCTGTCTGTCTGTCTGTCTGTCGTCTGTCTGTCTGTCTGTCTGTCTGTATGTCTGTCTGTCTGTCCGCCTGCCTGTCTGTCTGTCTGTCTGTCTGCCTGCCTGCCTGTCTGTCTGTCTGTCGTCTGTCTGTCTGTCTGTCTGTCTGTATGTCTGTCTGTCTGTCCGCCTGCCTGTCTGTCTGTCTGTCTGTCTGTCCGCCTGCCTGTCTGTCTGTCTGTCTGTCTGTCTGCCTGCCTGTCTGTCTGTCTGTCTGTCTGCCTGCCTGCCTGTCTGTATGTCTGTCGTCTGTCTGTCTGTCTGTCTGTCTGTATGTCTGTCTGTCTGTCCGCCTGCCTGTCTGTCTGTCTGTCTGTCTGTCTGTCTGCCTGCCTGTCTGTCTGTCTGTCTGTCTGCCTGCCTGCCTGCCTGCCTGCCTGTCTGTCTGTCTGTCTGTCGTCTGTCTGTCTGTCTGTATGTCTGTCTGTCTGTCTGTCCGCCTGCCTGTCTGTCTGTCTGTCTGTCTGCCTGCCTGCCTGTCTGTCTGTCTGTCGTCTGTCTGTCTGTCTGTCTGTATGTCTGTCTGTCTGTCCGCCTGCCTGTCTGTCTGTCTGTCTGTCTGCCTGCCTGTCTGTCTGTCTGTCTGTCTGCCTGCCTGCCTGCCTGTCTGTCTGCCTGCCTGTCTGTCTGTCTGTCTGTCTGTCTGTCTGTCTGTCTGTCTGTCTGCCTGCCTGCCTGCCTGCCTGCCATCCGATAAATTAAGTGTCACGACCTGATAACCAAGCCGGAACTATTTTTTATCTTCATACAGCAATTCAATGTCTGCTTCTCAGTTAGATATCGACCAGTACAGTTAGATCTGTGTTTTCGATTTGTGGGTGATTATGTTGACAAACATGGCTGCAAATGAGTTGGCAACACATGGTAAATTGGACATTTCACTCAAACACTATATTCATACGCGATTTCTAAAGGGGTTTTTTTTAACGAAAATAAACATTTTAAGAATGACAGTATATGAAGTGAGTGAGTGAGTTTGGTTTTACGCCGCTTTTAGCAATATTCCAGCAATATCACGGCGGGGGACACCAGAAATGGGCTTCACTCATTGTACCCATGTCGGGAATCGAACCCGGGTCTTCGGCGTGACGAGCGAACGCTTTAACCACGAGGCTACACACATGACGCTGACACGTCGTGAGAAAACTGGAATACTGTTAACACCTGTATTGACCGCACCTCACTCACTAACTACAAAAGAGGTGGCAGATGTTTGTCCACAACATAATGTGCTATGTTTTGTCATACACGGGACTGAATATTTTACCAATACGGATTATGCTAATCGAAAAGATATATTTCCATGAGGATGTATTGCAAAAGTCGATATGAATACTATCTCGGGACTGTTGCCTATTTCGTCAGCAATGAATCACCAACAAGTGAAAGAGTTCCTTGTAGGAATTTCCTTATATTTAATTAGGAGGTGAGGCGATTATTGCACTTATATAGCGACGTGTATGTACGTGTGTGTGTTTGTGTTATGCTTGTACTAGTCCGGACTGATGCCGATGTATAGTGCTAACTCACTGAGATACCATGCCGCAGTTTAACATGAATACCCCACTCAGACACAGTATACTGACTCCGAGCCGACCAGTCCTTGTTTTAGCCCCCTAATGCCGAGCGCCAGACAGGGTAACAACATGCACCATCTTTAAACGTCTTTTGGTATGACGCGCCCGGGGATCGAACCCCGGACCTTGCGCTCTCCGGGAGGACGCTCTACCTCTAGACCACGGAGGCGGTCTATTTGATTAGGGGCTAATTGCAACGTCTCAAGTATAATTACAGAGAAATCTTTTCACTACACCTGAAACTAAATATACAGATACGAAAGGAAACCATGCATTGTAATGTTTTGTTTTACTTCTTTATTCATGTGAAAGTTAACAGAAGTTAGGAAAGTGTAAAAACCTACAACGCTGAATTGAAAAAGGGTCAATATTAACCAGAACGTTAACATACGAGAACAGTGCTTGACAAATATTGGCGACTAGCCAGTTGTTTTCATGTAGTCGTAATATCCTCAGCAGTTTCATTGTATTCTCAACTATCATGACCCGTGCGCCGAACATAAAAGTGGACAAGATTTATCATTATCAGCGACAATAATATGTTATGGTGATTCCTTATTTAGTTTTCTTTTCCCAAAGTTAAATACATGACGCGTCAAAAGTGTACATGATAGCTTAATCAATAAATGTGTTTGAAACAGCACATTTGTGGAAGCTTCATGTTTGAACATAATGATACGGATGGTGGAATGCTCTCCTTAAACTTATTCCTGTCAAAAATTACACTCGTTTGATTTTCAAAGCACATTACACATCAGCATTTACAAAATATAAGAAGAATAAACAAATCTGGGTATTATAAGTTTTTGTACGTTTGTCAAAGATATTGCTTGAAAGTTTACCAACTTTTCATAAAAGTGACAATTCATGTATACGTGTTTTACTTATTGCCAATGCAAACAGTTTACAACGTCTTGAAGAGTGAAATACTGAATTTAACGTTAGTTTTGTCACTAGATATGTTTATGATTAACGCCAACTTGTTAGGAGACAATTACAATGTAAAAAGTTACACATAACGTACTTGTTGACGTCTTACAAATAACTATGAACATAAACAATTTCTGTTTTACGACTGGTCATGTACTCTAGGGACGTACATGTACGATATGTCCTTGACATTGATAATATAAGAAATGCAAATTGCATTTAAGTAAAATCTTTGAAACGCATATGCATTGTGTTAATTAACAAATATAGGCATGTGACAAATATTACATTCGGGTAAGCACAACATGGACAACCATAAGCATAACAGAAACAAGTGCTATAATCATCTGGTGACCTCAAATGATCCGCAGAGCTGTATCAATGACCAGTAATTGCAAACAGCTTTATATAAATTGAAATAATGATGATTCAAAATTACAATGAATTCTAACATCACATAGGATTTTATTCGATTCTGACTGCTCAATCAGAGGGTTCAAATCACTACAACCTCATCTGTTTGAAACAACAGATTTAGCATCCGCATAAATGAAAAAAACTAAAGTTTGTAGAAAATTCGCTTCTTAATAATAATTGTCGAAAGGCATTTTGAACAAATGATGTACAAGTATTGTTTACAAAGTTCATAAACACACTACTCAAAGTATATGTGGCTGTATCAGTTCTGTTCCAAATTGAACATGACGCCGTCAGATCTACAAATAATGGGGTTGCTACAAATGTTTCACATTGTGAGTACTCGGATCAAGGCCTATTCCTTTGTACAAACAAACCCACACAATTTCGATGTCAAATTACGATCAATGTACCCAATGTCCCCGTTGTATATGTATAATGTACTTTATTTGTAAGTAATGAGAACACTAATCACTGGATCGAGTGATCAGTCTCGGTGACGTAGTTAATAACGTAAAAGCCGCACCCAATGGAACTTATGATATCAACTAATGGTTTGTCTGGTCCAGAATGGAGAATTGGTTACTGCGGCGTTTAACATTATTCACTCAATCAAATTTTAGTTCTTCATACTGTGAATTAACATGTGAAGTCTTCCGAGTAGTATGGGTTTCCATCGTGCAATATTCTTGATTCATCGACGCATCCCTGTACAAAGTTGCATCTCGTGACGCTGGTACAGCAGGGGCCTTCATGGCTGGTGTAGAAGATCCATAGTGTACGTTTTCTGCTACAGTGACGTTCACCGACATAGCAGGCACTGCTGACCTCGCTGGAGGCAAGGTTCCTGTCGGACCACCATGATTCCTGGGTCTTGCTGTGGATTGTCTGAGCGAAAATATACACACAAACAATATAGCATTACACAACATTTAGTTTCTCAGTTTATTAATTATTAAATAGTTATGTTTATACAGTCAACGTCATTTTACATTTTGATCTGAAGCGCAGCTATTTCGTGACACATGAGGGTCAACTGTGCACTTTGTTACAAAAGCATAACATTTGGCACAGTTTAAAATGTTTACATTCCAAATATTTTCAGATGTGCGGCCACACAAAAAAGTTCAATATGGCCGCCATGGAGGAATAAAATTCTGGTATAACATGCTGGAATGTATTTACCCAACACTACATCTGTAAAGTAAATAGTTTTATCATAATCATACTATTTATCTCTATTTATGAAATCTAAAGAGCGAAAACATGAAAGAAATATGCATTTCTTTCTTCTTCAGCATATCTTGTTTCATTGAGGTCAATTAACTATACCAATATGTTATACTCATATGGTGAATACAATGACAACAACATAATTTTAAAGAACAAATTTGCATTCATTGAAATGTGCAGTAAATGGCTACTGGTTTGCTTGGCTGGGGACAATTAAATGTGAGCATCAAATGTGCCAGTCACACTTTGCTCTGCACCCACCCACCCTCCTCCCCCGACCCCACAACACACACACATCCCTCAGAGGACGCTTCTTGAGGACAAAATATGGAAATTTCGGGTGACCCCATATCTGAAAATATTGGGAATGTCATCACCTACAACTGTGCCAAGTTTCATGCTTTAACCACAAAGTGCGCATTAGTTTACGAAACGGCTGCACAAAAGATCAAGATCTATAAATTAAGCATTGAATAACTGCTCATGTTCTCGAGTGAGTGAGTGAGTGAGTATGGTTTAACGCCGCTTTTAGCAATATTCCAACTATATCACGGGGGGGGGGGGGGGGGGGGCACCAGAAATGGGCTTCACACATTGTACCCATGTCCGGAATCGAACCCGGGTTTTTGGCGAACGCTTTAACCACTAGGCTACCCGACCGCCCCTCATGTTCTCGAAGCAAGGGAGTTGACTTATTATAGTTTCTTGTCCAGTTTCCACCCTTGCCGAACTAGGTTGGAATTTCGTTCTCGATTGTAGCGCCGCTAGGAGATATTGCGAGTTTTGTCCCTTCTATATCCCTTCTATTGATCAGTCAAATTCCACCTCTCATAACTTGAAAAAATGGCGGTTCCCAGTCAAGACGATCTGATCCACCATCACGATCTGTATTGTAATAAAACGGGTCGTACCTCGCGAGGGGTGCACCGGATCACGTAATTACATTGTACTTTCATTAGAAACATTAAACGACTTGGGAAATATCTGTCAACGCCCAGTTGACGGTACACATGTTTTACTGTTCAAAACGCGATTTTGTTTGGACCATGCATAGACTCGTTTGGCCAGCCAAAATACAACTCAGAAATTCCAGCCTTGTTTGGAAAGTTTGGAAAATGGGCTCCGTCGTCAAGATGATAACTACTATGAAGATATGTGTAGTATAATGAATACATTTATTGCTGCAGAAAGCAATTACTTCTACTACATAGATATTATAATATGTACTATTTAGTAATACTATTACGCTGAAACGTGTCTTACCTACTATTAGGTTGTTTAGTAATACTCCTACATGAAAAAATATGAAGGAAAACACGATTCTCAGTTTATTTGAGAAGCATTAGTGTTCTTGTTATGATAGAACCATGCTACGTCAATGGTAAAATCATTCTATGGAAAGATGTTTAAATGGTAAGCTAATTAATAATTTCTATATAGTTTCTAAAATGAAATATATCATATCAGAAACCTTGCTTTCAAGAATAAGATGATCAGACGAAGTGATTATATGAACACACTTCCTATTTTGGAGAATATATAATGAATCCGCTTGTGTCAATATTCTACTATTATCAACTTAAAAACTGATAACACTCTCTTCAATTTTCCCCATAATGTTTCACATACCTTCTCCCACAGATCCCACAGATTATAATCACAGCAATAACAAAACTCGGCACAAAGACCGCACTTGCAGCAATAATGGGCCATTCCTCTGAAAATAGAGACGGTGATTGTTTTTTTCATCGATTATTTTTGTTTTTCTGCAATGCAAGATTCAATGGTTGTTATTCAGACAACGAGAAGGTTACTATGTTTGTGAACCAGTTATTCAATCAATGCAATATGTCATTATTCGAAATTATTCACAAGATACTCACCAATACAAGTTCCTGGAATGCATTTTGTACAGGGTGCTGTGCAGTCTGAAATGGATATTATCGAAACGATATTGATTCCAGTCATATTCAAGACACTGGGAGACAAACGTCATCATGCATATGTTGAGACAAGGGTATGATTTTTAGATGTGTCTCTTTTGCAAACTGGAATTAATACAAAGATTTATTTGACTACGAAGCATTTAATTTGAAAATAGTCATTGAAATAATCCACAATATTACACTTGTTAGTACAGTTCCAAATATTCAGTTAAATAATTGTTTTCTTTTCTAACTGTGTGAGGTGGCTTTTGACTTATCTTGATTTAACCTAGAGGAAAACCACTACATATTAACCTTAAAGAGGTAATAGGCCGGGAAAGTAAAACATCAAGATTATGTTGATTTAAGAATGTACTTACTCGTACTTGCTTCGCCAAGGGTGACAAACTGCAAGAAAGTAACACAGCACAGCCACTTGAGCATTGCGACAACAGGTTTTACATATCAAAACTTTGCGATTAATTCCTCTGAAAATTCGGCACAGTAAATAAGAGAAGACCGCGTAAGAAAATATTGCGCCTAATGAGAAACTGTCATTGGTCGGTTCCGGTACAAGTTCACTTATTCAGGGCACAACGAAGCCTGAAAAAACTACCTAGTTCAACTAGATCACTGGGTGTCACCAGGTTCCAGGAAGGCTACTGTACCACCAACCTACTCAAAGTCGCTGTGTTGAATCAACAACACAACAGAGACATACGATTGATAAAAAGTCAATCACAAAGTATAATTTCAATCGTAACATTCTGCTGAACTGAACATGCCATTATTATCTATGTCATTACCACATAACATTATGAAGTTACAACATTGTGTAACAAAGGTCGTTGAGAGATTAACATTTTAATCACAAAGTCGTCTAAATGGATCCGGGGCGGTCGGGTAGCCTAGTGGTTAAAGCGTTCGCTCGTAACGCCGAAGACCCGGGTTCGATTCCCGACATGGGTACAATGTGTGAAGCCCATTTCTGGTGTCCCCCGCCGTGATATTTCTGGAATATTGCTGAAAGCGGCGTAAAAACATATTCACTCACTCTACATTGATCATCACAAACAACATCCTTGCTAGGGACGATTCGTGATTATTATTTGTAGTTTTTACAAACGTCGTTGATGACATGAAGGCATGCGACTTTTATGGGAACCAACTTCAATATTGTTTGTAATATTGATGTTTCATGACTACGTCTTGACCCTTCATCGGAATAAGAATTCATGTCTAAGAGTATGGTGAGGTGAGGTGAAATTCGGTTTAACGTCGCGTCCAAGATTATTGCACTTATATAGCGACGTGCATGCACGTGTGTGGCTGCTTGTACTAGTCTGGACTGATGCCGATTTATAGTGCTAGCTCACTGAGATACCATGCCGCAGTTTAACATGAATACCCCACTCAGACACAGTATACTGACTCCGAGCCGACCAGTCCTTGTTTTAGCCCCTCAATGCTGAGCGCCAGACAGGGTAACAACAAGTACCATCTTTTAAAGTCTTTTGGTATGACGCAGCCGGGGATCGAACCCCGGACCTTCCACTCTCCGGGCGGACGCTCTACCACAAGACCACGGAGGCGGTCCTAAGAGTAAGGCCCAAATAGGTAAAGAAAAGCTTCCTAGTTTGTTGTTTTAGCTTCTCTTTTTCTGACAAGGTCAAGATATAGCTAGTTAAGTTCGGTCGTCAAAGGGACTTAAACGTCCATGTCAGTGAAATGCGTTTCGATTTGGGCCACCTCCTTGTGTAATATGAAAGGAACCGAATATGACGTCGACAGTTTTGATGGAAATGAGATGCCAATAGAATATTTTATACTTTTCGCCGAATGGGCATAAGTTATCAAGGTGAAACTGTTCCCATGACGATACATCCTGGTCATATGTCCATACTGTTAATAATTACTATAATCTGGTTTATGTTACAATGCACAGCGGTTATATGAAATTAAGTAGCGTGCTGTTATAGATTGGTTTGGGTTTGTTCTAGCTCTATAACAGCGGGCTGTAGATAATCAAGTACAATGACAGTCACAGATACTGACAGCCAGTATGTGTTGCTGGGGACCAACCTATATGCTTACCCGTTATCCCCACGGGTGAAAACTATTACGAAATAAGGACGTAAAGATATGTATTCAAGGGTCCTGATTCAAAGAAAATTGTGTAATCTCGCAAAAATGAACCATCGGGTGATAAGACTTTTTAGTGTGGTTAATTTAGACCATGTGGTGTCTGTAAAAAGTAGATGTATTTGAGTACAGAATGACGAACGGTATATATGTTGTTGTATCAGATTTAATTCAAAACTACATGCACAAAATTTTATGCTGTAATTCAATTTAATTCCCCCAGATATATAACACTTATTCGTAAGTTAAGAATTACGTTATTTCTATGGATCTTTGTACAAATGAATGTTGAGTTTCGGATGCATCACACAACTACATGTATATATATCACGGCGGTTCACGTTCCCTGAATGATTGTGCACACGTACAAGTGATTCTCGGAAAGATTCCTGAAAGTTTTCCTTGTCATCAGCTTCCTCAGTGCATAAAGCTGACCATTAAATACATATTGCATATGGCTAATGTTGGTACAACCTTATTATTGTATATTCCCTATTATAGCATAGTTAATAACCATATATAATGACATGGGTGGGATATGTCGAATTAAATACTTCCTTTTAACATTTAATGGACATTGATACAAATTGATTATCACATATAACATTGTTGCCAATTGTTCTGACCAAATTATTTCTGGCCTTTGAAAATGAAAATCAGTGAGAGTAAAAGGAAGTAAATGTACTTGTACAATGCGTTATCAATATGTTTATGTCGACTGCTTTTAGTATCGTCTATTTCGTATCGCCCAACATGTCATTGTGGTGAACAAGGCAGAGACTTTGTGGCTGACTTTCGGTTGTGACGAGTGCAAGCTCATATTTTTGCAAATATCTGGTAGCATCCTATTCGATTATGATTATAAACACATGATCATGCTATGGTCGGAATCGTACAAACGATTTCTTAAAACAATTGATTGAATTTTGTCGCTTTTATAGTAAACAGTAAGAGCACTATCAACGTTTCTATAATATCATTCATCTTATCACATTAACAGAACTCATTTAGAATTTGTTTCTAGAGAATTAAATGATAACGGACCCTGGTGGCATGGAAATGATTATAGCTAGGCTACCTGTTTCGAATGACTTATCACATTTTGAAGTTTACACGACGGACACATGTGAATAAAAATGCAAATATCAATGTATATAATCACGGAATGGATAATATATTTATTTTAATGTAAAAGTAACCTGGATTACACACGTCCATTTTCACGTTCAAAAGCCTCGGTTCCAAATAAAATATGAAATGGTCAATATCGTTCAACTCGTAATTTAAGAGTTAACAGCTCATTATGTAATATTTGCAATTCCGAAGAAATGATCAAACCATATTGAAATTGATTCAAATGTATTAAATTTTAATGAACAGACTTAACATAATTTCACAAAGAAACAACAGAATAGTTTTAATAAAATAAGAATGTCCTGTGCGGTGCCTCTAATGCGTTTTAACGATGCTGAAGGTTAAGTCAACTGTCACTGCCAACCAGTCATTAATGGTGTTTTAAAGATTGATATTGTCTAATTGATTGTTATTTCACTATATCGCTGTGCAGCACGTGTAAGTCATTAGTCATGTTTTCCTTGAACTTTACTACAACATATGATTACTATTATAAACATATTGCGAGAGGCTTATACGAATAAGGCAAATGCCCCTTTTCTCAGAAAGGTCTAGGCGAAAGCCTTCCCTCCGGAAATTCCTGTGCACTGTAATAATCATAGTCTGATAATGTTCACTAATGCCAATGGACTGCAACTACATGTGTGTAACAACGGAGATTGTCTGAACCTTTCATTATTCATCTTATTCAAAACGCGTGTCATACTGGTTTTACGAAACTCGCAAGGACAAAACCCAAACTCAGACACTTGCTCAGTAAAATCAGAATGACATACAAGTGAACGGCTATAAACAGTAGTGCTATAACTGAAATATTTTTCAAAGTAGCCTTCAAAGTAATATAGTGAAATACCTGATACTAACTACTCATGTATGTATTAAAGTACAAAGACCGGTTCTCAATAGCCTAGTTAAACATTCTTCGGTAGCCTGTTCATTCTACCCGAGTGTTTGTCAAAATTACTATTCTCCTAAATCATCTTCAAAAGCATTTTTGAACATATTGGACATGTGTCAGACCCCTTCCAAATACTATCAAGCAACATGAAATAAACAAATATATGACAGCAAAATATCCCTTATTTATGCTATTCTATCTTAATGTCATCAAATTAACGTGCCTCAGCCCCGAACATCGGACCAGCGCCTACTCGTACCTTATATAATTTTCATGGAAATGTCGTTCCCAACATCTTACATGATGTGATAGTGGCCTTAACTTTTCCTCATTTTCAAATTCATGAGAAGAAATTTATCAAATGAAAAAAGATTCTTTGTTCCATTTACCACAGAGAGGAGGTATGATAACGTTTATTTACCTTACATACTCATGTATTCAGGTCCTGGGGTCTATTCGTTCTTGTTTTGTTTATACAAGTTCTCCAGGTACACCCACCATTATATTTTGAAACAATACCGACCATTAATATTTATAAATGATAATACCTGATGGCGAAGAACACAGAATACACGTCAAACACAGAAATGCATATATATTTAACACAAATGCGATTATCTTAGGTGTTAAGGCAATGTAGACCTTGTGTTTATAGCTGCAAGCATATATGCAACCCTAGATGTACCACCATAAGACAAATGGAAGCGGCAAAAGCCTTTCCTTAACGATATCATCTACTACTATTGCATCCGGTACTGACTGTAAGGGGGGCACGGGTGGCCCACTCTAAGGCGCCGCGATTTGCTGTGAAGAGTTGCGTCCCTTGGGCACGCCAGAAACTTATGATTGTGGGTTCGAATCCCGGTTCGCCCCGATTATGTTTCTAGGTTTGTCAGCACCATACCCGTGCTGGTGGGTTTCACCGAAGTGGTAAACGTCTGAGACCTGCATCACTTCGGGCTTTCCTCCCACATTAAGCTGACACGCAGCGATATAACTGGAATACTGTTAACAGCGGCGTTAAACCCAACTCACTCACTCACTCACTCACTCACTGTAAGGCGACAGTGTGTTTATGGAATTCCCCTTAATCAGTCATATATACTAGCAGTTGAAAGAAACACACTGTCCCTTAAGCACTGAATATCAGACATGAGGTGACTCAATTTTAGATAATGTAGATTTTAGATTCTCTTTTTAAAAAAAAAATGAATTTGATTATGCGATAACCTGATGAAAAACGTGTGGCACCAGCGGGATTCGAACCAGTTCATAAAGAATGTAATTTTCTGCCTATTGTCTGGAGACATTCTATGGAGTTACGAAGTAGACAAACGTTGATGGACAACAACAGTATAATGAAGAGGTTGTAAAGAGGTCCATAAACTTTATTATCCGTCAAATATGACACGCCTATCAAACAATATATGGAATTAAAAACAAAATGTTTCACATAACATCACGACAAAGAGTGAATCCGTTCATGACGTTCGTGAGGGGGCACGGGTGGCCCAGTCGTCTAAGGCGCCGCGATTCGCTGTGCAGAGTTGCGTCCCTTGGGCACACCAGAAACCTAGGATTGTGGGTTCGAATCCCGGTTCGCCCCGATTATGTTTCTTTTTTTTTGTTAGCACTAAACGCGTGCTCCTGGGTTTCACCGAAGTGGTAAACATCACATCTGAGACCTGCATCACTTTCCTCCCACATTAAGCTGGCTCGCCGTGATATAACCGGAATACTGTTAAAATCGGCGTTAACCCCAACTCACTCACTCACCCACGGTGACCGTGCATGAGATTGAGTAATCTTTCGTTTACAAAATGAACATGTACTGTCAGCTATAAAGTTTTTTTTATCAGGCTTTGTTTGCTACTACTAGGGTTATAAACATTGACGGGTAATATGAAGATGATTCATACAAATGTCAGGCTTAGTGTGTTCTCATGCATGGCATTGTAAACAACTTGCCAGATATACTCGACAAACAAAATGCGTGTTCAAATACATTAACTCTCTTTTTAAGTAAATATCAAGCACAACATAATCATCGTTGTTCATTGTTCATTGTGTGCACGTTCAAGATGTATGTACCCATTATCGACTGTACTATTCATTATAAGTGTCATGCTGTCTCGTTCGTTAATGCACTTTATGCGTACGACATGCAATGATCGAATGCATAGAAATCGCCTCACAAAGAGAAAATGGCACTTCCTTTACTTGGCGTCAAAATATAAGCGTACACACATTCTCTTCTGAAGGTTTAATATTTGTCTATCTGATGAATAAAATATATGCCTGGAGAGAATAAACAGTCAATATGTACTTTGGTATTTCCGCGAAAGAAACTTTAACAAACAAACCTCATTCACCGGAGATAATTACAAAATCCCTTTTTCTTCTAAACATATTGCTGTGAGCGTTTAGATAAGTGTGCTGTTTGTACTCAGCTTCGATTGATTATTTGGTTCCTATTGACACTTTACCAAACATACCAATAATATCAGAGTCCTAAATGAGACAATACTGTGTCTTCAGACAGGAGTTGACCATGTTCCATCCTCTCGCCCTCGTGTTATTTCTTCATATTCTTAGGTAAGACTTTCTTCATGTTCGTTTAGTGCAACACTATGGTTGTGCGTGTTTCGGAAACAATACCACGATGTAAATACGTCCTTCATAATGAGGTGGTCGCGGAGAGTAGGTGGACCTCTTTGGTAGATTGACTCCTGAGCATATCTTTGGCTTTGAGCCTGTCCCACGCTGAGTAGAAAACTCAGGAGAACAACCAGTCTGGATTATCTCCCGAAACAGGGCCCCGTTCCTCAAAGCGATCTTAGCGCTACGATGATCGTAAACCTATGTTAGAGTATGGGACTTACGATCACCTTAGTGCTAAGATCGCTTTGTGGAACGGGGCCCAGATTCCACTGGGAGCAAAAGGTAAAACAGCAGCAAAAACTACACGCATTGACCACTGCAAACCAGCGACGACACCAGGCGCCCACGAAAGGGAAACCACAGCTTACATGTTGTGTTAGCCTTCTTGGACAAGACACTTTGTTCGAAAAATGCCTTTGTTACTAAATGTGACCAGGCCCCTTGTCAACCCGAAGCTATATACTACACGTATACTAGAATATGACCTTCACATGGTCATTTGTGTTTCCACAACTACTGGAACTTTTAACTGTTTTAATCAAAATTGTATGAGTGGTGGGTGCTACCGTTAGAGCAGAATATACTGCGTTTCAGTGATACATTCATTTTCCTTTATCACTCTATTGTCTTTTATGCCATATTCGGCAGATCACTGCAGAGACTGTCATTTTTGGAGCGGTGAGGTAGCCTAGTGGTTAAAGCGTTCCCTCTTTACGACAAAGACCCGGGTTGGATTCCTAACATGGATACAATGGGTGCAGCCCATTTCTGGTGTCCCCCGCTGTGATATAACTGAATTATTGCTAAAAGCAGCGTAAAACCATACTCACTCACTCACTTATTTGGACCCGTGAAGATCCGGGGTAGAATAGGTCTTCAGCAACCCATGCTTGCCGTAAAATGCAACTATGCTTGTCGTAAGAGGCGACTAAGGGGATCGGGTGATCAGGCTCGCTGACTTGGCTGATGCATGTCATCGATCCCAATTGCGTGGATCGATGCTCATGATATCAATAACTGGATTGTCTGGTCCAGACTCGATTATTTACAGAAAGCCATCATATAGCTGGAATACTGCTTAGTGCGGCGTAAAACAACAAACCAACCAACCACGCACTTATTTGAATTTGTGTGAACCTGAACGTTATTTATTGTTGTGACGAATACGAAACTTCACATTTTATATGTGTTCCAAAGACATTACAGATGAACCTTGGTGGCTAATGCCAGTACAAAACAGCATATGCATGATGAACATATGGCATGTTACAAAATAAACGTATAGGATGCGCCTGTCTGAATTCAGATAAATCATTAAACATCGACATGTGGTAAGGTTGTATGTTTGCTGGGAATACGTTAATGAGTTTTAGGTTACTACGGTGTACTGTTAAGTAAACGAGATGATAGTATTCATTTACAGCGTGGACAAGGAAGAGTCACCATCGGAACACTTTCGCCTTGATAACTAACATCCAATAGGCGACGAGTAATTGTAGTTGAGAGAATAAATCACTTAAATCCATATAATCTGGATGCGATAGTAATGCACGTTTTGAATTTAGATAGGTGAGCATCTGGCAAATGATCTGGCTGTTTGTTGTATCCGGTTGCATACAATGGCTGTCATAGATCAACATAGATCCCATTATTTTCTTCATCACTTGGTAACACCCTTTTGATAAATTGCACAACATTATTCCTCTTTCCAACAATCGCAAAAAAATAACCAAATTCCTCGCTTAGTATATAAAAGGACTTACATGGAACTTTAGATCTGTAAATATACTCGAAAGATCAGACCCATAATGTATTGCGATCGACCCTGGGTCAAAGAAGCAAGCGAAGTTCTTCTAGACAAACCATTATGGTAAACTTTAGATGAAGTCCAAATCAAGCCTTGTGCAGACACGTTAACATGATATGTGAGTGAACACGTGAGACACTCTTGTTGGAAGTGAAACCCGTGGAAACGGATCTCTTTTCAAAAGTAGTGTTTGTAAACAGAATATGACATCGTAATTATTACCGTATTGGCTACGTAGAAAGATACAACACTCTGTTGAACTCGTGAATTATTCGTACCCCAATACCTACTGGAGGATTTCGCTTGATAGTAAAATAATTTATTTATTTTCGTCTAAGAATAATTTAATAAGCAATGTTCGGTTTAAGGATTTAACCATTGTTAGCGTTAATGTGTACATTGTATTGATGTCGTTCGAGATAGTGCTATGGAATGAATTTTAACTTGAGTTCGAGATAAGCGGCCATGTTACGACGTAAATTGTAATGAAAAGGTAAATTGTAATAATTTTGAAGTAAATTGTAATAACAACGTAAATTGTAATACAATTTGACGTAAATTGTAATACGCAAATTGTAATAAAAATTGACGTAAATTGTAATAATCTCAACTTGCGGTAAAATGTAATAACTTTTTACGTAAATTGTAATAACCTTATGAGTTTAGTGTCAAAGGCGTTAAATGACTAGAACCTATCCTTGTTAGGATGGGACCAGGGTTTATCGTACAATCGTCATTAAAGTATGGGTGTGGGGGAGGATTGAGGTCGTTATCGTACATTGTTGTATAATTATTTGTATATATAAACGCATTGTAATTTCATTTCTATGGTTGTCCAGAAGAGGATTAATTACTAGAATGAACTTAGTTTTCTTATTTATTTGAGAAATACTCTGTGTGTTTTGTACTTAAATGTAATATATCCCATTGACGATTTTCATCATAATTGTTCATATTTAATCTAATGGAATCATATTTCAATTGGTAAAGTAGGTAGTAATATACACAATGGAATAATTATACCGTAACAAACTTACACAAATATATTGATGTGTAAATGTGGAAAGTCTGACATTTACTGACTGAAGCAAATTTATTTATTTTGCAACTGTATATTTGTACATATTTTATGCGGAGAGGGGTTTACTAAGTTGCAAGAACTTGTCCCCAATACAATTCTCATTTTGTTCTGTGAATAAAATATGTTTAAACTAAACTAAACCAGCAAATGGATGACATGTCATTCTGCAGTAGTCTGTGTGCAAGCTGATTTATACATGTTCATATACATAATATCAATTTATTTAAACTTGAATAAAGTTTCAATTTTTTAACGTTCCTCAGAGGATGTAAAGCAAATAATGACAATGTCCTGGGCGATGTACATGTAGGTATGTGAACCCGCAAGGACTACCTTTATAAATTATTTTACGTGCAGCTTGTGTCATGTCTGTATTGTTAGAATGATACTCTAACAACTGTACACATCGAAATTTATGACTGAAAGATCCATCCTCGGGTTAAAAATGATTGATTACATTAGGTACGTCTATTCGACAAATAGGTTAATTGATTTAACATCCAATAGTAGCTTAGCTAGGAATCCATTGCAATAACACTGAGTTACGAGTTACCGAAGAGAGCTCTGTGCAACCGGACCCTGAAATTATGTCGATTTGCATTGGAGGTTTACTTAATTTGATAAGGAGCACATGACCGTTTCCTTGAAACAAACGAGACAATTCAATCGTATTTATACATTATATTTTGACGAAGAATTCAAATACAACAAATGAGTGACAGATCTCCTGTGCAATGTCAAAGGAAAAAAAACAGTCGTCAGCAAATGCAGCATAGATTTCCCATGCATGGGAAAGGAGAATACTTAATACATAACATTATATACAATGTTTTTATTAATATCGAAAGAGGGGCGTGGATATTCTTTACCTCCATTGCATATACTATTAGATATTGTGTATTCTCGATCTATGTGAACTTCTCACAGATAAAGAAATAATAATAAATAAATGCAAACCATGTTAACTTATGCAATATTTGTAGCAATGTATGATTAACATATGGATCATTAATATAACATAAAATATTTCCTTTCATAGGAAGAAGTATATTTAATGAAATAAATGAATAAATGTAACTGTCTGGATTCCTTTCATATGTCATGAAGATCTAACAACAACTTACTGACAACTTTTGCTGGGATAATAACTCCTTGCCCCAACAACAAAAACAGAATCCATCATGATAACGGCACGAAATCATAATTCAAAGCATACACAATAATATCCGGTATCTTCGGGCATGTCTTGTTGAGTTTCAAAGAGCATCAGAATGTATAATAAATTTGTTGCAATCAATTATTGCTGAAATGAAAGGATGGAAAATCTATAATGAAAAGGGTTTTGTCACTAACGTAAATATTCTCTTTGACCTTGTACGAAGAGTATTCTAAAATCATTAAACTCGGCAATCGTTGGTGGATTGCGCCAAGCAACCTTGATACCAAATTTGGTACCTCACGTATAATGCGGTTCATAATTTTCGAAACAGATAATTACGTTTTTCATAAGTTATCACTAATTTGTGACATATATACGGACAAAAATTACCTCAGAGGATAATCTTCTCTGGGGGTTTAAGAGGATTAAAATAATTCCAGCTAACATCAAGCACTGTAATAAAATATTGAAATTATAGCATACCTTCTTAACATTCCAATGAAAAGAATAGTGACTAACTAAGAAACCAAATTATATTTATCTCCGATACTATGCCCTCATCAGCACACACACACACACACACACACACACACACACACACACACACACACACACACACACACACACACACACACACACACACACACACACAAAACACACAAAACACACACACAAAAACACACACAAAAACACACAAAAACACACACACATACATACAAGTCCGTCGGCGAGTCCATAACGTTTTATGGTGAGCTCTTCTCTATAAGTGCTTAGTGTTCAACTCCCAGTTCCAAACACGTTGTACCTCATCAACAATCCACATTCCTCTGGTGCAGTGATCGTCCGGAAGATCTTACTCTTGACCGTATTAGACAACTGACGAGTTCACGCCTGACCTGTGACCTCGTTACACTGAAAAGAATAGTGACTAACTAAGAAACCAAATTATATTTATCTCCGATACTATGCCCTCATCAATATGCACACACACACACACACACACACACACACACACACACACACACACACACACACACACACACACACACACACACACACACACACACACACACACACACACACACACACACACACACAAACACACACACAAACACACAAACACACAAACAAACACACATATACACACCAACACACACACATACATACAAACACATACACATAGGTATGTATGTACGTGTGTGTGTGTGTTTATGCATGCATGTATGTATGTATGTATGTATGTATGTATGTATGTATGTATGCCAGTAAATACGACATCTATATGTCATTGGTATCAGATCTATGACTGCACTTCTACATATAGTTCCAAGTGAAAGATGAGTGACACTACTCTGTGAGAGGTCCCACACAAATGCTGATATGAGCAATTAAAGGTTATACAAAATGTAACAAATGAAGTAAGATATTTTTAAGATAAAATAGAAACACAAACCTGTAGATATACGAATTAGAATGTAGCAAATACATTAGATAAACGTATCTTCTACGTAGATAAAAGTATGTCCAACGAAGACATAAGTATATTCTTCGTAGATAATACGTTTTTCATTTTTTATCACTAATTTGAGACGGACAATAATCCCCTGAAAGCATAACCTCCTCTTGGGGTTTAAGAGGATTAAAGTAATTCCAACAAACAACAAGCACTGTAATGAAATTACGACAAACTTTGTTAAAATTATGATGAAAAGACTAGTAACTATATATCTAAGAAACCAAATCATATTGTTGCTGCGTTACTTGGGCCTCATCATTATAGACACACAAACACAAACATACACACACACACACATATACACACACACGCGCACACGCACGTACACACACATACATTCACACATACACACGCACGCGCGCGCACACACACACACACACACAGAGATACAGACACAAACACGTGTTGCACACACTACATACCCATACAAAAACACCCCCACACAAACACTATATGTGTGTATACATGTACGTATGTATGTATGTATGTATGTATGTATGTATGTATGTATGTATGTATGTATGTGTGTGTGTGCGCGCATGTAGGTGTGTATGTAATGACAGTAAATGTGAGCTCTATGTCATTGGTATAATAATCAGAAAGAAAAGCAGTTTGCACTGGTGAACAAATAAAAGCAAACATTCAACTGACTTGACATGTCCCCAACAAGTAACGGATTAAGTAAAGATGTATATATCAAAGTTTACTATTCAAGGTCCCTTTACATATCAATAGTTGTATAAGGATTACTGTTCACAAATATAATAACTGTGTGTGTCAAACATGCATGTTTTCTCACTGCATGACAAAAGTATCTCGAGCTATATTCGTACCGAACAATTATATATATAATTTTACGGTACGAATATAGCTCGATATATATAATTTTTCGGTACGAACATAGCATTTATCGTACAATCGTCATTAAATATGACTTAGTGTGGGGTGTGAAAACTTGAAACTTGATATATCGAACATTGTTGTATATATATATAAACTCACTGGAATGTTATTTCTGTAGGTTAAGTACGTGGTTATCAACACAATGTATTTATATATAAAAATATATGTTTGGGATGCTATTCTTGCATTTAAAGTGTGTTAGCAGTAGTTGAAAAGAGCGATTCAGCATGAAACCAAATTTGAAATGGGGTAAAACAGTTGTCACATAGTGTATGAAATACCCTCTGAAGACATATATTGCAGTCTCAAATTTAGAAGTTTTACCTCAATTTCAGAAAAAAAGTGATATGGGTAGGCAATTAGAACTAGGTAAAAAAAAATCGGAGCAAAATATAATTTGCCTTTTTGGTAAGTCACCAGTCATTTTATTGGAATTTTAAGAGGGTATGTTATTACAGTGCTTGATGTTAGCCCAAACTACTTTAATCCTCTTAATCTTTCAGAGGAGGTTATATTTTCAGGGGATTATTGTACGTATATATTTCGTATCAAGGTTTCTTGGCGCAATCCACCAACGATTGTCGAGTTTAATGATCTTCAAGTACGTTTCAAGGTCAAAGAGAAAATTTACTTTAGTGACAAACATATTTTCATTATAAATGTTCAATTCCTTTCTATTTGGATACAAGCAGATATATTTCAACAATTGATTGCAAGAAATTTATGATAAGTCGTATACTCTTTGAAACTGTACAAGAGTTATCCGAAGATCCCGGATGTTATTTGTGTATGCACGGGATCTGTCAACTCATTTGTTGTATTTGAATTCTTCGTCAAAATAAAATGAATTGTATAAATATGATTAAATTCCCTCGTTTGTTTCAAGAAAAGGATCATGTACTCCTTATCAACTTGTATAGCATTTCTACTGCAAATCGACACACTGGTTGACCGGCCTGTGTTTGTACCCTTCGTCATCACTCGTTCAGTCGTGTCGAACTGGTCAACGTACTGTTGAAGCAAGTCATGCAAAAAACATCTTGAATAGCCTTATAAGAGTATTGAACAATATGTCACAATTAAGTTATTTGTCGAATATACGGTTGTGTAACCCATCATTTTGAACCCGTGGATGGACCTTTCAGTCATTTAAATTTATCGATGTTGACACCACCCTTTAATGACGATTGTACGATAAAGCCTACAACAACCATCCCTAACTTAACAGTTTTGTACGTTTGTCATCATACACAGTATTCCTCGAATTGTACATGTGAAACGCAAGCTCAACTAACAAAGATCATTTCTAGTCAATTGGCGTCTTGGACACTACGGTAGTAAGGTTTTTACAATTTACGTAAGAATTTATTACATTTTACCGCAAGTAGAGATTATTACAATTTACGTCAATTTTTATTACAATTTGCGTATTACAATTTACGTCAAATATTATTACAATTTACGTTGTTATTACAATTTACGGCAAAATTATTACAATTTGCTGCAAGTATTACAATTTACCTTTTTATTACAATTTACGTCGTAACAGGCCATGTTACGACGTATATTGTAATAAAAAGGTAAATTTCTCAAATAAATAAGAAAACTAAGTTCATTCTAGTAATTAATCCTCTTCTGGACAACCATAGAAATGAAATTACAATGCGTTTATATATACATATAATTATACAACAATGTACGATAACGACCTCAATCCTCCCCCACACCCATACATTAATTACGATTGTACGATAAACCCTGTACCAACCCTGACAAGCTAAGGATAGGTTCTAGTCATTGAACGCCTTTGACACTAAACTTATTTGGTTATTACAATTTACGTAAAAAGTTATTACATTTTACCGCAAGTTGAGATAATTACAATTTACGTCAATTTTTATCACAATTTGCGTATTACAATTTACGTCAAATTTTATTACAATTTACGTTGTTATTACAATTTACGTCAAACTTATTACAATTTGCTGCAAATATTACAATTTACCTTTTTAATCACAATTAACGTCGTAACAGGTCAAATTTAAATGTATTTATATAGTGAGGAGGCCGGTGCCGGATTTTAAGTTCGAGATATCGGTTCATTCGCGATGACCGGGTTCAACTGTATCAGATTTTATAATTATCCAGCCCTTAAAACCACAGGTAAGAATGGGCTTGGCCTTGTTTTCTATACTAAACATACGCTGATCAGGTAATGAATTCATATCATACACTTCCAGCTAAGGATGTACAGACCGATCAGGGATTGATTAATTAAATCGTACATGTGATTCGTACTTCCAGTCCTTGTACGGCTATGAATGGCGAGATTCACCACACAAATATGGTCTCCGCCATACCTGTAGGTAGCAGTGTGAAGAACGAGATACTGACGACAGCAGTCGCTTCATGCCTCAAATGCACGACAGAATGTGCACGGCTACGCTCCTGCCGTGCGTTCTTCTACAACGCTGTGGACACCAGATGCCAGTTGTTTGATACCAGTCAAGTTTCTCGACCAAATAACATGGAATACACAAGGTTTTATGGTACTGTAAAGTATCTTTGTATGTACATTTTGAGCGTCTTAGTAGGAGAATTTTATAATCCATGAACTTTACCACTCATAATAAGTAAAGATCACCCGATTCTTTCATAGTACTATAGTCGTGGCATAAGAGATTAACTATAGTAATATGAAAGAATCGGGTGTTCTTTAACTTCTTTTGAGTAGCATAGATAGTCTTTCTTTATGTGTAGTAATTATGCATTGGGTTTAACCTTTGAAACTATTTATATACAACTTCTCCTATTTCGCATTTATTGGATATTCGTTGTTTCAAATCAAGTTGGTCTGCAAAACAAAAGAGACAAAACCATATTCATAAGAAATCTGTGCTAAAAGAAGAGTCGATTGTACGATTCCGACTGTATCAAGAGCACGTGTGTTCATAGCGTCAGGCCATGATGACATTTTGAATAATAAATTCGCTTATGATTTTCGAATAATTTCACGAAGGTTACTAGTTGCTATTTCTTTTCTTTTCGCTGAAGTATCAAATCTAATAGGAGAATATATTCAACAAAGATTAATAAAGATCTATGCTATGTGATAAGAAAGCGGTCGCGGTCAATGTATAGGAACATTTTAATAGGAAAAACTGTGTGTAACGATTTTGCGACATTGTATTTTTTTTAAGTTACTGTTATTGACTTCATCTATAACATGTCATTTTAAGACCGTTAAGCTATCACCTAAATCATCGATTTATCATTTATCTGTTTCTAAAAGCGCACTAACTTTACCTCGTAATTTGGCAGTTCGGGACTGGTGCCCTGAAGGTTTTAGCCTTTTGTCTGAAGTGGAAGGTCCATGTGTTAAGTTCCATTTGGACGTGGCCACGTGGTTTGAAGCAAGGAACAACTGCAGCCTTCATTCTCCGACAACTAGGCTGATTGTGACTGATAATGAGACTAAGTTCCAAAAAGTGAAGACAGCAGGAATAGCAATGAATAACAAGTTCAGTAAGTACACAACTGTAATTTACTACAGCGTCAAGAAGATGAATTAATCCGTCTGTATAGGGCAGGTTATAACATAAGCAATATTGCAATAATAATATTAAGATTGTGAGCGATGGGAGTGATTTCAAATTTGACTGAAGATATTCGCTGACAAATGGACAACGTATGTTTTTCCGTATTGTCGTGAAATGTGAGGAGTCCGGGTTAGAATAGGTCTCAAGCAACAGGTGCTTGTTGTAAGAGGCAGTAAGATGGATTGAATGGTCAGGAGTGGGGCATTGCTCATCGCTTCAATCTTGACTGTCTTGATCCAGCCTCGATGTTTTAGAGTTTAAAAATGGCAGTGTAAAAAAAAACACTGACATCAATAACTTATGCAAGTACTGAATAGGAAACTGTTACCATGTTACCCCTTGGGATCTTGGGATCAATGGAAACAACACTTCCTCGATATGATACGAGAAACAGTTAAAACCAGACGTAAACTATGAAAAATCCATGAAAATATGGTATGATAGTAACACCAAGATCGAGAGACTGCCAGTCAACAGTGTTATGAATAACGCTTCTCATACACAGAAACATTGTTGAACAAAATGTGATTGAACTGTTTCAGGAGACGCCATCTGGATTGGCCTATCAGACATCTCGTCCACCCTGCGTGTTTTCAAGTGGACCAATGCCAAGCCTATCGGGAACTTCACTTACTGGAGTAACTCCGACTTCAGCAAAGTTGGTCAGAATGCATGTGTGGTTCTCCTCCGTGCGGGATATTGGAAGTGGACTCCCACCGATTGTAACGGCAGGAAACACTTCATCTGTGAAGTCCCTAATGAGTGAGTGAGGGAGGTGGGCTGACGTCGCTTTTATAGTCAGCGTACCATGGGAGGAAGTGATGCAGGTTTCGACTTCTGACGCTTTGGTAAAGCCATAAGCACGGATATTCTTCTCACAAACCTAGAAACATTATCAGGACGAACCTGGATTCGAAACCACGATCATAAGTTTGTGGTACACCTAAGGGATACATCTTTGCACACATGCTTCAGACGACGGGGCCACACATACCCGCTGTCCGTAAAGAAACGACGTAACTTTTATCACTATGACGTGAACCCGCACCCTCTGAACTATCACCACCCGTTTCTGGTGATATTGTGCACGGGTATTTCACGCTATACATGACGAAGTTGTCAGTGCTTTTTTGAGTGATTGATTCGAAATAAGACAAACACAGAAGTGAAAACACATATGCCACACTTAATAAATATTTTACTTTAAAGAGGTCAGATGTGTGCTTATTTTATACGGAGGCGCGTCGTTCACTGGTCCCGGCAAATTATATGAATATTAGCACACAACCATAGGTTTCCAAATTAGTTCAAAGAATCGTATTTCAAAAGCACTAAATGTTATCAAAAGAGGAGACGCTATAACCATTTCAGCCATTTGATGGTTAAACCAGTCAAGTCGAAGTTTTGTTGTTTTAATTATCTTATTCAATCAAGAATGAACATGAATTATTTTTTCAGATTTTTCTTATTCCAAGTTTAAATTTACAAGTCCCACCACGTTCATGTTAATCCATGTATAATTAAATTGTTATTTGTTGTCTTCAGATACAACAATTAGTAATAACCAATTGGAAAAATATATAATAATTTTTCTCAAGAACAGAATAATCGGTATGTTTATATGTTTCACAGCAAACATTCATCTCATGTGCATACACTTAGAAGGATGAGGGTGCGATGGGGTTAATGCATTCACTCGTCCCGCCGAAGGCCCGAGATCGATTGTCCAGATGGGAAACTCCTCGCCGTGGTACTGGTGAAATAGTAATTGCTAAAAGGCAATTAAAAACATACTCACTCACTCTAAACCAGGTTAAGAATGTTTTCCATTTGTTAAGTATTCTAAATAATCTGAGACTGCAAAGAGATCTTAAGTGTATTTTATATATCAAATGACATTTTTATTATTATGCACAGATTAAAATAAACGAATATATGCAGCGAAGAGGGTTCGGGTGATCCTGGCACGGTCAGGCTGGTAAGGATCATCATCAGCTCAGGGTTCTTGTCCCCTCTACACGCAGTCCAGACAGCAAATGGGACTTCTCTCAGGAAACGCATTCTCAGGATTTATATGATATAAATTATTTCATTGATTTAGCAAAAAGGACTAGATTAGGTTTGTTGGCCTTGGCAAGTCTGGGGCTACATAAGAGACTATTCCAAAGCATTTTGTATTTATCATTTTCCATGCTCCCCTCTACATATTTTGGGTCGTATCAAGTATGGACCTCTGTATATAAACCACAAGCATGGCGAAGACGGTAATAAAATAATCGAGCCACGCCATCATGTCGCTTAAGATACTGTGTCTGTGCTAATGCTGGGCATCCACTGACAATGTGCTGGACAGTCTCATTACATAATCTTCATTTCATATTTACATTTTTATGCAAAATCACACATTAGTATTGTTGTTGTCATTCCTGTGTCCGTTCTGAAGTTGCTTATAATATCAATCACTCTTTTGTTTAGAACCTACTTATGATATCAATCATTCGTTTGTCTGGTTAGAAGTTGTTTGTAATATCAATCATTCTGTTCAGAAGAAGCTTAAGATATCAATCATTCGTGTGTCTGTTCTGTAGTTTCTTGTAATATCAACCATTCTGTTCAGAAGATGCTGATATTTATATATATATATATATATATATATATATATATATATATATATATATATATTTAATACGTGTGTTCAGAGGCTGCTTGTAATATCAATCATTCTGTTCAGAAGATTCTGATATCACTGATATCAATCATTCGTGTGTCTGTTTAGAAGTTGCTTGTAATACCAATCATTCGTATGTCTGTTTAGAAGATGCTTATAATATCAATCATTCGTTTGGTTGTTCAGATGTTGCTTATATCAATCATTCGTGTGTCTGTTCAGAAGTTGTTTGTAATATCAATCATTCTGTTCAGAAGATGCTGATGATATCAATCACTCGTGTGTCTGTTCAGGGGTTGCTTGTAATATCAATCATTCTGTTCAGAAGATGCTAATGATATCAATCATTCGTGTGTCTGTTTAGAAGTTGCTTGTAATACCAATCATTCGTCTGGTTGTTCAGACGTTGCTTATATCAATCATTCGTGTGTCTGTTCAGAAGTTGCTTGTAATATCAATCTGTTCAGAAGATGTTGATGATATCAATCATTCGTGTGTCTGTTTAGAGGTTGCTTAAAATTGCAAAATACATTTTGTTTGAGGTTTAACGAAAGGACGATAACCGTTTGACACAAAACCGTTATTGTCGTACAACAGTAAGCCACAGGCGCGTACAAATGTACCGACATCCAGTGAGGCGCACGTATAATAACAGATTATGAACGAACGAACACATGAATGTGGGTGTAATTTCACATGTATAACAGCGGCTGTTACAGCAGACGCCACGAAAAGATAAAACAGTGCTCCTGAGACCTGCATCACTCCGGGCATTCCTCCCACATTAAGCTGACACGCCGTATTATAAGTGGAATACTGTTCATAGAGGCGTTAAACCAAATTCACTCACAATATATAACAAAGTCACTCGTGTGCGCCTACTAATCCATATAAAACAACCCCATTCACACACATGCGTTGTAGTTTATTTTCATCATTTGTTATGTCAGAAACACCTAACTGTGTTTGTAAAATAAATGTCTTCACTGCCTTGTATATATAGGAAAATAATAATTTTGAGAAACAAAACCAGGCGACCATGAGTAAATAAGAAAGACCGAACTTTTATTTTGAACAACTGTTAAACTCCGAATCAATCAACATCACAATGTTTCAAAAACAGTAAATAACATATTCAGTCTTAGTTTACAACGTTACTTACAGTAAATATTGAACAATGGAGATGGTTCTATGTATATACGACTTCCTAAATACAATGACTACAGACGTTTCGGTGTAGATACTAACGCTGTTATCATGCATGTGATGTACGGAAATGTGAAGTTGGAAGGTTATATGTATGTGGGTAGTTGGTGGTTATATAGAAAAGGTTAAAGTATAAAGCCTGATTGATGTACATAAATAGGATTGCCAAGGCATGATGGGTAAAACAATACAGTTATTGTTATGAGTTGATTGGAAGCCAGTATATATATATATATATATATATATATATATATATATATATATATATATCTATATATATATATATATATATATATATATATATTACTTGCCCGTGAAGAGATAACCCGTTTAATAAACATACAGCTATATTACACATTGTGAAATACCAAAACGCGTGCTTATGTACTCTCGGAACACGTTTCACGAACAAGTATTGTAAGCTCTCAACATCCCTTGGCTTATTCAACGGCATTGCGTGTGGGGATGATAGATCACTGAGAGGAGCTTATGCACACTCGATGACCCCAGCAACCTTGTTGCTAGGTTGACGTCACATGGCATTGTTTCGCCGAAGGATCTTGCAACAAAATTCCACAAATTACGTCATCGGGTATTGCGACGTGATCGTAAACTTTGAGGTGCAAGGCCCCGTTCCACAAGGCGATCGTACTCTAGCGCGACGACAGTCGTTTTTCTAAGTTAAAGTATGTGAGTTGCGATAACCTTAAGGCTACGATAATTTTGTGGAACGGACGACTGAATTCTAAAGGTGGACCGTTGGATGGTATTAAATTCATACGTTTCAACTTTTGACGTATTTGAAGTATTACTGTGTTAAACTCAGTTGGATTATGCCGTGGATCGTGTAGGTGTCAGCCTATTCACACTCAACAGTATAATTCTAAAAACGTTATAAATGGCCAGTAATAAATAAAATACTAAACTCGCTCCCGTGTAAAACCAATTTTATGAAACTCGTGAATAGTTATGGTATCTGACTCGCTTTCGCTCGTCAGATACCAGAACTCTGCACTCGTTTCATAAAATTGGTATTACACGGGAGCTCGTTTAGTATTATATTTATATATATATATATATATATATATATATATATATATATATATATATATATATATGTGTGTGTGTGTTACATGAAACAAGTATAATCAGTGATTAAGTCTAATGACTGAAAATTTCAGTGATTATGTCTAATAACTGATTCACTCGGTGGTTATGTCTAATTACTGAAACCTTCAGTAATTAGACATAATCACTGAAATGACACCGTTTAGTTCCAACACAATTACACCTTACACAGCCTTGAATACCACAGACTGAGTCAAGTTGAACCGCTTGACGTAAAGAGAGTGTTTGATCGGTATTGAAATCCATGAGTCAAAGTGTGAGGTATCTGCTTACTTACTTACTTTGGAGATTTAACGTGCGCTTTCCGACTGATGCGTATTTCGCACACGGGCCCGGCCAGGCCATTTAATGTGCTTCCCGAAAGGGGCGAAAGTGGTGTGTGCAATCCAAGAGGGGGGTTTAGGGGCTGCTTATATAGAATTTGGAATTTGTCTTAGTTAGGTCGTTGGAGTTTTTAAGTATTTGAGTTATTAATTTAGGTTGTTTTTTGGTATTTTTGTTTTGGAGGGCTATATATATCCTATGTCACTATCAAATAGCGATGATACCATGTTTTCGCGAAAAGGTGAGCAGAGCATATCTTGTCCCAACGACGGCTGCACTCACAAACACATGGAAAGGCAGGTCAATTGTTCACATGAAAACAACACCTGAACAGAATATTACCTTACTATATGTCTGGTAGCAAAAGTCTACATCAAAATGTCTTTCAGATATCTAAATCCTTACGATCTGTTTGAGAGTTCATCTCCCTCGATGATTCCAGAGGCCATATGTCCTCGTAAACATTACTCACATCGCATCTCATCCCATCTACTCCTCCATTTATAAGATGAACGTGTTCAACATGATCAGCCTCAGTGTTTCCCCAAATCCGACACAATCTGTGAGCAAAACAAACAACGATAATGAG
Organism: Haliotis rufescens; assembly: GCF_023055435.1. Lineage (NCBI taxonomy): Eukaryota > Metazoa > Mollusca > Gastropoda > Lepetellida > Haliotidae > Haliotis > Haliotis rufescens. The sequence goes on from NW_025963890.1 coordinate 9,156,249, forward strand.
TTGCATTTAACATCGCTTTTGAAAAGTTTTATAATAAGGCACGTGGGCGTAATGTTGGAGAAGTAGTGATGACTACCGTATTGTTGAGAGCCATGACCGCCAGTGTGGTGCTGACAATTTACGTATGATCATGATGCGCCTAAAAGATGCAAGTCTGCTGGACCCAGCAATATTAACAAAAAAGTAACTTGTTCAACAGAGGAACAACCCTAACAATACTCACCAACAAAAGTTCCTGTGACACGCTATAAAATCAAGAACCTTATCAAAGTAGACGCACGCAACTAAAAGAATTCATATCGGACAATGAACCAGTAAAACGCATTTAATGACATATGTCAAGCACAGACATGACGTTATGACGCAGACGCAATCGGTGGTGAATTTTGGTCAGAATTATGCGTCTGGCTTGTCTCCTCGTAAGACGGCGACTTACAGACTGTGCCGATATTCGGCAAAAGGCCAGGGATGGTTCTCGCAGTGACTGTTGCAGGCTTGAACCGATTTCGCAGATGGGTGGTTCGAATCCAACGATTTTGACGGACGAACGTAACGGGGGGCCTGCCGCTACTTGGTCGGTCTCTGATAGTGTTTGTTTGCTGCCACCGCTGCCATAATGTCCAAATAGTGTTTCTGATCATGAGCAGGTTTATTCTCCTAGCAGCTTCACTCTACAATGTTCCTTGAGCATACAGAGTGGTTCTGAAGCGGTCATTTTCAGGTAGGCGTGGCATCTCCAAACTTCAAATAATGATTGAAAATTGATGTTTTCCGGGTTGCAGACAAGCAGAAACAATGCATACCGAATCCCTACAATACGCGTGCTTTTGCACCCTGGTTTACATCATCAATTGCATGACTGCTTCATGAAGGACACGTTTTGCCAAGGGAAAGGGTTGTCACAGGAACTTTTGTTGCTGAGTATATTTTTAAAAAAAGGATATCTGGAAAAAGTGCATCTCGACACCAGGTGTCTCTTTACATTCTGACATATTTTGGAGTAATCAAGTGTGAAAGTTCTCGCCCATATGCTCAAACAGTTGACAAGTTGTTTTACAATGTATTAATGACAGGTTGATATTCAGCTCCGAAGCAACCAATTCCTATTGTGTACCTTTGTCTTTTGGAAATCCAAAGAAACGCACAGATAAGCACAGCCAAGCCAAATCCAATCATTCCACCAATAAGCCCTGCGTTTGCAGATGAGGAAGCTGAGGACGAGGACGAGGACGAGAGCGGGGACACTGACACAGTACCTGCAACTTACAAGCAAAAATGAGAGTGAACTGAATTTACCATTAGCTGTGCATGGTGATACACGTCCTTGATATGCTTTTGATTACAAGACATTATGGTGCTAAATAAGTGACTACCTTTGATGAAATGAAACGTCACAGGACATAAGGATTGGAGTCACAGAAAGAATTCGGCAAGCGGACAATGGTGTGTACAATTTCTGCCCGAAACAGTACACGGAGTATAGTTGTCACGGTATAGACTCTCCCACATAACTCATGTTGCTTTCGTTGAAGTTATTGCATAAATAACTATTAGTGTTATATGAAAATATTTCAAATAACTGACGATTAGCCTACAAATGCTTTATATCTTCAACTGTTATACATTCTCGTTGTATCCACCTGAAAAAGGGTTAAGCAACCCCAGAAATATGTCAGTGACTAGTCAAACAAGTACTGGAATAAAATAAACGAATGTGAACTCTTAAAAACAACCTTATGACAATAAGAAACCAACACCAGCGACAGCTGAGGTTATATTTTAATCGCGATAATGTAGCACAACCATCTGTGTATATTGTATACTACACCCAAGCATGTACCAAATATGTTTCAGATCTGGACTCATGGCATTCCAGGGCATTTGCCCTAGCGTTGTTCTGGAGGTAGCTATCGCTGCTCGGGAACGATGTGGTCTGGCGTTATCATCCATGAATTGAGGCTTTTTGCGAGTTGGTGCTTGTTGAAAGGTAAATCGGATGGACAGATTCCCTGTGATGTTGCCTTGTATGGTGACCAGGTTCAACTTGCAATCGTGTGACATATACCGCCGAATCATTATCGAGCCTCCTCCATAAATGACAGTTGGTCTCGTGTTCCTGAGTGAAAATGCTGTTTTCCTGTGCCTCAAATCCCTCAGTCGTCCATCCGTGACTTTAGTAGGAACCTGATTTCGTCAGACCAGTAAATTTTCCGCCAGGTTCTCTGATTCCATGCCTGTCATCGTGCTAAAACCCACCTCTGATGGTGAACGGCCAGTATCGGTGTTTGATGACTCCGCAGGACGCTATCCCTGCTTCTCTAAAGCGATTCAGTTGGACCGACGTCGATTTGGTTTGACTATGTTTTCTCACAAACCGCCTAATGTGAATTCCGGTGTCACCGTGTAACACCATTTCTATCATAATCACCAATTGTCATTACAGCTGAAATTATAGAACTCATTATCTCAGGGTGCCTAACTTTTTTCAAGGTATATATGTGTAAACAGCGTTTTCAGATTAAAGATGCGTCTTTTCCCCCGATGGATCTGTGAAACACATTGTCAAATTCCCCACTTCCAAACATATTTATGTATAGGTAATATCTTAGACTAAACTTTCACTAAACTAACCTTGCCAAATATCTGACAATACATAGTACTCGTACTCACTATTAAAACAGTGGTATTGATATCACAGGAAAATGTGCACCATTAACAACACAAATTAACAGCAATGTAAAACAACGTTTGTCTAAACGGTGGTCATGAGTTGGTAGTCAGGTTTATATGTTTGAGAATCTATGGTTACTGCACATTGGCCATGCGCATACTGTTTCTGTATTTCCTCTTCAACTGTCATTGCTCACGGGACATTTGCATGTAATCCAAATAAAAACAAATTAAAAAGAGCAACCTCAGTTTAGAATACAATATATCGCACATGTAGGACACAATTATAGTTTATCTACATGTAGTGTTATTAACTTAGAAGCTAACATGGAGAGAACATGGTTGCACGTGTGCACGTATAGCTTTCAACTTCGTGTGGCATACATACCTTCCAGTAGACAATGACCTGTGATTGGGTGACAAGGATGGCCGTTGCAGAAACAGAATTCAGTACAGTCAGCCCCATACGTTCCAGGAGAACAACCTGTAGAGAAAAACAAATCTGTGGACCTTGGGTTCTCATTGAGCTGCATACGAGGGGCCTTCAATAAATTTTGCAACTTTAATATAAGACCAAGTCGCAGAATATCTTTTGAACTTTTATTTTTCAATATAATCTCCATTCGCCTCAGTACACTTATTCCATTTGTCCTTCAAGCTTTCAATACCACTTTTATAGAAATCCGCAGATTGGCCTTCTAACCAGGCCTCTGTGGCAGACCTTATGTCCTCGTCATCCTGGAAGCGTCTTCCACCTAGGGCAGATTTCATTTGCCGGAACAGGAAATTGTCACTGGGGGCTAAGTCTGGGCTGCAGGGGGGATGATTTAACTGTTCGAATCCAAATTCACATATGGCGGCCTGTGCAATTCTCGACTTGTGAACCGGAGCATGTAAGGAACTTTATTACAGCGCGTAGTGACATCACGAGCATCGATCTACGCAATTGGGATACGATGACATGCATCAACTAAGACAGCGAGTTTGTCGACCCGTTAGCCGCTTCTTACCACAAGCATGCATGGCTTGACAATTCTAACCCGGCTAGTCACATCGTAACGACTCACATTTTCAAGCATTCACACAGAACCACTAAGAACTGGGACATTTTGGAAAGTAAAAACACATATATATGAACAATTCCAATGCGATTGGTTTGGCGTTGACATGTACCAAGATGTGTTTGAGTGCAGTTAATATTGATGTAACAAGAACAAATCACATATTGTCCTATATTTAATCATATTTCACCATCTACTATGCATCAATTACAATACATAAATAATAAAGTACTTAGAAAATTGTTTTCAATATGTTATAGATGACACATTTAGACAAAAACTAGTTCAAGTCAAGTTCACGCGTCATACATGATATTATTTTGAAAGTCTTTGTAGTCTTATTGCCCTTACTGTGTCTCTTTAATGGACATTATTAATTCAACTAGATACAGAAAGCTAAGCACCAAGGAATACTTGCCTATCACCTGCACCTCTGCAAGATCCAGGACTATGTTTTTATTGTTGCTGTTAATGGTGTTGAGATACACTCGAACAAACAGCGCCACGACGGGACACGTCACCTCCAGCATGTCCGTGTAGTTCCCTGTGAAGGTGTAACATAGTCTCCCAGGGTATTCGTCACCGACTGCCGAAGTATATACTTGAAGGCCACTTTTGTTATATGGAGCTACAGAAGAAATCAAAGCTCTAAACAGGCATAACTACACTTTTAATTTGGAATCAAAGTACGTTCGGTGCCTTAACCGTGAAACATAAAATGTCAACACCAAACATTAATTAGCCTCGATTATCTGACGACACACAGTCCATTTGGGCGTAAAAGGCAAAATAGCGGTTAAAATTATATTAATGGGTCGCTGAAAATTAGTGATGACACTAAATATTCGTGATAAAGGTAAACCTGCCCTGCCCTGCCCTGCCCTGCCCTGCCCTGCCCTACCCTACCCGCTGGACCTGCCAGCAACACAATATGCTTAAAAAGTGAGTGTGTCTGACACCATACAACAGTACTCCTGTCACAAAGGGTAAACACTCGAATTTTGATCAAACTAATCATGTGACCATGAATGTAAATTGAGCTTTTTCACCTTGTAATCGAAATAGGAATTCTTCAGTTGCCGTATACGGTGTCATATTAGGTTAGCAGTAAAAAATATTGGACGAGGCGTCACCGCATACGGCAACTAAAAACACCATAACGAATTTATAATGCCGAAAAGTTTACACTATTTGGTATCCTTGTCGCACATGTCATGTCAAAACTTAAAACTCAAAACACTATCTAAGGCGTTAAAGGTCAAAGGGAGACTACTCTCCTCAGAGGCCAAACCTTGTTGATAATTTTAAATTTATATAATCTTTATTAAAGTCACGAACGTGTTCCAAAAATACATTAACGTCCTTGCACATCAAAATTAATGATATTAAAACACAAATCAGTGTCGAATAACGAATTTGTGTACCAGAATCTTCATGTGAAATATCTGAGGTGGGTGTTGGAAAATCCAAAATGGCTGTTACTGACGGTGTACGCGTATGGTCTCATATTAAGTCAGTAACAACCATCTTGGATTTTTAATGACAGTATACGGGCTCATATGGGGTTAGTAGTTCTGCTCTCAAAACTCACTCCTGAGGCATAATAATGTTCAATGTTACCCCTAACATTACAGATTAACTCCCCAATTGGAAATCTACATTATATAACATCATTAAAAACCTAAGGGTCCCCATCGATTTACACAAATTGGAGAATCTTTCAAATAATTTACAAAAGGCGTAAAAATAATTCCCCTAACCCAATACAATACTTGAAATATGTACGAGGGCCAAGTTTACAAGCTTATGTAGCTCAAAATATACATAGATCATACTATAAGCTACTTATCCTGATATTTTTGTTTTATTGACTTACATTTCTTATTTAGAAACACTTTGACCCTTGGTGCATACATTCCCGAATCAAGTTTAATTTTCACCCATCCTGGTTCCGACGAGTTTAGTTTGGTCAGAAACCTATTGTGCAGACCCCCATCCACGGCGGCCTTGGCGCCCATGTACCAATGTTGTTCGGAGCTGGCGACAGCCTCCCGTTGCAGGGCCATGTTGCTTAGGACAGAGTACACATAGTGTCCAGAATATTAATTTCTTAAATGAAAATCGTTTCAGGATTAGAATGTTGCACTTAGATAGATTGAAATACATGTAAATATAAGTTGACAATGCAGTAGAATAACACGCCTGGACTTTCCACTTGGCGTGAAGGGCAAATAGCTGTGGAAAAATGAATGGACGACTGAAAATGTCACCGTTCTTGTCCATCGACGAATTTCATAAACTTATAAAAGTGTCTCACCCGAAATGACTTTTCTATTTCGGATGTGGCGTTAAGCACTAATCACTCACTCGCCCTGTAGATTATCTAACTCTGAGACAATACCTCGCTGACATGTAGGCCCATCCCATCCAGAAGAACATTCGCAACCTTTCCTGGTTTCACAATCAGTGTCCTCTTCGCAGTTGCAGGTATAGAGACAGTCACGACCAAACATTCCATGGGGGCATGCAGCTACAACGTAAGAATCACTTGTATCTATGAAATATATGGAAGGTGACAGAAAATAGTGTACATACAATGTTATGCTATATTAGGACCATCTACATGTAGGAAAATTGGTTCTTTGTGCAAATTCGAATTCCTCAATTCATTGTACTGATATGGTTGATATTAAATAAAATATCAAAGACACATTTACAAGCAGGCGTGTGATGTTGTTTTTTTGTGGGAATGGGGAGGAGGATTTCTTTTAGCGTGCGCATTGTACTTCTTGTCGGCATGCTTATACCATAAACAGTAGTAGTGTGTGTTAACTATGTCTCGTACACATCCACAGAAATAAGGTTCTTGCTGTCGAATAGACAAAGGGAAATGAGACGATGCACAACCGCTACTGTACATCACTTCGTATGTAGTGCAAGGACTTACAAATACCGTGCATGTATATTGGAATAAATGCGCCTTCAAACAATTCTCCCTTTTTGTATAAGTACTTATGGAGGACGGTAGGTGATCGTGTGAGGAGTGATAGAGTGGACATATTCAACGATACCTCTAAACATTATTTCTGGGTGAATATACCCAAATGCAACGTATTCGGGGAAATGCATGCAGAAAGCATGCAAGTATGATCTTGTCACATACGGAAAGGAACATGACAGTGGTCATCTTGGCCAGTCAAAGCGTGACATTACGGACAAATGGCAAGTATTGGGCAAGCAATGTAATACGCAATGGAATTGGCAAATGCTACTTTTAGCTTCCATTTCTTGTTTTGCAAAGTGGTATATTTTACATATATACACGCGTCAAATGGTAACATACATATCAAGTTACCAGTTACTCAACCGCTGTCGACCAGTCAACCGCTGTCCAATGTATCACGGCACGCTAGCTGCAGTCAGATTCGTTTACACTGTGATGTTGTCACGAGTAGATCGATAAACAAACACGTATCAAATATCTTGGCACGCTGGTCAAGATGAGCGCGCAGATAAGTGTCGTTGCCGACTGCCTGGTTTAATTCAATCTAAACTAGATGTTCAATGGTTTATTTACATTCGGTGTATTACTGAGTTGACGTCATGTTTGCTTTTATAGTCCACTATAAGGATACAAAAAAGACTAGGTTCTCAGGCACCGCCGCATCATCAAAAAGTCCGCCGCACGTTTCGTTCTTACTTCCCTTTAGAAATAAATAAAAATCTGAAAACATTCCGCATCTCGAACCCACAACCTAGGCAGTGAAATGCTGCAAGACTAAATACAGCGCCATCCATTTTAGCAGTTACTTCCCTTTACACTGCTTCGCTGCACATCTTGTGTTATTCACCATGGCGGTAGCAGGGGTCATATTGTGCTCGTTTTGCCGTTTGCACACTTGGTTTAAGAAAATTTGACCTTTGCGAAAAAAATCATAATGAATTACCTTCTTCTGTATATAGTTACCGTAAGCTGGGCATTGTTTTATACGTACAGATTAAGATTACCGTGTCTAATAATTGTGTCGTAAGGAACTGTTGATTAATTATTGATTTATTATTTTATTGTTAATTTCGTATTGATGTCTGTAGTTCTTTTTGTGATAATCATTAAGCAGTCTGTGGCGTTATTGTTGTTGATGTATATATTTACAAAAACTGACTTCGTTACGTTTATACCACAATGCAGGGCGGTCGGACGATCATTCGACCATCGCGTTTATCTGCCCGTCTACATATGGCGAACAACTCACTATACCCTCCCCTCTCAAAATACGACGTCATCAAGTTGCGAGCGCATGTTCGAATCTCCAGAAATGACGTCATGATAGAACAATGTTTTATGGTGAAATATACCACACTTCGCTCTTCACTGTTCTTTGCTATTTGTCGGGCACCTATCTTATATATGAAGATAAACCACATAGAAGAAACGTTCAAATGTTTATATCCATGTAGTGGGAAGGCAAATCGTCAGACAGCCGGGGTGAGGTTCACAAGTTTATACATGTAGTGGGAAGGCAAGTCGTCAGACAGCCGGGGTGTGGTTCACAAGTTTATACATGTAGTGGGAAGGCAAGTCGTCAGACAGCCGGGGTGTGGTTCACAAGTTTATATACATGTAGAGGGAAGGCAAGTCGTCAGACAGCCGGGGTGAGGCTCACAAGTTTATATACATGTAGAGGGAAGGCAAGTCGTCAGATAGATACTATGTATGGCATATAACATATATTTAGCCACTCACCTGTCTGGGACACAAACAGCGATATCCACACAACCGTGAACCACACCGCCATCTTGTAGGGGAAATACACAACACACATTCGTCCAAACAGGATCTTATTCAAGATCTTGTTCACAGTGGGTTTGGGAAAATATTTGGAGCGTGAAGTTTAATATTCCAATTGCTTTTCAAGGCCCAGTGTATTTTTTATGAGTGGTTTCTGTAATTTGTATGTGATTTAGGTATGTATCCGAAGTACAGTTAATCTCCATTTTTGGATAAAGTATGTCTCAAGTGACAGCAGCATTACTATAAGGGAAATGTGTAGTTTGTGCCGGTGTCGAGTAGTTAACGTTGCGTTGACCAGTATCTTTGTAAGATAAGGGCGTGTCAGCTTGATGTGGATTGAAAGCCCTGAGTGAGTGTCGGTTGAGTTTAATGTTGTTTTACCAGTATTTCGGTTATATCACGGCCTACAAACCAGATACAAACCGCATCCATATTGACCCACACCAATGATATCAATATTTACCCATACTTGTAATTAATATTAACCCATACTCGGGGTTAATACTCAAACGCACTCGGTCATGAACACCTACTCGTAAGAGTCACCAGTAGTCGCTATCATTACTGACCCATACATACTGTCAGTACTCACTAATACTCACCATGCTCACTGACAAGCTCGTCACGCCGAGACCCGGTTTCGATTCATCACATGACCCATTTGTGGCGTTTCCCTGCCGCGTTGTTACCAGAATATTGCTAAAAGTGTCGTAAACTCAAACTCACTCACCCAATGACAATACTCACTCACACTCGGTATCCGTGCCGAGCCTTAACCGATATCAACATGAAACCATACTCGGTATTCAATCCCACCCATACTCGGTAACCATGTTCACCCATACTCGGTACCCATTCCCAGCCCTACTCGGTATCCATGCTCAGCCATACTCGGTATCCATGTTCAGCCATGCTCGGTATCCATCCTCAACCATACTTGGTATCCATTCCCACCCATACTCGGTATCCATGCTCAGCCCTACTTGGTATCCATTCCCACCCATACTCGGTAACCATGTTCACCCATACTCGGTACCCATTCCCAGCCCTACTCGGTATCCATGCTCAGCCATACTCGATATCCATGCATAGCCATACTCGGTATCCATGTTCAGCCCTACTCGGTATCCATGCTCAGCCCTACTCGGTATCCATGCTCAGCCATACTTGGTATCCATTCAAACCCATACTCGGTATCCAAGCTCAGCCATACTCGGTACCCATTCCCAGCCGTACTCGGTATCCAATTTTGCCCATACTCGGTATCCATCCTGAACCATTTTCAGTTTCAATACTAAGCTAAACTCGGACTCAGCATTCACTAATGCTCAATGACGACACTCATACTCGGTGTCAATACTGACCAGTACTCGGTATCCATTCTCAGCCATACTCGTCCATATCAGGTACGAATACTCAGTCATACTTATTATCTACGCACCGTCATGTACCTGGAATATTGCTGAGTACGGCGTTAACAACAAACAAAATGTTATCTACGCAATACCATTTGGACACTGATATCAACCACATTTTTTATTCATAGATACTGTTATGGTTAGCCTTTCTGGCAGGTCTACAAATATACACTAAGTAACTTTAATCGTATGATTATTTTAAATACTGCGATTGCGAGGAAGCATGTTAATCTCAATATTTCATGAAAAAAATAAAGCGTCCTAGTGATGAAGACTGACCCTATAGGTTTTTTAAAAGTCCTAACAAGGTGAAATTCCGAGTTGAAAGTCAGTCTGGCAAAATGTGTGCACTTTAGAAAGTTATGACAAAAAGTCCGGCCATGTTCATTTCCTATTATAAATGTACAGCGATAGAAAACAATTGTAATTGACAGTGCTTTGATGTGTGATGTTTTTCATCCCTTTCATGAGGCATCACGATTTATTATAATCACACTGAAAGGTATTAACCGTGTTTATTTTAGCATTTTGTTTTATTTTTTCATGTCAAAACGCTCACAGTAGTTACCGAATGCACCTCAGATGTCCTGGATTATTGATACTGATGAAGGGGCGGTCGGGTAGCCCAGCGGTTAAAGCGTTCGCTCGTCACGCCGAAGACGCGGGTTCGATTCCCGACATGGGTACAATGTGTGAAGCCCATTTCTGGCGTCCCCCGCCGTGATATTGCTGGAATATTCATAAAAGCGGCGTTTAACCATACTCACCCACTCACTACCAAATATATTTACATCACAATTTACAGAAACGCTTTTATTAGATCTAGTTGTCCAGGTCATCCAGGGTGGATGATTTAACTGTACAGGGCCAGTCTGCTGGTCAGAGGGCCAATCTTCGGATTTCCTTGAAAGTGGTATTAAAAGCTTGAAGGACAAATGGAATAAGTGTATTGAGGTGAATGGAGATTATATTGAAAAATAAAAGCGCAAAAGATATTCTGCGACTCGGTCTTATATTGAAGTTGCAAAACGCCCCCCGTATCTTAACAACTTTTCAATCATTTTGCTTATATTCATTCAGTATATCAGTGTGGTTTATTGCGAAACTGACTGCTTATTTAAGTTTATCACGCTACTAAAAGAATGGCGAGGGTCGACAACTTCAAACTTCGGATTGTTCTCTATATTTGCTCCCAGATGAGGGTGTCTCTGCGTCTATCGCTATGTGTGCTGAGTGTGTTTGTCGGGTACTCGGAAGGGTTGTGGGGGGACCTAGATGGCCTCGACTCCCTCGTTTACCCAGACTTCCAAGACTGCCAAGTTTACCCAACCTAGCAAGACTTCCACGACCTTGTAAGATAAACTGCCGAGCAAACGAAAGTATACACACACGTTCGATGATGGCATCGTGTTTCAGCCTAGTAGCATTTTGATAACATTTGTAATTTTTTGGTCAATCCAATTTCCAAGTTTATACATTTGCCCGCCATATGGGTTACATAGATATCTGCTCCTGGATGATTTAGTAGCAGCCAGCCAACCAGCCACACACACACTGACACGCACGCACGCACGCACGCACGCACGCACACACACACACACACACACACACACGCACGCACATACACACACACACACACACACACACACGCACGCACGCACGCACGCACATACACACACACACACGCACATACACACACACGCACGCACGCACGCACGCACGCACACACACACACACACACACACGCACATACACACGCACGCACGCACGCACGCACGCACGCACACACACACACACACACACTCACGCACGCACGCACGCAGGCACACACGCACATACATACATATATACATACATACATGTCGTTGCTAAGTATAAATTAAAGGTGAAGTGTATATATTGTGACATGTTGGATGTTAACAGCTGAACAGTATACACAGTATACACAGCTGTATGTGTCAGGTATTATATATTCAATATTTCAGTTCCTGGACGCGATGTGATGGACGAGGATATTGCCAGTGACCACGATGACGGTAGAGGTAACGTTTTAACGTGGGTTTCGTGACGAATAATACGGTAAAGTGTCGTCACAAATAATAAGATTACAAGCATGGAGTGGGTGATATTTTTTCACGCATTGTTTTTTCATCGTCGATGGCGAGAGATTATCATTCAGACATTACTCATTTAATTAAAAAGGACAAAACACTTTCTGCAATCATAAGAAATCTCCGCTAAAGGCAGAGTCCATTGAATGATTTCGACTATATCATAAACATAGGTTTAATAGTAAGAAGTAAGAATCACTATCAGATAGTGATGACACAAGTTGTAGGCGAATCATTTGACTGATTATTCGAAGTATAGTTGAGTTATTATTCAAGGGCTAATGCATCATATTCTTTTGAATGCTCATGTTACGATAACATTTAAGACAATCGCTATAAAAATCCTCTCTTGGTGATACATATAAAAATTAAATAATTATTTTAATGCATACAAATCCACTGTAAGCACCATTTTTAAAACATTTACCATATGTTCCATTCCACTTTCTTTAAGAACAATTCCCTTCTTGAAGTAGAACCATAGTTTTTTTAAAACGCACTCCAAGTGTCAGTCAGGTGGATGTGCCATTTGTACGTATTTTATGAAAATAATATTAACCCTGAAACTCTTTCACTTTGTTATTTTCTGCCAGTGTATATTTTCGTGAAAGTTTACACGTGTGTATTGGCTTGACTCGTTTTAGTGGTGCCTGTTTACTAGTATTTTAGAAGTGGGTGTAAAACATTGATCTACGAGCTCTTAATGTAACAAGACATCAGGGAAACAGTTGTTGCAGAAATCGTTTCAGGTGAGATTTATTTACATCACGATCAACATATGCGAGATCTTCTTTTGTCGTTATGATATTCTCTTTCGTATTTCGTATTTTTCGTAACAGTTGCTCTTTCCAAACGATTAATACTCAGATAACGATCTATGTTTGGTTTCATTTAGCCTGAATAATACATTTGAATGCAACCATACAGAGTGACCATTGAAAAAACCTTTGTTTGTAGGCCTAGAGACACTGACTGAGAGGCAGCTTCTTGAGTGAGTGAGTGAGTTGGGTTTTACGCCACTTTTAACAGTATTCAAGTTATATCACAGTGTGTCAGCTTAATGTGGGAGGAAAGCCCGAACTGATGCAGGTCTCAGATGTTTACCACTTCGGTGAAACCCACGAGCACCGGTATGGTGCTGACAAACCTAGAAACATAATCGGGGCGAACCGGGATTCGAACCCACAATCATAGGTTTTTTGACGTGCACAAGGGACGCAACTCTGCACAGCGAATCGCGGCGCCTTAGACGACTGAGCCACCCGTGCCCCCGCAGCTCCTTGAGGATGAAGAGGTTGAGTGACGAATGTGACCAGTGTGATGGTGAACTCCTGCCTGTCACACATGTACATGCTACATGCAAATACATTCAAGAAGAAAATAATTGTGCATCATGAATAACATGTTGTGTTTACATACAGGCGGACCTCGTTGTATCGAACTTGCATGTATCGAATTCGGTTGTCTCGAACTCACCCTCCGGTACCTGTGAGTTCCCACTATATTTAACATCATTTATACTCGGATCTCTCGAACTGGATGTGTTGAGTTTCCGGTTTTCTCGAACTAATATGGAACTCCCAAATTAAGCATGAGTATTTTGTTGTAAGGTGCGATTTTGCGCTTTTGTTAATTGAATTCAGTTAAACAGATTAGATCTAGTTATGATTGTGACCGTATTCAGAATATGAGTGTACCCAGTGACGCGTTCTCGAATGAAGGCGAAAGTGTTCTGTGGTGGAACTTCCTTTGATGAAATATACTTACGAAATGAACTAATCTATCAGTAAAGGCAAGATATTTGATGGAGGATAACTACTTTAATTTATAATGATGCGAAGTAATCAATGCTGTGTGTGTGTGTGTGTGTGTGTGTGTGTGTGTGTGTGTGTGTGTGTGTGTGTGTCTGTGTCTGTCTGTGTGTCTGTCTGTGTGTCTGTCTGTGTGTAGGATGTGGAAGGCTTGAACCATTCCTTGTTATTATAGTGTGCGTGTAAATCATGCAATAATTCTTATTCATCTATGTCCCTGTTTTCAGGCGACATGTGGTTTGATCTTATTTTATGTGCATTTACATTATATCTGTACATGTAACTATATAACATAAAACTGGGGACGGGTGTTGTTTTATAGGAACCGTTATCACGAAAACCAATCACAATAACTCTCTGAAGTACGGTCTGTTAATGAAAACAACACGATGTTCAAATAAAAGGACAATGGTTCACAAAGAAGTAGCATGCAATATTACGAGGTGGTCTGATTTTACGATCGTTGCCTTTCCCTGTGCCTACTTGACTAAATTGCCATGCGACACTTTACTGCTATATATACTCCACTGAACACATACACTGTAGCTGAGTTGCTGGCACTGATAAGGTGGGTATTTTTGTATGTTTACATTCGATTGATTGTAATAAGAATATAGAGGATATTTCATGTGTGAAGACAAATACCATGTTTCTCTCATCGAATGAAGGGGGAAAGGAGATATCTTCACGAGCGGCATAGCCAAAGGGGAAAATATCTCCTTACCTCCTTCACGAAATGAGGGAAACGTGATATTTCACGAGATACATGGAATATCCTATTTATTATATATGTATAGGTAGGTATTTTTGTATGTTTACATCCGATTGATTGTAATAAGAATATCATATTACTGGTATCACTTTTTCCCCTGATTCACAGAAACACATTGAGCAGAGTTACGTCCTTTACCTGTCAAAATCCATCCACCGTTGAAGACAGAATCGATTCTACATTTTCCACATTCTCAATTTACAGATACGCTTTTTATGGATTTTGTTCTCCATGTCATCACTTATTGATAGAAGTAGGAAGGATGTTCAGTCAGTATTACTAGTGTACATTTCCCAGCCATGCAGTGCTTCAAATATTATTTAAAGAGATTCAGGTTCATTGAAAAAGTCTAGTTAAATTTACTTTTCTAGCCGTTAAGAAATGTAGAACACATTTGAAGGAAGAGCTGTGATTAAATTTTTGATTGCATTATTTATGTATAACGTGAACAAATTAAACAATGTGATATATGTTGCATGCTTATATACTAGTTGTGTCCAGATGTACTTTATAGTTTCCAACATAAGAAATAAATGACTCGTTGTCGTTGTTTATCTACAATAAAACACCGCAGAGAGAATAAACCATGAGGGGCGCAGCCCCCAGTGGGGGTTTTCCCTGTGGGGTTTAATTGTACGATAAACAATGACCACGAGTTGTTTATTTCTTATTAGAGATATCAACATTACGTACAGCGTCTTTAAGGATGTTGAAAAAATGTGCAAGTTTTAAACATATTTACCTTAGTTATAATAATGATGACTCCCTGAATAGTATCCGATCTCAGCAATGTCTGACAAGTCCATTTTATGAACAGGGGAGTTACGTTTTGGTATTTTCCGCATATTCTCACAAACCTCACGTCGATTAGCTGAAGCCTTTCTCCTTATACGGATTGTCATATCTCTACCAATTTTGGATGCGACCGTTCGGTCATTGCGTTTATCTCAGTACCCCATCTATGGGTAACAACTGACTAGACACTTCCCTCTCAAAAATAAAGTCGTCCGATATATGCCGTCATCAAGTTAAGAGCGCATATTTGGATCTCCAGAAATGACGTCATGATAAAACAATGTTTTATCGTCAAGTAAACAACGCTTCGTTCTTCATTACTCTTTGCGATTTATCGCGATAAGTATAATGAGCCGGTAGTCCCCTTTTCTCAATACACCATCCAACAGTGTATGTGAGTGAATGCTCGGAGTTTTGTTTGACAATATTATTAATATCAGAAGCATTATCAATGGAACAACGGATCATATCTGAAGCCGTGCTAAAAAAACAATTTTCACTCTGTTCCAATAAATAGCTTTCCGCTACTCTACTTGAAGCCATTGACAAAACAGTCATCGTCAAGGTAAGAAACAAGTCATGTGTGTTCCGTTTGTTGAGCTGTATAATTGCTTCTCATGGCGCTTGATTGCGCTTCAATTGAATCTATCCGAATTTGCTTAATTTCAAGGTACCAATATCATGAGAAAAATAAGTGGTATACAACATGGTGTACAACAGGCAAGCAATATTGAAGGAAAACATCTTAACAGCTTTTTAATCAATCAATCAAACTAAGTATCGCGATGGTCGACAACTTCAAACTTCGGATGGTTCTCTTTATTTGCTCCCAGATGAGGGTGTCTCTGCTTCTATCGCTATGTGTGCTGAGTGTGTTTGTCGGGTACTCGGAAGGATTGTGGGGGGGACCTAGATGGCCTCGACTCCCCCGTTTACCCAGACTTCCAAGATTTCCAAGACCGCCACGACCTTGTCTGATAAACTGCCGAGGTAAAGAAAGAATACACACATGATTCATAGTGGCTAAAATGAAACAAACAAGAAATGCTTATTCGATGTATTTGCGTTTCATATTTGAGTGTAGGACCATATATATGTTCAGTGTTTCTGCCTGGTGACATTTTGATAAAGTTTGTAATTGTTTGATCAATTCCAATTTTCAAGTGAAAACATTCTTTGGCCGGCCAGTTTATATTGGTTATCTTCTCCTGGATGATTTAGTAACATACATTTATGCATGCAAACATACATAATTTATGTATATATTGTGACATCATGGGTGTTTACAACTGAATATCTCTGGTATTATATATTCATTATTTCAGTTCTTGGGCGTGATGTGATGGACGAGGATATTGCGAATGATCACGGTGACGTTGGAGGTAACGTTTAACGTGGGTTTCGTGACGAATAATACGGTAGAGTGTCGTCACAAATAATAAGATTATATGCATGGAGTGGATGGCATTTTATTTCCACGTATTGTTCATAGTTGATGGCAATTGCAAGAGATCATCATTCAGACATTGTTCATTTAATTAAAAAGGACAAAATACTTTCCGAAATCTGCTAAAGGCAGAGTCCATTGTATGATTTCCACTCTATCATAAGCATTGGTTTATTAGGAATACCTATCAATTAGTGATGCTACAAGTGGTCCTCTTTGAAGTAGAAAATTATTTTTTAAAAAGAACTCAAAGTGTCAGTCATGTGGATGTGCCATTTGTACATCATTTATAAAAATAATTTTAACCCTGAAACTCTTTCACTTTGTTGTTTTCTGCCAATGTATGCGTTCGAGAAAGCTTCCACGTGAACATGCTGGCTTGACTATATATGTTGGTGCCTATTTGCTGTGGGTGTAAAACATTGATCTACGAGCTTTTAATGTCACAGACATCAAGGATGCAGATGCTGCAGAGACCCTCTTTTGCAATTTTGATATTCTCTTTTCATTTTTAGTAACAGTTGCTCTTTCCACAGGATTAGAACTTAGATATCGATCTATGTTAGGTTTCATTAAAAATGAATAATACGTGAAAATGCAGTCATACTGAGAGGTCATCGAATAAACCCTTGTTTGTAGACCAAGGGGCACTGACTGAGAGGCAGCACCTGGACGATGAAGAGGTTGAGTGACGAATGTGACCAGTGTGATGGTGAACTCCTGTCTGAAGATTTAACCGTTTGTCACACATTCACATGTAACACGAAAATACACTCAAGAATAAAATAATTTTGCATCGGGATTAACATGTTGTGTTTACATACAGTCGAACCTCGTTGTGTCGAACTTGGATGTGTCTAATTTCGGTTGTCTCGAACTCGCCTTCCGGTACCTGCGAGTTCCTTCAATGTTTAACATCATTTATACTCAGATCACTCGAACTGGATGTGTTGAATTTTCGGTTGTCTCGAACTTATATGGAACGCCAAAGTATGTAAAATTAAGCATAAAATTCCCTGATGACTCTAACAGTTCATTCGACTGTATCAGACTGACTATATATAATCTTGTTCAACTCCAGATTACATTCATTGAGACAGACACTTTCCACCTATTAAATTGCTCCACGTTGACGTGCCAGAATCCTTAGATCGTGGGTTCGGATCCAAATTCTCCCTCATTACTATTCATGTTTGGGCAGAACCATACCACACTGCTCGTGGGGTTAACAATGTCTTGAACGTATGGACCTGCATCATTTCGGTCTTGTTTCCCGCAATAAGCTGACACGCCTAAAGATAACAGAAATAATGCCCCAGACGGCGCTTTGCCATTAAAACCAATATTAATTATACGTGTTGCATATGTTAACGATCAATGTACAGTATATGTATTTTGTTGTAAGGTCCGAATAATTGGTCAATGCACATATGATAATTTGCATAAAAATAACAGAAGCAAATCAGAATCTTTATCACGTTAGAAACTGTCGAGGTAAACCTGATAACAGCAAGACTCTCTTAGTCAGGACGGTACCGTTCATATCAGAAGAAATCAAACGGAATATCCCATTCCCAGATTAATGAATTGCGGGTAAAAGTATTTTCCATTTGATGATACAATGAGGTTCACAACAGTCGATGTTAAGGAACGGGTTCGGATTATCGGTGTTTCACTGTAAGTGTATTTCTATTTAGATTAAACAATGCGTGGAAATCAGCTCGTTTAATTTCCTAAATAAATATACAAACAATCAAATCATCTTTCGTGTTCTGTAAACAGTATTTTCTTTATACATTTATCAAATCAAAATCAAAATGAAATGCCAATATATTACTATTTTATATATCAGGTAAATATTTGTTTATAATATTTCGGAATTGAAGTAAAAACAATTTGCCCCGTTTGCGACTTTTTCACATGGAGGCGGTGTGAAATATAAAGTAAAGACAAACACAACTATGCAAATAGTATCTCGTTCTTTGTAATGCCATCAATCCCGCAAGGTTTGTCGCCCTTTACTCGTTGCATTCTGACTGGTACTGTTGGTCATATTATCGTATAGTATTACTCGCACGTTGAAGGTACCACTGTTTCATAACAATAAGCTGGTGTTACGAAGTGTTTAATTCCCAAGTGTGTGTGTGGTGTGTGTGCGTGCGAGTGTGTGTGTACGGCGTGTGTGTGCGAGTGTGTGTGTGTCTGTGTGTGGTGTGTGTGCGAGTGTGTGTGTCTGTGCGCTAGTGTGCGGTGTGTGTGTGTGTGTGTGTGTGTGTGTGTGTGTGTGTGTGTGTGTGTGTGTGTGTGTGTGTGTGTGTGTGTGTGTGTGTGTGTGTGTGTGTGTGTGTGTGTGCAAGTGGTGTGTGTGTGTGTGTGCAAGTGTGCATGTGTGTGTGTTTGTGTACTGCAGGGACTAATTTCTTTAAACAATATTGGAAACTCCCAACATTGCTGGGCTTATTCAGACATTTTTCTATTTAACCTTGAGGGAGACAGATTACTTTCTCCCTCACCCCCCCCCCCCCCCCCCCCCCTCCCTCTAGAACGCTCTCTCTCACTCTATATGTATATACAGTCACACAACAAAAATCACATTCTTCACATTCTTCACATCACAAACTTCCAGAGTACCTTGTATAACACATGAACTTTTTATTATACATTATATGTCATATGTCAGGTGCGTGCAAATGTAAAATTTTAATCAAAATAATAATATTAAATAGAATGTTGTCTGTCTATTTGGGGGCATACGCAATTGCATTAATATTGAAACTAAAAACCGCTGTGATAAGTACCTGTTCCTGCCCATAGTGTAGACTTCCCTGTATTATTCAGCATGAATAACACCACGATATCCTAACTTCATTCTAAAAACATAACACAATTTGTAGCAATTCACTTTTGACACATGAAATATGTTCACCCCTTGATATATAATATACAATAGTGTTCATGCTGTTTGAGGTTTGTAGTGACAGATAAGTACAGATAAACAATTATAGCACTGTTTTCAACGAAAATATTCCATCGTACATTCACTTCAGCAGAAGTTCTGTAGGAAACAAGGCAAGTTAGTCCGATTATTATCTGATTTTTAAACATTTTGTAAATGAATACAAACGTACGTTCAAACAAGATAGGTTCTGGAAAGTTAATGATTAATAATGATATGTGATATTATTACGTCTTTCGATATTACCGATAGTGCCTACCGCCAATCTGAATGTATCATTCCTGGTATTCGCTATGCCCAGCCATATAATGGATAAGCCATTACGGGCATAATAGATGGCACGTCCACGTATGTCATGTGGTAATTAATATTAGGAAAATCTCTAGTTTTCATATGCATTACTTATTAGGCATTAATAAGACACTGGCATTTTGAAAACAACGTCCGATGCCAATAATTGTATGCACAGTAATAGTGGCACTGCAAATACAAGTACTTCATATACATTCTGAGTTATTCATATACATTCACAAACAAACTCGCGAAGGTTTTATTTGCTTTTCACTTCCGTAACAAATACA
Source organism: Haliotis rufescens (assembly GCF_023055435.1). Classification (NCBI taxonomy): domain Eukaryota; kingdom Metazoa; phylum Mollusca; class Gastropoda; order Lepetellida; family Haliotidae; genus Haliotis; species Haliotis rufescens. The sequence goes on from NW_025963890.1 coordinate 9,176,663, forward strand.
CATGCAGTTGGATGTCGTTCACGTTACGATAAAAAATATATATGCTTACATTAAGGCCTCAGTTGCAAATGCATGGAAAAAACATACATGTATTTCCATCGCATATGTTCATTGTCGAAGAGTTATCTTGCTAATGGTAACACGTTGCAATGTTACTTACTTTTGAATTTGCCTCTGATCGAATCAGACATAAAGACCTTGTGGGGCGGTGAAAACGGGCGAGACGGGACGTGAGGTTTTATCCCATCGTGGGTAGGAGAATAACATGCGATCTGTCGACAGTGAAACTGTTACTTGAATTCAGCTAAACAGATTAGATCCAGCTATGAGTGTGACCATATTCAGAATATGAGTTAAACCAGTGACACGTTACGATCTGTATTTTGAGACAGCGAGAAATCACATAACGTTCAGATGTACATACTAGTCTGAGGGGACTATTGTTATTGTCAGCCCGTGCTCATACCACTGGGCCGCCAGTCTTTGCAGATCACTTGCATCACTGAGTGAGTTTCGAGGTCATTACGGCACTGTATGATTATACGAGGCATCCCGTGAAGCAGGCGGACAGGAACTGTCATGTCCACATAGACTAGCACATCCAGTCTCTGAAATGAACGTATTTTACAACACAAACCATTTGATAAAATATCTGCATAAAATATAATACAAATGAGCCAAGAGACTCTGTTCATTCCTGAAACTGCAGTTATCTAGACTTGCCTACTATTATAGACTTGCTTGGGCTGTATTGGATATTTGTTTTCGGTTATGTATGACAGACACACGTCTACAGTGAGGATGCTCTGTGTCTGTGTGTGTGTGTGTCTGTGTGTGTGTGTCTGGGTGTATGTCTGTGTCTGTGTGTGTGAGAGAGAGTGTGTGTGTGTCTGACTGTCTGTCTGTGTGTGCACGGTGTGGAAGGCTTGTACCATTCCTTGTTATTATAGTGTGCGTGTAGATCATGCAAAAATTCTTATTTATCCATGTCCCTGTTTTTAGGCGACATGTGGTTTGATCTTATTTTATGTGCATTTACATTATATCTGTACATGTAACTATATAACATAAAACTGGGGACGGGTGTTGTTTTATAGGAACCGTTATCACGAAAACCAATCACAATAACTCTCTGAAGTACCGTCTGTTAATGAAAACAACACGATGTTCCAATAAAAGCACAATGGTTCACAAAGAAGTAGCATGCAATATGACGAGGTGGTCTGATTTTACGATCGTTGCCTTTCCCTGTGCCTACTTGACTAAATTGACATGCGACACTTTACTACTATATATACTCCGCTCAAAACATACACTGTAGCTGAGTTGCTGGCACTGATAAGGTAGGTATTGTTGTATGTTTACATTCGATTGATTGTAATAAGAATATAGAGGATATTTCATGTGTGAAGACAAATAATATGTTTCTCTCATCGAATGAAGGGGGAAAGGAGATATCTTCACGAGCGGCGTAGCCAAAGGGGAAAATATCTCCTTGACTCCGTCATGAGATGCGAGAAACATGATATTTCCCGAGATACATGGAATATCCTAATTATTATATACTTTTTGTGTAGTTGTCCACCGGAAATTTCTGTTTTTTCATTTCAAATGTAAAACCTTGAAACGTAACTTCTCCCTACCTAACATGCAGGGACGTTTCGGGGAATTCCTTGTATTTGCGACTTCCAAAGTAGTTCTAGGTTTGCAAAATCTTAAAAAATATAAACAAAAGTAATAATAGATATTTGAGGTCATTAAAATTCCTTATCATATATTTTGATATGATTATGTACAAAATCAACTTCAAAAATAATTATTCTTGAAAGATACGAGACTGCTGCTGGAAGCGTAGGAATACAGGCTGGCCACTGCAATGAAAATATCACTTTTCTCAACTTCAGACAACCCAGTCTTTCACGCTCAAGTAAATAATAAATCATACAAATAACTGCTATCCCTTTTCTTCGAGGTGGGGTGATTCGCCCAGTCTGATTCACTGAAACTCGTCGAGCAGAGTTACGTGCCTTAGCTGCCAAAATTCATCCACTATTGTAGACAGGCTCGATTCTAGATTCACCTCGATTATATTTCTTGATATTTAAGGATGACATGTAGTCATAATCGAAGTCATAGCCGTCTATGCTCTGTGTGGCATAAGACTTTTCTCGCTAATAAAAAATTGACCACTGTGATCAGATTATTATTTAAAACGGCGTTTAGCAAATAATGTCTCTATATCTGTAATAATGCCTATGCGATGTTAAAGTGTAACTCACTCACTTACAATAAATACTCCCTTCAGTTTTCACAAATGATAATACGTACATGGAAATTGCAATACATGATAAATTATGAATGGAAGTACGTGGCAATTACTAAATTCGTGAATGAAATAAGTCATGCTTGCCAAGTAAGTCAGCTGCCTCCATTAAAAAACAGTACTCGGGAAGGATATCTAAAAAGAACGTAATTCTGCACATCTGCAAGGTGTGATGACCATCAATATTGTTTGGTTACAGATGCAGAAAACAGTTCTACTTGTTGCAACGTTGGTTATACTGAGCATCTACGTGGGGTACGCTGAGGCCGCAAGATGGTACCCGAGGTATCCGCGAATCCATGTCCCACGTAAAGTCTGGAGGCGTGAGTGATGCAGTATCTGTCTGTATAACCTGAGACTAAATTATTCCATTCCTATAATATGTGGTATCCTAAGGTGGTATCAATATTCGAGATGCTTATGCGTTGCCTGTTCTGTGACATATATATAATCATTCTGTTCCACCGATATCTGTGTATCCGCATCCGGTGGTATCAATATTCGAGATGCTTCTGCGATGCCTGTTCTGTGACATATATATAATCATTCTGTTCCACAGATATCTGTGTATCCGCATCATTTTACTGCTATGAAATATCTTAAATGTTATAGTAAATAAAAATGATAAGGAGATATGTACAATCCTTGATATGTTCGAGGGATATGTGTAATCCGTTGATTCACGCCAGGAATACACATAATCACTGAGTGCAAACAGGAATGGTAAATCTCGGGAAATAGTATCCCATTAAATACAGTCAGCATCAGATAGATGATATTGTATAATATAACATATTGTATGTGCCACAACTCTATTTCCAACAGTCTCTAAACAAGGTCGGGATGTGAGTAGTGACATCTCTCGCAGCTCAGGTAATATGACACAGAGAGCGAGAGCGAGAGCGAGAGCGAGAGAGAGTGAGAGAGAGAGAGAGAGAAAAAGTGAGTATGGTTGTACGCCGCTTTTAGCAATATTCCAGCAATATCACGGCGGGGGACACCAGAAATGGGCTTAACATATTGTACCCATGTCGGGAATCGAACCCGGGTCTTCGCCGTGACGAACGAACGCTTTAACAACTAGGCTACCCGACCGCCCCTAGAGAGAGAGAGACAGAGAGAGAGAGAGACACACACAGAGAGAGAGACAGAGAGAGAGACAGACACAGAGAGAGAGAGAGGGAGAGTCAGAGAGGGGAAGAGACAGAGAGACAAAGAGATGACATTCGAAGGGCAGTATTTATTCGCTTCACTTCTCATACTCTCCAATACAGACAGATTTGGTAATCTGACATCGTGCCTTTGTACCACAGTCACGACTTATTGGTGGCATGGTATTAGATGCGTTAGATGATTGCATTAACATGCATATCATGGTAACTGTAAATGGGTAGCACAACGTCTGTATCCGGGTAACTGTAAATGGGTAGCACAACGCCTGTATCAGGATAACTGTAAATGGGTAGCACAACGTCTGTATCAGGGTAACTGTAAATGGGTAGCACAACGTCTGTATCCGGGTAACTGTAAATGGGTAGCACAACGCCTGTATCAGGGTAACTGTAAATGGGTAGCACAACGTCTGTATCCGGGTAACTGTAAATGGGTAGCACAACGTCTGTATCAGGGTAACTGTAAATGGGTAGCACAACGTCTGTATCCGGGTAACTGTAAATGGGTAGCACAACGCCTGTATCAGGGTAACTGTAAATGGGTAGCACAACGTCTGTATCAGGGTAACTGTAAATGGGTAGCACAACGTCTGTATCCGGGTAACTGTAAATGGGTAGCACAACGTCTGTATCAGGGTAACTGTAAATGGGTAGCACAACGGGTGTATCAGGGTAACTGTAAATGGGTAGCACAACGTCTGTATCAGGGTAACTGTAAATGGGTAGCACAACGTCTGTATCAGGGTAACTGTAAATGGGTAGCACAACGTCTGTATCAGGGTAACTGTAAATGGGTAGCACAACGTCTGTATCCGGGTAACTGTAAATGGGTAGCACAACGCCTGTATCAGGGTAACTGTAAATGGGTAGCACAACGTCTGTATCAGGGTAACTGTAAATGGGTAGCACAACGTCTGTATCCGGGTAACTGTAAATGGGTAGCACAACGTCTGTATCAGGGTAACTGTAAATGGGTAGCACAACGTCTGTATCAGGGTAACTGTAAATGGGTAGCACAACGCCTGTATCAGGGTAACTGTAAATGGGTAGCACAACGTCTGTATCAGGGTAACTGTAAATGGTTGGTACAACATGTATATGGATCTACCTGTAACTGGGACATTATATCGTTGGTTGTTTGGTTTGTTTGTTGTTTTACGCCGCACTCAGCAATATTCCAGCTATATGACGGCGGTCTGTAAATAATCCAGTCTGGACCAGAGAATCCAGTGATTGATATCATGAGCATCGATGCACGCAATTCGGATCGATGACATGCATCAACCAAGTCAGCGAGCCTGACCACCCGATCCCGTTAGTCGCCTTTTACGACAAGCATAGTCGCCTTTTACGGCAAGCACGGGTTGCTGAAGACCTAGACATTGGGCGTTAATTCAGGGTAAGATATACGTCAATGACTCATTATGTTTTGATTGCTAGGTTCTGATAGTGAAGCGGATATGGATACAGTTCGGGTCGCTACAGGTAAGTATGTACTGTTTGAAGCATCGTGTCTTAGTTCACTGCATTAAACGCAGTTTTTCTCATTGTGTCGGGTCATTACGGTTTACTGTAAAACACACATATGTCACTGGTTAGATACAAAGCTCTGCACTGGGAGAATAAGTATTAATAAAAATCCCCTCACTGTGATGAAAAGAAAAGAAAAACATTGCATGTACATGGCAATGAAATTGAATCTTTTGCATGCCCCCAAACTTGATTTTCGACCTATCCATTATTGATCTGATTTCGCCTTTATGTCCAGCCTTGAAAACCCTAGCAGAACGGAGTCTTCAGGAAAGAGATGACCAGTAGACCAATTCTACAGGTAAAGTAGTATTTCCGGGTAGCATCAAACCAACAATTATACGATGTTCCCTGACCTGCACGTTCTCGGACATTTGGGGTGCGCCCGAGTAGACACTGCTGACAGCGTTCATTTGTCGAAATGGTCTGGCGACTAAAATGGTTATCAAATGACCCCGTTTCAAAAAGAAACTCATGCAGTGAGTGATAACGTTATCTTATACCCGCTCTGGAAAACTGACACATTTGTATATAGTATTTGCAGGTCAGTTTGAACCTTTATCCTTGTTATAAGTAATTGTCATTAAACTGTCCCAATCATCAAATGATTAAATGTTAATAATATCAAGAATTTGAATTCTATTCCCGTGGAAAAGTATTTTTGCTCTTTAGCGGTATCTACTAATTCAATTACGCTATTGGGGTATAGTTGTTCAATGAAATGTGTCACTCAGCCACTATTATATAGTCATTGCCCGAAGGTTCTTACGATGAATTGCTAACATGTTTTACTAGACAAGTATCATTTTGATTAATTTATTGATTTCAGGACCTGGCAGTTTTGGAGCCACGCGAGTGAATCAATCTGATGATTTATGAATAAAGTGAATTCAAAACAATAACCACATGCAATTATTCGTTTGTCAGTGTTTGATACGAGCACAATACCCTGATACCAGTAAATATCGCCTCATGAAATAAATATTGAATATAATGCTTCTTTTATCCTCAAATCTGGTTTCCGAATTCGGACAGTGAATTTCGATTACCAACAGTGCAAAATAGACACTACTGTTTCCCACTTACCGGACAGCGACCATGCTTAGCGATGTTTGCTGTGGAATTCATCACCCGTCAGACAACACCAAAGGTGCGAGTATTATGTGATCACCATGCGGGCAGTCATTTTCATTTGACAGTGAGGTGAGGTCTGAGAAAAAAGGGTAACAGAGTGTCTGTGTCTGCACAGTATATGATAAACGTGATAAAGATAATGATAAAGAGACTTGGTACATTTTAAGCAGGGGAGGTAGCTCTGGTCAGTTAACAAGAGATTCAGATATCCGGAAACTCGTTTATCCGAACAATATTTGAGAAAACGCAAGTATCCCGGAGGATCGACTGTTTGTGTTAAATAATGCCGTACTCGACCAGGACCAGCACTACCACCACGTCGCCTGTGCAAACAGGCACTGCTATCATAATGTTACGAAAGAATAACTTCCCACGGTATGTCCCAGATACCCCAAGCACATTTCCTTTAGTTAGGCGTAAATTTATTAGGCAGCAAACCTAATTAAACCGGTAAAAGATCTTCAGCGACCCACGCTTGTCATAAGAAACCACTAACGGGATCGGATGATCAGGCTCACTTGACTTAGTTGATGTATGTCTTCGTATCCCAATTGGATAGATCGATGTTCTTGATGTCAATCGCTGGATTGTGTGGTCCAGATTCGATTTTATACAGACTGCCGTCACATAGCTGGCGTTAAACAACAAACCCACAAACAGTATTAACAAGAATCCATTTCACAAGTCAATGTTAAAAGGAAAGCTGCAACGTCAATTATTAACGCATGGGCAATAGTGTACCCTACAGCTATCATGACCCGATATTAATATATGAATGACCTTTCCCTTTGCCATAAACCATACAGTACTTCCATACCAGGTACGTTATCGCCACTACGTGTTAACGTAGCAGGTTGGTTTCTAGTGGCAGATGTCGACGTTTCACATGTGATTTGTCTGTCGTTGATTACAGGCCTCGCACGACCCGTGTTACAGATTTCACTGATAAAGCAAAGGAGCGGACATGCTGTTATCTCGCACAAACAACTATTAAAAAATGAACCTTACAAAACACCGTAAAGTCATTCCTGCCCATCAGTTGGTTGGTTGGTTTGTTGTTTAACGCCGCACTCAGCAATATTCCAGCTATATGACTGCGGTCTGCAAATAATCGGGTCTGGACCAGACAATCCAGTGATTGACATCATGAGCATCGATCCACGTAATTGGGATCGATGACATGCATCAACCAAGTCAGCGGGCCTGACCACCTGATACCGTTAGTCGCCTTTTACGACAGGCATAGTCACCTTTTACGGCAAGCATGGGTTGCTGAAGACCTATTCTAACCCGGATCTTCACGGGTCTCTGCCCATCAGGATCACTTTCAGAAACCGCACATTAACACAATCATATATACAAGACTAAGTGTATATACATTAGCTTAAACATGTACGATGACTATTCAATTATTAACTATATCACACACATGCATTTATACAGACGCTTGTCATTTAACTTCGAATGTAATTATAGTTCTCTTTCTATCTCCTCTGCTTCATTACTGAAGTTTCTGTTTGTTCGTTTGTTGTTTATCGCCGCACTCAGCAATATTCCAGCTATATGACGGCGGTCTGTAAATAATCTAGTCTGGACAGACAATCCAGTGATCGACATCATGAGCATCGATCCACGCAATTGGGATGCGATGACATGCATTAACCAGGTAAGTGACATCTGTATGAAACAACTGTACAGTGGAGGTATTGTCTTTCGTTACAGTCAGCAAATAGGACACCACGATCCCGGGTATAATGCTGGCAACCTGGAAACATAATCACGGCGAGTCTTGGATTCGAACACACAGTCGTAGGTTTATGGCGTGCCTTAGGGACGTTACTTTGCACAGCCAGTTCACGGGCATTGGACATCTTGGCCATTTGTGCCCCCTTCTACTTTAAACCTCAAACAATAAGACCGAGATAGTTTTCTGGTTTCTAAACATTTTGTATCATAAAAGTCTCTGATAGTGTTGAATGATTCAATGTGTTGAGTATGAAGGAAAATCGTTCATAATAAAACATGAAAACATTATCTTTCAATACAAGCTCCATCAGACCCGTGAAGAATCCGGTATAGAATAGGTCTTCAGCAACCAATGCTTGACGTAAAAGGTGACAATGCTTGTCGTAAAAGGCGACTAACGGGATCGGGTGGTCAGGCTCGCTGACTTGGTTTATGCATGTCATCGATCCCAATTGTGCGGATCGATGCTCATGATATTAATCACTGGATTGTCTGGTCCAGACTCGATTATTTAAGGACCGCCGTCATATAGCTGGAATATTGCTGAGTGCGGCGTTAAACAACAAACAAACAAACCTATGACATCAATCGGTTTGGACTAGAGATGGTCCAGTTTTGTTATCCTTTTCCGATAGGAGTCTTTATCTTGGTTCCCCAAAAAGGTGTCGCCAGCAGCAATCACCTTGGCTTTACATGTAGGTGTGATTTGAGTATCAGGAAGAGGTCTAAGTCAGAGGATACTAGCTTCGGAGAAGAAATTTACAAAGCCACAATCTGTTTCTTGTGACGTGTGTACATGCGCATTGTCCTCAAGTAGAGGCACACCTCAAGGGGGGACTTTCACAACATTTTTCCTTGAAGGTATTTTAACTGACGTAGTTCTGTGGCATAGTAGTTGCCCATTGATAGACTTCTTTGAAGATAGTCAATCATGATTATCCCCTTATTGTCCAGTAAACCGAAACCATGACTATCATCTGAAGCCATCAGTTTCTTTAGAGGGAGTGAGGCCAAATACTTCAAGTCTGCCCTGAAGTGTTGAATTTGGATCAAACTGGGCGACCCAGGTCTCATCCTGGGTTACCCTTCGCATCAACATTTTATCAAGATTCTGCCTGTAACTAGTCCAAAGGTCCCTGTGTTCAGTCGGGTGGGCTTCTGATTTGATGACAACAATCTGGGTACCCGTCTTGCGGACAACTTGTCCAGTTATGATGGACTTACTTACCCAGAATTAATCATAACAGTGACAGTGATATGTTTAATTCTAACACTTCGGTGAGCAATGGACATCCTCCATTTGAGTTTCAGAAGTGGCTTTAGGACGACCAGACCTAGGGTCATCATCTGTGCTACTTCTGCCTTGCCTAAACGTCAGCAGTCATCACAAAGCTTGCTTTGCAGGTGTTCGTGTAGTTCCTTTAGTGATATTCCCTTTTCATGCAAGTACTTAATCTTAGCCTGATTCTAAGATTTCCGCATTTGTAGAGTTTTTCTCACCCTTGTGTATTTCTCTGGTTGACTTCTCGCACACAGTTATCAAGTCGTTACTTGGTGTTGTGTCTTCGAAGATTTTTTAACTTTGTACACTGTCACACACAAAAAGGGCTTCATTCCTTGACCCATTTTTTTGTAACAACACGTGGGGACCATAGACAAAGTTATATATCAATACTGGTGAAAATCAACGAGAGAACATTGAAAACTATAGGGAAATAAGCTTTACTGTCAGTACATTTGAAATAGCGCGCAACCATATTCAACACATGTCAGAATCAAATGTTGAGATGTGTTTGTGTGCATTGTTTCTAACACGTATTTGGTAGGCAAGGCTGGGAACCCATGATAGTATATCATTTCACTGTGTCTAAAACTACGTGTTTCCTTAATCATTTCCATCAGTATATCTTCAAAGGTTCAGGACAATTTGTCACAAATGAAAGCAAATGTCCAAAATTTCCACATTTAGCGCACCATTAACAAACATAATGTCCGATGCAATTTCCTATATTGTCTTTTATACCATATGTTCCCGTGTTTGGTCGTGTTGCCCGGTGTGTGGTATATACAGACACTCGTTACCTATCTTATAACACAACATTCTCGCTATAAGATAGATAGTAATTGTAACCATGACTACAAAAAGATGCAATGAACGCGAAATTATTACCTGCACCAATTAGTGTATACGATTCTTGTTTATGTTTGAAATTGGTTACGATATACGTGTACTTCGCGAATGGATTTAGTATATTACATAGCCTGGTGAAGCGAATGCCACAACATGTTTTCTCAATAAATAGCAGTCGATATTTCAAGCAATAAGAAATTCATTCCTCAATGCGAGCCACATTTATCAGACAATTAATGTCCATGGCCTTATGCGCCATATGATAAAATGTTGACCTCAATTACATATTGCCACAGAATCTCTTCGACCTTCAAAATGTGTTTCCTGTTCTGAGCTAGCTGCAGGAAGATGCAGATGAGGGGTGATATCCCATGACTGCTTCCGACGTGCGATGACTAACATAGAAAACAGCCCGAGTAACCTACTGCATTTACCATGACATTTGGGACATAACTGTGGCTGTGTTTTGGTTTCAATAAAATTCTCATAAAACGTTTTGTTTGTTTGTTTGTTTTTTAACGCCGCACTCAGCAATATTCCAGCTATACGATGGCGGTTCATAAAACGTGTACTATAATGTACTTATAACGTTCCTCGTGTGTGAGTCCATGTAGGCTTAAGCTTAAGAGCGTTAGAAACGACATAAAAAACGCATATAGCGACAGACTTCTTGGTAGCGTTGTTTTCTCGAAACATATATGAACGTTTACACAGAGAGGTTCGCAGTGATCCTAACCCAACCTTTTGTGGCGAGGTGTATGACAAGACGAAACAATGTTCCAATGATGAGTGAGGTAGTTTGGGTTAATGTAGCTTTCAACAGTATTTGAGTTATATGTTAGATCAAATGGTTTGAATAAGTTTAATTTCGGATATGTTTAGACGCCTGCACTAATCCGGACTTAAGCCGGGTTTTGTAGGGACTTCAACCTTCCCATAAAACACACCCTTTATCTCGTGAAATATCCAAGCATCTCTAGCCTTTGATCTCCACATTTCACAACTTTTGAGATACAATCGAGCATGCTCTTTCCAAAATTTCAAGGAGCGTCATACGACTATTTTAGAGTGAGTGAGTGAATGTTTAAGGTTTATTCTGGTATATTTAAACCAGCAGGTTTGAAACGGTGTTCTATAACCACAACTCATACCATAACGCTGCAAACGGTAATTTAATATGCTTATTATTTTATTTTGACAACTTATATAATTGCTATATTATTTCCTGTGGTTTTTTATTATATATAAAAGTTTGATAAATAGATCGGTTTCTTTTAGGAAAAATTCAGGTCCTGTAACATAACTTAAATCAAATTAAGTTTGAAAATGATTTTTATTCCAAATACACGTAGTCCGAACTGTTGCAGGGTGATCAAAAGTGTCTTGTATTTATATTCAAATGTGATTATCAATGAGTCCCACTTTCATGCTTGATCGCAGATGGATATCTTGATATCACATGAACCAGGCGTCGTCATTCCCGCCATGGGTATGGAGTTGCCAAGAACGTTTCCGAAACCATCGTCCTGATTCACAGTCTTATACACGTGGTCTGAATGCTAGGCCGGAGTGCTGCAGGTCTTAGACCTTTGTCACTTTGGTGTAACCCGTGAGTTAGTGTCTGGTGCTGACAAACCTGGCATCAAAATCAGGGCGAACCTGCGATTCGCACCAACGATTCGAACCATTGCGCCGTCAGAAGAATGGAATTTTGTTTATCATGGAGATGATTTTTTAATTTCAGATGGCACTATATCCTTTATTTAAATAGCTGGTTATGTCACAAGGACTAAAAATACTGAGGAGTAAAAGGAACTATACCTCTCAGTTGATTTTATCACATTTTTTATTTTCAATTGAAAATATCTTAAGTTAGCTATATTTCATCCAAATGATGAACTGTTCGTGCGCTTAGTCAGCACTCAAAGAATACTTCTTCATGGTTTCATTTTTTTAATATAATCTGATTTAAAACCTTTACAAATTAAAAAGGACCTTCACGTAATACAAAACTGCTGATGAGTATCTTAGACATTTTATCTTTGAAAATCAATAAACTTGCCCTTTTCGGAACAAATTTACAACATTTCAAACATGATAGTCGTCACGTGGTTGCAAATCATTTCTTACCCCAGTCTTCATTGAACCCATTTACCCGGCAACAGATTACTTTAAACAGTAATGAGTGATGGTTAAATAGATATAATCCAGTTTGACAACAGTTCTTTCAATTTTCAATTAAATATAAAAAACTTGTTATACTTTCCATTGACCATCGATTTAAACGGCCATCGTCTAATGTGACCCCAACCCAATATGTGACCCGGAGGAATGGGTGTACACCTTGTCACAGATAACCAGACAAAGAGGTATTTGCTCACCCACCTGTCATGTCTCAGCCTATCCTTGACATGAAATATATAAAAGGTAAAAGTGACAAAGAGATTGTTACTGAGATCTCTGCTCACATCAAAATGAAATTCCTTCTTCTCTGTCTGGTTATCGCCTTTGTTGGTAAGTAGAGAGTGAGTGAGTGACCTGTGAGCTGTAAGTCTAATATGCAAATAGGAATTCATTCTGAAATATTTATCTTTTCTGTGTTCCTGACGAAACTGGTCCATACTGTGTCACACAATGTGAATGAGACGTCGACCGGTCAATCACGTCCAACACTACATCATTAAAACGTTGCAAAAATAAAGTAATCTTCTTTGTTTTGGATACCTTCTCCTGGCCCTATGGGGATACAGGAGGACCCGTCGTCTAAGGGGCCGAAATTCGCTGCATCGCTTCGGGCTTTCTTCCCACATGAAGCCGACACGCCACGATATAACTGGAATACTGCTCAAAGTGGCGTTAAACCCAACTCCGTCACTCCTAATCCTATCAAACTTGTATCGGAAAAACCGGAACGTGTTATCATATATTACATTTAGACAATGGACATCCACAAAGTAAACCATAACAGCTGTTTCCACGTACTCTAAATGACATATTGATAGACAACAAGCATACACTGTCACATTGACACTATCATAACATAATACACGTTTCACGAAGTAGGCATGTGATGGAAAAACACATAATAGACGTTTCACGAAGAAGCAAAGGTGGAAAAAAACATCTCATTGAATTAACTAAAATCAGACTTCACCTAATAATATCTTTCATTGTATATTTCAGGCATGTCCGATGGTAAGTGGAGTCATTCTTATCTAACATTTATTATGATTCAATATCATCAAATGCTAAAAACAAAAATACGATTTATGGTTAAATATTTATTTTAGAATATTTAAAATATACAATTACTGTTCATCGGATTCACATGTTCTTATCAACATTTTATAGCGTTTGCGACGGATGCCACCCGTGGGTCAGAATACGCTCACCTTCTCGCAAACACTTGATATCATCACTTTTTTATAGTAATTCATAATACGTGCTTATGGTTTACAATTGCCACTCCTTTTAGCAGATGTGTTTTTTATGATTATGGAAATGGTGTTGTTGCTTTTATTCATATGTAGGTAAATTTCGTCCTAAAATACAACATTGAATTGTTTTTGTACGGAAGCTCTGTACATATAATTCACAGCAAAAACAAAACAATGGTCATCCACCCTTTCAAACCATCAGCGTTATCCACAAAGAAAATGAGCCCACATAACCAATGTGCACGTATTGTTGACGTGTATTTTAGCGGCTTCCCTCCAGAAGCGCGTCACCTGCGACCTGCTGTCCCTCCAGATCATGGGCAACTCCTTCGGTGATTCTGCCTGTGCTGCTCATTGCATTGGTCTTCACCACTCTGGCGGACACTGCAGCGGTGGCGTCTGTGTCTGTCGATAAATGTAAGAAAGAATTGGTTTTGGTTTGGTTTGGTTTGTTGTTTAACGCCGCACTCAGCAATATTCCAGCTATATGACGGCGATCTGTGAATAATCGGGTCTGGACCAGACAATCCAGTGATTAATATCATGAGCATCGATCCACGCAATTGGGATCAATGATATGCATTAACCAAGTCAGCGAGCCTGACCACCCGATCCCGTTAGTCGCCTTTTACGACAAGCATAGTCACCTTTTACGGCAAGCATGGGTTGCTGAAGACCTATTCTACCCCGGAATCTTCACGGGCCAAGAAAGCATTGGACCGGAAAGAAGAATGCAGCTTGATTTAGATTCTTTGAAAAAAACTTGTAAGCTTAAACGCCACAGAATAATCAGTGGGGACCTGTTTGGAATTACGATCATAAATAATTAAGATTATTTAGATGTGTAGTGATCTTTGATATCGCCATAAAGACGAACAAACCATTTCTGATGACGCGTTATTTTCATGGCAACGTTTTAGATAACTCTCAGATATTCCATTCATGTGTTTAACATTTGATGAATAAATTAATTAATGTATTCATTAATGTAATAACAAAATTTAATGAATTTGTTTTGTTTCAGATTCGGCCAAGGGGAGGTAGATTGCACATGTGTAATTATACTGTAAAATAAACCTTTTTAAATCCAACATTCCCTTTCTGTGATGGTGTACTGATAGAGGTTCAAGTTACATGCTTCACTTTTTCGCAAACACCTGGTGTCATCACTGATTTTTAACGGTCCATTGATATATTTTTTACAATTATTTAGACCTTTACGCCAAATGGAATCTTTTTCGGTGGATAATCAACATTGATTATTCTCTTGCATGGATGTTTCATATCTGTATACGAATGTCTATTCACACAATGTGGTGACCTAATGAAACATTTTGTAGTGAGTGAGTGAGAGTGGTTTTACGCCGCTTTTGCAATATTTCAGCAATATCACGGCTGGGGATACTAGAAATGGGCTTAGCATATTGTACCCACGTGGGGACTCGAACCCGAGCCTTCGGCGTATCGTGAGAACCCTTTAAACCAGATGTTATCCCTAAGCATGTACAATCGCACCGAGCAGCATTCCAGATGATAGTGACACGCGTGCTTCTTACAGTGTGGTCGGTGAGGTAGCCTAGTGGTTAAGGCTTTCGCTCGTGACGCCAAACACCCGGGTTTCGATGCCCTCATGGACACAATGTGTGAAGCCCATTTGTGGGCAATTTTGATGGACTATTGCTTAAAGCGGCGGAAGACCATACTCTCTTACTCACTCGCTGTTGATAGACGGAGAATTGTAGGCCAGCAGCAACCAAAGCCAAACCTCAGGGTATGATTTACACCCATCATCTTGGATTCGGCGTATATTAGTTCGTGAAAACTGTGCACTTTGTGATGCAAGCATGACAACTTGGTACAGCTGTAGGTGATGACATTCTAAACATTTTCAAACTTTGGGCCATCCCAAAAAATCTAATATGGCCGCCATGGGGGAATTAATGTTTAGTATCTCTTGTTTGAACATGACACACAACCCAAATATATTATGAAAATGAACATTTTGGAATGTATGTACCCAAAACTACATCTGTAAAGTAAATATCTCTATTTAAGTAGAATATATTTATTAAGGTAATCTTAAGTGTGAAAGAAATATGCATATCTTTCTTTTTCGGCATATCTTCAGGACATTAATCATTAAAGCATATTAACTATAGCAATATCATACACTCATACGGTAAATGATAGAATAAAATAACCAAATTTGTCTTCATCGAAGCATGATTGTACATGGCTGTTTTGGTTGGCTAGAGACAATTAAATGTGATCACAGTTGCAAAGTGCTGTACTAATCAATTGTGGCACAACACAGACACAGCTTCCTGTGCACCACCTAGGAGACTTGCAACTACCAATCAGAAGCTCTCGGCATGACTTGGAAGCTTGTAGTAGTGTAGTCTACAAAGGCTCATAGCCATGTTCAACTCAGTTGGTGTGGAAAGGTCTGTTTCGTTCTCGAGACCCCAAAACGTGGCCAGGAAGAAATACGGTTTTTTTTTATATGTGGTACAAAGCAGCTGATGTAGGAGGAATGGAATCATTTGATCTACCTTTCTTTGTGAATAGTCTTGGCGTGCCTCATCAACTCTTGTACATACTGGCCCGATCATACTTTAAAACCACAAAACGCTGAATGACCGACAGCATATTCTTCACATCCTGTTCGGTTGGTACATCACCAATAGAATTGAAAGCCTCTATTGCTTCATCATACACTTTCCATGTTTCCCACGTTGTTGTTTTTGTGTGCCTTTTCCCGTAAAGAATTATGTCTGGTTACAGCCAGGAAAGTTCGAAGTGTGCAGGTTTTCTCTGCTCCATTGAGTCCGACAAGGACATGAACAGCCAAATATTTGAACTGTTTGCCAGTAACTGTTCCAAAAGCTATCCAGAGGAAGGACACTTCTATTCAGTCAAACAATACAATGGCCAGGACAATGACATCAGTACCAACTGTTTGAATCAAAATCTATCATGACCCTGGAAACATTTGATATGTGCAAAAAGTATCATGTGGCAGTTTCTTAATCCCAACATGGACATAGATCATCCGGCCCTTTGTTACACAGAACCTGGTTGCCATAAGTGCTTATAATGTGTTTATCCCCACATTCAAATGAAATAACCTGTTCAGCCAAGAACTGAAACAGATCTCTATTGTTCTCGTCAATTGTCAGAAATGCCTCCAATGTGTGAATAATTTTGGCGTTTTGTTGAACGCAGCATGTGACTCCATTTCCCTGTATGCTTCTTGCTGTTGATTTGAGACTGTACTCATCCCAAACAATGTCAGACTGTCAATAATCTGCATCCATGTTCAGATTAAGAAGCAGACACACGACTCTTTTTGCACATTTCTAATGCTGTCAGACGTTTATGATAGGATTTTGATTCGAACAGTTGATACTGATGTCATTGTCCTGGCCATTGCATTGTTTGACAGAATAGATGTGTGTTACCTCTGGATAACATATGGAACTGACAAACAATTTAGATATTTGGTTGTTCATGTCCTTGCCGGATTCCACGGACCAGGGAAAGTCTGTTCACCTCGAGCTTTACTGGCTGCAACAGACATCTTTCTTTGCGGATATGAAGTTATCTGTATCTATACTTTGCCTGTACTTCTTGTCTTCTGAACGTGGAAGTCATCAAGTCATCACACACTAACACGTATTGAAAATGTTGGTGAAATGTATGGAGACTTGGGGACTTTATCGCCTTTGAGTTGGCAAAATGTTAATTTTATCCTGTACAATTGTGGAATCTCCTAATTTTGGATGTTTGGTTAAATTTCTGTGTTGTTTTAAAACTTTTAATGTTTTCCGATAGGTAGTGCGTCCGCACGAGGCAAGTAAATAAGTCGAAAGAGATCGTAGACGAAATGCCTCGAATCGCCCGCCTCTGGCACTTATATAGGTAGTGTCAGCCTTCTAAAAAGGGTGCCTCGGGAAACGAACGACTAGAATCTTGTAGCCAAGGAAACAAGTCAAGCACTTAACAGCTGAGCTCTCTATGCCGGGAGAGTAACAAAGGTGTAAAGTGCGGGGAGGGATTTCGGAATATAAACACCCAAGGTAAGTGACTCTTTTTCAAACTACCACAATAAATATATACCATCGCCTCAGTTATTATTTGTTATTCATTTCGCACTGTAGGCCATCGGCCCATTGTACATTTATATAGTCAAGTCCACAATGGACATCAACGAGCTTCTTATATTCATGGAAAGGAATATATATAATGAGAGGTTTTTCATGGTTTCAGCATGACATGATGACAACAATAGGTTAAATTTATGTAATGTAGGATGGACATTATATTTTCCTGGAATATATTTGTTTCTAAGATTATTATATGTTTTACAAATTAACAGAAAATGGTATTCGTTTTCGATAAGATCAATGTTACAGAGGTTACAAAGTCTTTGGTCTCTTGGGACATCATGATATCTTCCCACTTCAATATGGAGTGTAAGAGAACTACAACGATAGCGGGGAAGCGCAGTACGACATTCATCAATATTGATATTTAGAAGATACGGTTCAACACAAAAAAGTAATTTAAATGAAGAATGGGTATGCATTTTCGGACTACCAGCGATATCTGAATGCCATTCGTGTTCACGCAGATATTTTAATCGTGATACAAATTCAAATAAAAATGGTTTTGGATAAGAAACTGATTGGTTTTCCCAAACATAGCCGAAACCAAATTTATATAAGGTATGTTTAACCTTGGATACCCAATTTATCTTGCCATTTAAAGCTTCTTGAAACAACAGATTATAGCACTTTCTTGGGTAACGACTATTAGGCATAGATATAACCTTACAACAGTAAGCAATACAACGCTTATATGCTGAAATGTACAAAGGTAATCTACGGCACTCGCCTCTTACGACATGATCGGGTGTCGAAGACTTAACGCCTAAAAATTGTTTGCATGCTAATACATCAATCTGTTCAATTTCTTTCAATTTATTGGTGCTACTTTGGTATCAAATATCTTGAAAAATACTTTATAATCAAATGGTTTTACATTCCTGAGATATTTTGAAATACCAAACAATACTTTTTTGGCCTAAAGTGCAGCATTGCATACATGGTAAGTCCAATTTAAAGTTTTTTGAGAATGATACACCCAAATATTTATAAGAAGAAACACATTCTAATTTAACATCTCCATTAGCGCCTCAGTTACAAAATACAATTCAACATAACAAAAAGAAAACACAATAATCATTGAATGTAATCATTTAGTATTTATGGATGTTTTACAAAAGAACGTATTCCAAGGATAGAATACATAAAACGAGAAATGTTAAACGGCTTGATGCAAAACAACATTCATTCACTTAAATTGTTCTAAATTCTCGTTTTGCCTTCTTTACAGTGTGCGGGTCTTGGTGACAACGGAATAAAGTGATTAAGGATCCAGTTTTAATTATCATATTATTCACATAGAAAGCCTGACGGAATTGTTCTCACAATGTACATTCCACGACCTTATCTCTTGCTAGTTATGTGCGAATCTGTGGTTTGGTAGTGATTTACCTTGGTGCAAATTGAGCACAGATAATTAAAGATGTCACGGTCATGCAAACATGTATTTATTTGTCCTTGCAGCTGTCACGTCACAGACTATCCCAGGATGCACAGCACATATAAGGGGGTCGCAAATTGGTTACCGCATTGAGAAATACATTTTCTGACGTCAAAATGAAACTGCTTCTGCTGTGTTTGGTTATTGCCATTGTCGGTAGGTAAACCAATATTTCTTTGTCCCGACAATCTATTCATTCGGATGACAGGTCCCAGTGGTTGAAGGCGCTGCAATCCAAACCGCAGTATGTCGTTGAGCCATATAAGTCTCTCTGGTTGTTAACACATAGAAATCATTTTCTGACTTTTTCTGTTCATTTTGGGGTCACCAAACCGGTAGACGTCTACGATTTCCGACACGTTGGACTTGCATTCCATATGAATCTGTCTATATTAAAATGATTCACAAAGCTGCGTTAAAACCGACTCATTTAACATTATTTAATTCATGAACAGAATATAGGATTCGATTACATTATCATAAAATAACTGCATTGTATTTACAAACACGAAAATCTGCCTCATCCTCACAAACATGAGCTAAACGTATAAATATTTGGTCAGCCTCATTTACCGCAGGTGACAATAACTGATCCGTGTCTGTAACTTATCTTATACCCGTCTTTTTTTCAACCTTTTAATCTTCATTACAGGTATGGCCGATGGTAAGTGATCACCTTCATTATATAATCGTCATTTCTACTACCACAACGACTTATCCAACGAAAGTAAAAACATTTGGTTATATTTCACGTAAAATGTATTTTAAAGTTACAAGCCAAAAAAACATTTTATGGGTCATAACTGTCATTTTTCACCAAATAAAACCCAAATTAAATCCTCTGAACGCCTCCATAGCACCTCAGTAATGGCACCAATATCTGGTGTGGCCTCCTCGGGCGTCCAGTTAGGCCTGGATACGACGTAAGCCTCCCTTAGACGTCATTGGGTGTGCGGTCCCACTCTATGAAATAAGAAATATTTATATAAAACGTCAAAGCCAGAGAATGATGATCAGTCTCGATTATGCGCCGAAACAGATTCCATTGGGCGTAAAGGGCAAAATAGGATTGAAAATTAAATGCACGGATCACTGAAAACCAGCGATAACACCAGGTAACACACGTTCCAGCCGATGTACGTTGTTCAACTTGTTTCGATGTTGTCTTATCGAGCGCCCAAGATGATCCCAGAGCCTTGAGTGCGTTATTAAAGTTCTGAATGATGGGCTCAGTGGTTCAGTGTGGGCTTGACATTGTCCTGCTGGAACAATACCACTTGTGGGTGTCTTTTGAGAAAGTGAAGGACATCTGGCTGCAGAGAATGACATCCCTGTAACGTTCGGTGTTCAGATTTCTACGAATGATGACAAGACGTGTCTTCATTTCACCATTCCGACCCACCACGTGGCGCCACCGGCTCCAAACGGATGAACCTCTTGGGCGCATCCTATAGACAAATGTTCACTTCTCCGTCCTTACACCAACATCCGACCATTTTGATGGAACCTGCTCCCCGTTGCTAAACAGTATCGTCCACCAACCACGTCGCTGCCAACGTCGCACAGTTCGAGGCGACTGACATCTATTTCGATGTTGACGGATCAAGGTCAGTCCGCTGTGTGATCTGTTAATTCCTGCAGCTCGTAATCGTCTTGACACTGTCTGTTGACGCAGCGTCCCAGTCCTGTTAGTGGCAGTGACGTCACCGCCAGTAACGTGGGCTGATGCCGGTTCTTCTGTCCAGTGGTCACATCGCTGAAGTAATCGGACAATGGTTTGTCGGCTGGACCCGAACGTTCTTCCAATATGAACCTGCTTAGCGTCTACCAGCGCCAGCTGAGATCAGAACTGAGTTGAAATTATACTCAAAGAATTTTTTTTCAATAATGTTTGTTTCATTCAAGAAATTACAGGACTCAATAAACGCTTCAACATATTGTGTTTCTTAAATTCGTGTCTAAATAGCACGTTATAGGACAAATCTGTTTGGGTTTTTTGTCGAAAATAACACGAAATTCAATTACATTGTTTTTTAGACGATCATAGCTGCATGTCAGTGATATATCCGTTTAGTCATCATGTTTGCTTTCATTTTTATTATACCTCAAAAGTAAAGTTCTCGAACTCCAATATATTGTTTAGGTACAATGAAACCCGTGGTCCCCTTAGAGTATTTATACATACATGTAGCTTTCGTTGTCTAATAGACACTCCGTTTGTCTCGATATTCTTTCTTTGGACTGCAGGTTAACAGGAGGTCCATGTTATGTATATTGGCAAGTTAACGGTTCTGGCAACATGTCGATATATCATGACTCATATGTACTCATGGGCAATCGTTCATGTAACAAAGTATGCTTGTCGTTAGAGGCGTCTAACGGGATCGGGTTGTCAGGCTCGCTGACTTGTTTGATGCATGTCATCGATCCAAATTGCGTGGACTGATGCTCATGATATTAATCACTGAATTGTCTGGTCCAGACTCGATTATTTACAGACCGCCGTCATATAGCTGGAATATTGCTGAGTGCGGCGTTAAACAACAAACCAACCAACCAATTAATGTAACAAAGAAAGGAAGAAATTGTTTTACTGCCTTGGATGAAATATCACCACATGGAAAGAACCGTGTCTGAAGGTACAGTGAGGTGCAGCAGTCCATATGTCACCTAAGGGGGTTCAGAGGCACGTTCACACAGTCAGAAGCGAGTGTGTCCACCTTGCAATTGATGGGGCCTGAACTTTCGTCTTACTGACGCCACTAAACCTTACAGAATAGTTTGAGACATGACATTCCTAGCCGATGAAGTATATGCCGGAGCTCCCACAACGTCGTTCAATTTCATCCCAGACATGTTCGAATGGTGACGGATTATGGCATAGTCCAGGATAACACTTTTATGTTGTTCCGAGTCAGATGATGATGCACCTCTGACAGTTTGTAAGGGAAAACATCCATGTCACAATATTTTGTATCTGTGAGTACATAATGATATTATTAAAAGGCAGAAATTCCTAGTTTTATACCTTGACACTGTTCACGTCAGTTATCACGTGTTCCAGCGGCCTCCCTCCAGAAGCGCGTCACCTGCGACCTGCTGTCCTTCACGATCATGGGCAACTCCTTCGGTGATTCTGCCTGTGCTGCTCATTGCCTTCTTCTTCACCACAACGGTGGACACTGCAGCGGTGGCGTCTGTGTCTGTCGATAAACGTTAGTAAGTATAGGATTGGACAGAATTGTATACATATATTGGTTTCTTTGAAACTTTGATATCATTTGCATCGATCCACGCAATAGCGATACGATGATTTGCATCAAACAAAACATCGAGCCTGACCACCCGATCCCGTTAGGGCAGCTCTTTGCGACAAGCATAGTCGCATTTAACGGCAAGTATGGGTTGCTGAAGACCTATTCTACACCGGATCGTCACGGGTCGTATATTGTGATGACTCCTTCAGAAACAGAAGGATGTTTCCTCTACCTTCAACCCGGTATCATTTCCGGGATAAGAGATGGTTTAATCAATCCCTCCACTCCACTCCGCTCCGCTCCGCTCAGCTCCACTCCACTCCACTCCACTCCACTCCACTCCACTCCACTCCACTCAAGTACCTGACTATTCCAAACAATTCAACTCTCAATACTAACTATGCAGGGGATTTCGATATTGTATCACTAGTTCCCACCAGGAACACGTTCTTGGCTGTAGCAATAAATGTACTCAATAAAATATATCACAGAACTAACAAATATTTCTTTAATTTCAGATTTACACTGCAGATCAACATCTGTGTATCATTGACTCTTCAATAAACAGATTATAAAGCTTTACACCATTTCTGTTATGTATATAACTGAAGAATCAGTTCATCTTAGTCGCATTTGGGGTTACAGGAGGTTGTATTTACTTTGATAGCTAATCTACTTTCAAAACTAGCACACATTATAAAAACAAGGCAGGAATATGCTTTCAGTAAACAAGTATAAAATCCCTTGGTTCATTTCAGTGATTATGTCTAATTACTGAAGATTTCAGTAATTAGACATAACCACCGAGTGAATCAGTTATTAGACATAATCACTGAAATTTTCATTCATTAGACTTAATCACTGATTATACTTGTTTCCTGTAACATATATAACTGAAGAATCAGTTCATCTTAGTCGCATTTGGGGTTATTTTTTCTCGACATAATATTTCTTAACTGATCCTAAATTTGATGAAGCGTTCGCTCGTCACGCCGAAGACCGGGGTTCGATTCCCGACATGGGTACAATGGGTGAATCCCATTTCTGGTGTCCCCCGCCGTGATATTGCTGGAATATTGCTAAAAGCGGTGTAAAACCATACTCACTTAAATGTGATAATATTGTCAGTGTTGCGTTCCATCAATCGCTGGATATATTTGAGTTTAAACTTCATACGCCTGTTGTGTACTGAAAGTTTTCATTGACACAGAACAGGTACCTATTTAATGTTGGGTGAACGGAACCACATTTCAAGAGAGGACTTTGTTCAAGAGTGTTTCAGCGTTGAGCAGTACCAAAGCGCTGAAATAGCCCCAGTGCTCTTAAACCGCTTTTTAACTGCCAATTCAATAGAGAGCATAGACAGACATTCCAACTACAATATATGTTTTTCAAGTTGTGCTAGTTATATATCCATTCGAAAGCAGTACAGAAACTTAATTTTACCTGGAACCATGCTATTTAATCAACGGCGCAGGTATAGTTTCATCGGATATCAGTCTGATCTATATATTCAATGCAGCGATGTAAACAAAACCATTATTCGATACTCTCCGTTGAAGATACCACCATTTAATAAATATACAGGTGTATTACATATTGTAAATTGACTTCACTTACTGACTGGGACTACCTTTGGTCATCAGCTATTAGTACAGAACAACTGTTTTCGCTACATCTAGTGGTTGCTATACGAAGGATTATTAATCCCGGTACACCTTTCGAATATACACGCATCTCATGTTCCCTAAAAAAAGTGATAAGTGAATTAAATAAAATGTTCATTCTTAGTTTATTTTCAAAATGGGGACCTATCAAAAATAGCAGAGACCTTCGATGGTACATGTCAAACTGTACACAGATAACAGGAATGTATGTCTGTCACTCATTTATGGGATAATTCAAAATGATTTTAATTCCAGTCATGATCATTTACATGAATAGACAAGACTCCAGTTATATATAGATCATGGAAATGTAAGGACTTTTCCATTCCTGTCATATATAATGTAAATGTATTTCATTGACTGTGGACATTATTTCAATCCATGTCATATATAAATTATTTTTATCTTTGAGAATAATCCAGGTGCATGTCTAAGTATCTTGCATTTTGTCACAGATGTGGTTTCATAGTTATCATCTGGGCTCATAATGTAAACTGGATCATTGTCTGCATGTAATAATTGTAGTGATCACTGTCTTGAGTCAAACTAAGACCGTGTCTTATTGCGATTAGTGTTGTAATCACTGACTTGTGTCAAACTAAGACAGTGTATGTATGTGATTAGTGTTGTTATCACTGACTTGTGTCAAACTAAGACAGTGTCTGCAATGTGGGTAAAATTCAATTATTGCTGGGGATTGCCAATGATCCAAGTCTACCCCTAATTTAATATGTAGAGGGGAATGTCTGAGTACTCTCCATTCCTTAAAAATAATGGAGCAGAGGCCCCGCAGTGGCCGAGGCCCATTATTTTTAAGGAATGGAGAGTTACGAGGTTACGAGAGTTACGAGTTGAAAATATTTGAAAAATTCAAATGCTGCTTCAAGATAATGTACAGTTGACAAGCAACTCTCCATTCCTGAAAAATAATGGGGCGTTCAAACAATAGAATGACGTCACAGATGTGTTTTAAGGCAATGTAGCAGGCAAACCCAACACACATTACAAGGTATTAAAATACCAAAGCTGCACGTACACGTGACAGGTTTCATAAACACAACGAACCTGATATTACAACATGGACTTTGATACCTCGGGGTTGACACTGACACAGTGACATGTTGTTTCATGTATGTGCCGATTGTGTTACACAGTTCAAGCTACGTGCAGGCAAGTGAATTAGTGATGGATTCCGCTTGACAAATCCCAGGGTGTGAGTGACAGTTTGTGATAACTATCAGGTCTGTACTGTACTCTAACTACACTAGAGTGGTTCAGTCATGTTCGTGTGCGATGGAGCCAGGGGGAGATGTTGTCTCCTCCTCCTTACTATCCTTGTGGAGTTAGCTACAGCATCGGGTAAGCGTCTTGATCTGTACATTCCACGTACATTTCGTACATCTAGTTGAGTGTGTTACATTTTGGCTCATTAATCAAGCATTCTGTAGACAAAGAAGCAAGGTGAAAGGGAACTTTGACCATATAAACATACTCATAACTGAATCAAGGAGAGGCTATCTGAACGACCACTGCATCGAGTTTATGTGTTGGGAAGATCAGCAACCCTGCCGAGTCCTTCGCTTGGATGAAGTCGGCTGGCCTGAAAAGTGAAACAAAAGGCTTTCTGGTTATTGCTCAGGACCAGTCACTTCACACTTGAAACCGTCAATGTGTGTTTTTGCATAACAATGTAAATATGAAATGTATTTTATGCTATGAATTTAATGAGATTCTCCAACACATTGTAAGTGGATGCCCAGCGTTCAACTTGGCACAAACACAGTATCTTAGGCGACATGATGGAGTGGCTCGATCCTTTTACTACCGTCTTCGCCAGGTCTTAACACAGAGATCCATCCATGGTACGACTCAGAATATGTAGATGGCGTCATGGAAAATGATAAATCATAACACTCTTTGGAATAGGCCCGTATACAGCCTCCAGGCCAACAGACCTGGATACTTTTGATTGTAGCAGATACCAGATATTCTTTTAGTATACATTGCTGTGTGATGAGACAATACATATATGTACATTTGTTGTTTATTAATTTCATTATCCACATTTGCCAAAAACAATCTTAAGCTCTTTGGAGTAAAAATGACAAACTGAAAACGGTGATTTTAATATTTGTTGCCCAATCATTATATTTCGTGAGTGACTAGCATGTTATAGGCTTTTACTTGGAATCGCGTGGATGGAAGAGTCGTTAGTTTTAACCAGTAATGTATACATCGTTTAAGTGAAAAAATACAGTGGTTATCTGCCACATTCCCCAAGTACAATACCATTTGGGATAATGGATCGACCTCCAATTACGTGTTTTCATGCATAAAGAAAAACATTTTCATATTTTCTGTTGCATCTCCGATCTCCGATCCATAAAGTAAAATTAGCTTATCTTTGTATCACAAATTTGGAAGTATAAATAACAGGGCAGATAGATATATACTCATACGCAAAAGAAACGTGACCACTCTTTTCATTGAGTGGGTCAGACGATTTGTGAAGGCCCTAGGGATCCCCGTGCACACATCCAGAGCAGCTAGTTCATCGGCAGTTGTAGGGACTGGGCGCACGTTGTGCAGACGCCTTTTAACCTCATCCAACAAGTGTTCGATGGGTTTCAGATCAGGGCTGAGGGCGGGCCACGGTAGAACACGGATGTTGTGTTGTTGCAGAAAGGCCATGGTAGCTCTGGCAACATGGGGACGAGCGTTGTCCTGCTGGAAAATGTGTTGTTGATGTTGTGCAAAAATGGAACGACGTGAGGTCACATCACTTGGTCGATATACCGCTCAGCAGTGACGCCGTGTCCCCGACCTTGACCAACATTCAGAAAGCATATGGGTCCAAGTCTTGAATTACGTCCAATCCTTGCCCATGTCAAGACGCTAGGTCCAGCCCGTGGATCCCTTTCCACAACGTTTCTGTCAGTGAAACGATCACTTCGACGCCGCCAAATTCTGACTCTTCCGTCTGCATGGGAGACACAAAAGCGACTTTCATCAGAGAAGACGACACGCCTCCACTCACGATAACGCCAATTTTGATGACCCTGTGCCCACCGAAATCTTGTTGTCGATGTCGTGGTTGGAGAACAGGACGACATTCTGGTCGGCGACATCTGAGGTTGTTGGAACGGAGACGTCGAATCACAGTATCCCGGCTAATGTGTCGATTATGTGTTCCTATGGTCTGTCGAGCACTTTCACTTGCAGTTAGGAACGGATGTCGCTGGTGTTGACGGGTAATCTGCCGATCTTGTCGAGGTGTGGTGACCCTAGGACGACCGCTCCGAGGAAGGTCATCTGTGGTCTTTGTAGCATTGTATTGATCCAGGAGACCGTAAATTGTGGTTATGTTAACGTTGAAATGCTGGGCAACATCTTGGGCAGACTCTCCAGCTTTCAAACGCCCGATAGCCTGGTTTCTCCGAATTTGAGTTAGGCGTGGCATTGTTGACCAAGGAGTGGTAGGTCCAAGAATCGGCCACAGTTTTATCCCCAATACAGTTCGTCACAGTTCGTGCATTTTAAATTTCGCGAGAAATGGGTGCATGATACCCCCATATTCATTGAAATGGTGCGTTTTGGCGATTCGTTTTTTATGTTGCGTTCCAAAATGCAACCAAAAATATTGATAACACCATCAGGCTTCTCTACATGCTAAATCTCGTATCAATTTATGATTCCGTGTTTGTTACCTATTTGCTTAAAACCACTTGCGTTGCTTGTGCGTGTGAGTATATAAGCAGTATTCCAAGGTAAGTGTAAGATGAAACTACCTCTATACATGCATCTTTGTTTATCCATTTCTCTTATTTGGATAATTTCCCCCGGATTTAGAAAACAAGAACTTTAGTTATATTTAGATTGACGGATAGTGACCACTTGTCACTATCATTTTCCAAAATGTTGATTTGACGTTGACGACCAATTTTCGAATCAGAGCAAAGGAAAATGTCAGGAAAATGTAAAAGGAATATTTCTATTAGATCTGGATGTAACCGTGTGCCATTTTTAGATTTTGAGTTAAGTTTATTTTTGAAAAAGCTAACAGTGATTGTCATAATAGACAACCTTGACGTTCTCCCAAGGGCGATCAAACAGGATTGTAAGGTTATTACCACTCGCAGGATAAAGTACAGTGTGACGCCTCAATCTTTTACAAGAACATTATATAATTACTACTACATCCGGGAATTGTGCCACGATAGTATATTGTGCGCTGTGTAGTTATATTATGAAATTCAAACTTAGAACTTTACCCCCTTCTTCTTTACAACCCCACACAACTGAATTAATAGACAGTTAGTCATCATAAGCCTCTAGGCATGTGAAGGACAGATCTAAATCTGACCCATCAGTGACCAAAATTATGTCCACTGCAATTCCCTATTTTGACTCGAACCATTCAGTTTTTTTTAGGTGAAAGATTGATTTGCCTTTGCATGTGTTTGTGAAGGGTGCCACAGGTGGAGCAGGATAAGCTCACCTTTTCGCTACCACCTGATATCATGTTTATGATGTAATCGAAACGGTGCAATGGGATAGTAGAAATACTTTCATTTCTTATGACTAAGTTTAGGGTTTTGTCGACATAGCCATTAATTGAAAATCACAGACTTTAATATGTAGTTACTAATTCTATCATAACGACATATTGTCACCAATTCCGTATAACTTGTGAGACTAGCTGGGCTCATATGCACTGACATTTGATGTTTGACTGTCATTATATATGCATCATAATTCCATTACATATTCCCGTTTATAAATGTTGTTGCATAATCCTAAGGCAGCTGAGAATGCAAAAATAGAGTGCACACTGATTCATTGACCGGAGTAATAATTATGTTTAGAGAATGGAGTGCAGAGCAATATATATTGTCTATTGTTAATTGGTATTAGTACTATTTATTTACAGATTAAAATATATAAATTCAGCATAGAGGGCTTGGGTGATTCCGGCACAGTCTGCTTCTACACGCAACTCAGACACCGAATGAGACTGCACCCATGAAGCGCTGCCTTGTCGAACCCACCCAGAATGTCCCCAAACACTGAAGCATTCTGCATTACCCAGAAGGGTTGTATTCCTGGAAGCAAACCCGGGTACTCTCCCAATGTCAGACAACAGATTGGAAGGTACGAAACCTAAGGCACAAAGAACAAATAGGAGTCGGACATCAGGTACTTGGGATGCAAGCGTAGCATTTGGGAAGCGAGGTCCGCATATTTGCCATGTTTTTTCTGACTCTTGTCACATTAGTGACAAAAGGGATAAAGAATTCAATGATATAAATGATTTCATTGGATTTATCACAAGACCAAGTTTGTTGGCCTGGATAGATCGATGGCTATATACGGGCCTATTCCAAAGAATTTTGAATTTATCATTTTCCATGACGACCATATTCTTGATCGTACCAAGGATGGACCTCTGTGTTAAGACCACAAGCATGGCGAAGACGGTAATAAAATGATCGCGCCGGGCGATTATGTCGCTTAAGATACTGTGTTTGTGCAAACGCGGGGCATCCACTGACAATGTGTTGGACAGTCTCATTATATTCATTGTATATTCTTCATTTCGTATGTACATTTTGATGCAAAATCACAAATTGACGGTTTCGAGTGGAAAGTGAGTGGTCTTGAGCAGCAAACAGAAATCCTTCTGTTTCACTTTTCAGGCCAATCGATTTCATCCAAACGAAGGACTCTGCAGGGTTACTGATCTTCTCAACTCAGCGCATTTAAACTCGATGCAGTGGTCGCTCAGATAGCCTCCCCTTGAAAAACTGCGTCTGAGCCGCTTTCATATGGCTCTTCGCTTGGTTGACACTTTTTCTGTACCTTCCAGCAGAAGAAAACCCTCAACAATATCAATACTGACATTGGGAGTAGTAGTAGTAGTAGTAGTAGTAGTAGTAGTAGTAGTAGTAGTAGTAGAAGTAGTACCACTGTTCAGGTTTTAGCATGTGTATGTGGTCTATTTTACCTTTCACCATGATATTGTGATCTCCAGAAAGATACTCATGTCCAGAGGGGTGGCTGTTGAAACAAGCATCTTGCTACAGATGGGGGACGACTGCAGTCTCACACAGCCAGGCAACGGTTCAGTGTCAGGAGTGGGGGGCAGGTCTCAGGGTCATCAACAGTGAACAAGAAAACTCGCTTTTTACAGGTCAGCGTTAAACACAACTGTTTTCTGTTAAGGTTTTTGTTGTGTGCATAGTAACACCGTGTAGAAAGTTACACTGAAGTGGATAATTTGCTGTAACTGTATAATAACTTTGTTTAGGCTCGCTTTCTGGCAGTGGGACCAATTACTGGTTGGGAATTGACAGATTAGGAGGTAATGGCTGGCGTGTTACCGACCATCTCGGTCAGTCACAGGTGAGTCATGTCTTGTACATGTCATATGTACATTACAATATTGAATATAACATTCGCATTGACGTTTGCTACTGAACGGGTAAGACTTGTTCAATTATTGAGTTATATAATCCCGCTAACTAATACCAACTTATTTAATTACATTGATAAGGATAATGTTTGGATCGGACCTTGGTTCCCCTTGTTGCATGTCCCGCAATTATTTTCTAATATTTTAGGACTGGACTCAATAGTTTGGTGACCCAATGCTTAATAGAAAACAAATTTCAATTACTTTTTATAAAATACAATATCAAAACATCTAATCTATCCTGATCTTACAGACAGGAAGGGTGTGAGACAATGGAAAACGTATTTGTTACTATGTTTGCACTAACTGATGAACAAAAATATGTTTCCTGTCAATGAAATTCAACTATATTTTTTTAAGTCTCTCACGAGTAATGCCTCCAAGAATAGGAACTTTATGTATATTTATCCCCATGTATTTATTTTTAAGACAATTCTTTTATAATTCCAGGAACTAGTCTACAATAGATTATCTTCGAGCTACAATCGGCGCGACAGAAATTGTGCAGTATGGTCCTCAACAAAGGCTTGGTCAACGGTTAGGTGTGATTCGGCATTTCAATTCATATGCCAAAAGCCAGCAGGTAATATTTGTTCCAGAATACTACAATTTGGAAAAGGAAATATTTTGCAGTTTGGTGTTTTGTTTAAGAAACACTTATAATACAATAAAGAAACTGACTTCAATGTAAATATGAATGGTCAACTTGAATTAACATGATGAAATGGTATGTCGGTCGTTTGTATTTTTAGAATGTGTCAAGAATATGTTTGGAATCAACTGTTCCTCGGAATGCCACTGTAAAGGGGAGCCATGTGACCCCACGTCTGGGATCTGTAAACATGGCTGCCTACTAGGGTGGAGTGGACAATCATGTGACACAGGTGAGATCAATGTAAGACTTACTTCTAGTTTCACTTGAATTCGAAATACGAAACTCTCTTTTTGGAGCACGGCAGCAGACAGCTTGTGATATACTACGAAACGTGTTATATATACCATGATGAAAGAAGTCATGTATCCCGCAGAAGCTTCAGTAACTGGTGTAGCCACCGTTAGTATTCACTAATGCTTGACAACGTTGGCGTATACTGTTCATCAGGTGCTGGACATAACGTTGAGTCCTCGTTTGCCATTTTGCGACTAATCGCTGAGCCAGTTAATGGCGGTTGGCGCCAGGGACGTGATGTCATCGAATTCGCAGCCGTAGTTCACCCCACACATGCTCAATAGGTGACAAAGTCGGGTAAATATACAGGTCAATCCATGTGCGGACCTTTCTACTGCAGGAAGTCGGTCACCACCCTGTCACTTTGAGGTCTTGCTTTGTCGTCCTGGAACCAATCTGCTGATCCAAACCGGTACAAAAGTGTCATTACCTGAGGTTGAACAATCTCGTTGATATCGTTCTGCGGTTCTGCGGTTCTGCTGGTAGATATAACACTATTCTATAGATGTTAACACATTTGAAGATACATCTGTGTGTTTAAAGTTGATTTTGACGGCCCGGGCCAAGTCGGACCCAACACAAGCAAAACACTTCTGATAGAGACTATGTTGAGAATGTAGAGGGAAAAGGGCTTCACTTTGAGCCCCTTGTTTTCTTTAAGTACAGCGATCTGAGACACTATAAAGTGGTATTTAGGCGGATATAATACTAATCTATAGATGTGAATCCATTTGATGATACATATGTGAGTTTAAAGTTGATTTTGACAGCCCCGGCCATGTCGGACCGAACACTTGTGTGACTGTTGAGAGTATAGGGAGAAGAGGTCTACTTTAACCAACGTGTCTGCTTTAAATACGACGATCAGTGACATTATAAAGTAGTATTTACTTATATATAGTACGGTCCTATAAATATAAACGCTATGCCGACAGATGGAAATTTGTGTCACGATAGGTAGAAGTATTTGATACGTTTCAAATCTTATTTCGTTTAACGATTGCTCTGTTACATGTTACCAAGATCAGCGACGCTTACACACAGCTCCACTTTCTGGTTTTCAACCGATTTACTCCGAATTACTTATTTATGGTGCACTTTTTTGTTTGGTGATTGTTCATTAATGTCATGTGTGTATGTTTCATCAATTATATGTAGGTATGATCGCCGATAATGAAGTAATTAGCCAGTAACACTTTGGCCCGCCTTGGCCCGCCTTGGCCCGGCCCGGCCCGACTTTTAGGCAATCCCGGTTATCGGTGTAAGAACGGGGGCGATTCTGAAAAAGCATTAGATGTCCTGAACCTCTGCCAGAGTCTGCCGATAATGCTTTGCCTTACATTTAGACGTTGAGTCACAGTTCCTGAGTGTTGTCTATAGTGTAGCCAGCCAATGGCCCTGTCCCTGTCTTGGATGCTGATTTGTCGTCGAACCATCTTCAAATTCAATTGATGATGTATGGAAAATAGTCCGATCTTTTATTGCTAAAATCGGCATGCATTTAATGACACTCATGCAAAACAAGTGCAAATGATGAATGCGATGGAATAATTGATGCTTCAATGCAGTTTGTTAGTTTAGTCTAAGTTCGTGCTTCAAATCCATGAAAAGGGAAATCTGGGTTAAGATAAAACGTTTCTAAAGATCAGCGTTGTGATTGCATGTCCCATAATAACATGATGTCTAAAGTCCAAATGAGACCCCAAAGGGGGATATTCTGACACTATCTGACTTAAAAGAGATACTTACAAAAATTATCAAAAAAAATTCCTTTGACCCTTAACTTCTTTTGAGTATTATTTCATACATTTCCATTTGTTCAAGTGAATGTTCTTCAATATGTTGTCCACGGTTTATTTTATTTTCAGAAAAACTCAAAGCTGAAGGTGAAGTATTACTTTCAGACACTACACATAAGTTACACATACACAGATATTGTCTTGCAAGAAACCATGTACTAAAGCTCGTTTTCCTGCCAGGTTCATCGTGGAACAACGAACGTTTGTGGATGTAGAATATCTTATGACATCTTTTTTCACGGACTCATCATTACCATATATAATGAATCCCATGGTCATTCCGGACCAGTGTGGATCTAAAGTAGTTGATAACTGTCCAAAGAACCGACAAATTTGGATCGAGTGGCTACAAGTATTTATCTGGATGATTGTGTGCAATTATTTCCAGACTATGCGAATTGTTGGCCACGACAGTGCTGTGAACCACTGGTTTGTGTTATTCAGAATCGACCACATATAGTTCGCACTTTGCACAGTGGTTTTCTTCTGACTGAGAGTCTGAACCATTTACGTTTTACCAAGTACAACAATAACCATATTGTTGAAAGAAAGTAAGGGAATTGTTAACTCCTATTTGTCATATCTTCATACATAGAGGTGACTACATCCTATATGTGCATTTCGTTGTGTACCTTGAAAATTTAACTCAGTGCATGATACCAGTTTCAGGAAGAATTATAAACAGCAATAAGATGTCAACAAACAATATGAATTATTCGTGATAATTTGGTGAGTTGTTATAGAGGTATTATGTTGAAGACTATCAGGATAGCAAATATATGGGATTGACTATGATTGGCGAAAGGTTTGTCTTTCGTCTCAGAGTACTGCTTGAATAGCTGATTCAGGGTACTTCAAATAGCAAGTAAAATAATTGCCACATTCCAATTCATACATTTGGCAGCACATAATATCATATCAAGTACATACATACATAAACGAGTCACGTCTATTCAGCATGTTGAAAATTGTCATAGTGTAGAATGACTTTTTGTCTTTTAGCAAAGTTCTACTGCTTCAAAATCAACGGTGTCAATGAGATGGTGTTCAGGACAAACCAGAAAAACACCACCTATCGATCAGTGGCTGCCTTAGACAAGGGAGGTAACCTTATTACATCATGTGACAAAACGATATT
Organism: Haliotis rufescens; assembly: GCF_023055435.1. Taxonomy (NCBI): domain Eukaryota; kingdom Metazoa; phylum Mollusca; class Gastropoda; order Lepetellida; family Haliotidae; genus Haliotis; species Haliotis rufescens. The sequence continues at coordinate 9,211,025 of NW_025963890.1, forward strand.
CGATTACTTTGAGGCAGGAGGATTGGCTACACTGAAAGTGAGAAAGGATGGAGACCGTTACGAACCCAAGTGTGGAGAAATTAAGGTATTCTGCGCGAAGAATACTCGAAACGCTAATCTAAAATTAATTCAATAATGTTTAAAATATAGATTGTGCCCAAGTAAATGCAAACGCGATTACATTATGACTATAGAATGTTTTTTTTAAAAACATTTTTATGTTTTCTGTTATGATAAATTACACTATTACATAAGTTCAAATAATTTAATTTTATTGACTAATTAAGAACCGTGTGACATTTAGCCATTATAGACATACTCTAATGTGACTACAACGGTCCTTTTGTCTCTTCTCTGCGCCAAAGGGATAATATAATGATACCGAGCAGACATGCTCAAGGAAATGGTGTTCAAAGTGGAAATTACACCATCTCATTCACGTTTACTGGCGTATCATAGCCTCGCATGTTTCCATCATTTAAAACTCGATTAATATAAAGTTAGTTACGCAATTGTTGTCTTATCAGTAATTTATAGCACTTACAAGACCCATATGATCAATTCACTAGGGGGCTTCATCGTCTTCAAACTGTTCCTGAGTTCCGTCTCAACGTTCACTGATAAGTCATATTCATCAAAGTATTTGCAAAGGGAATCATTTAGAGCACGTGCGACGTTATGCGCGGTTCACATCTGTACATTGCCCATAGACATTTACAGACCCCTGCTGACCTTCATGATAAGGTTCGACTGAAAACGTTTATTCAAAACCGACAGTTCACTACGTAGGCACATCGATGGCCCCAAAGATAGTTCCACGTAGGACAGTCCCAAGGTAAAATTGTATACGTGAGTTTTTGTAAGTTTTTGTGGTATCCATTTTCATGTCTTTTTTCCATGCGATAAAGACATTCATGCTATCTCATGTTCAATGTTTAACATTAGGAATCAGACCACGTGGTGACGTGGAGGTTCAAGTTTCAGGAGTTCCCTGTGACATTTTCGGCGTATGATGTCCAATTCGAGGTGACGTGCGACTTCACCGAGGCGGACACACTACACAGACGTATTGCCAGTGAAGGCGAAAAGTAAGCTGTTAGTAGTACATTGTTAAAACATCAAGTTGACATGGCCTAGTTGCTTTTGTAAATACGGTACACTTGTAGCGGATTCTAATCCGAGATTCGCCCCATTTTTAAGCTCTGTTTGTCACTACCGCTGTAACCAACTTTGTACATATCTACGTCATGCATAATTTTTGGCTCTTCCCCCGCAATCCAACTGCACGACGATTTTTTATTCTATTGGTAAACCTGAAGCAACCTTATTTTTAGTTTCCTGAAACTAAGCTATTTTCTTTTCAAAACTTAGTGCCCATGATCATTCGTGTGAATGGATTTAGTAAGGATTTGATTGATACAGTATTGCACAGTTCATGCGGTAACTTTCAAACTAGAGTTGATTCAGTATTAACTGTTTCTCTACCTCAAGTACGCTATACGTTTTGTGACTTTGTCGCCATCCTCTAAACATAGACCCCCGAACCAGACAACAACGTTAACTGAAAGTAAGCTGTCCGTCAGTTTTGACATCATCGACCCTTACAAGGATGTTCCTGTGACTACTGCCACTCTTGGACAGCAGGTGCAGCTGCAGATGAAGCTCAACAGCGAAGTCGGTATGTAGTCTATTCAATGAGATTACAACTGTATGATTGTACTGTCTTTGGCCTCTCCCCAAAAACGTTAAAATTGATATGTTGTCACTGATGTCTTCCAAACGATCTACAAAACAGAAATCGAAATGACTTTTCGTAAGCAATGTTACTATTGATTGTTTTGTTATGTTTTATTTGTTTATTTTTTTTGGTACAATAATAGATTATATAGTATATTCCGTTACATCCGTATTTAATATTGACTGGTCCAGTCTACAAATAAATATGTAAACAGCAAGTCCTTGCTCAATGCAAAATGTAAAATTTCCGTTTCTATTGTGTACCCCTCACAGCTTCCGGTTTAGAACTGGGTCACAAGCATTCTGGATGTGTCGTCATATAACTGGAGTATTGCGTTCAACAAACAAAATGTATTTGGTGTAAAACAATTGCTGATGATTTGCTACATAATGCATATAATAAATATATTACGCCAACTCCAGAGAATAACCAGTCTCGATTATCCCCCGAAACATATCACACTTGGCGTCATGGGCAAAATAGCAGGGAAATACATATGAATGGATCGCTGAAAATCAGTGATGACGCCAGATGTAGGCGAAAATATCAAGCATGTCCTGCCCTACCGGGAGATTTGTTGCAGGTTCATTCAGCAGTAATATAGTTCAATGGTTACTTCAATGTTGAGTGTCTTAGGGAACTATACGAAGTCATTACAGGAGGGTTATTGGATATTATCAGTGGCATTCAGTCAGCAGGTTCCGATCAACAGTTTATTTGTTGTTAAAGAAATACTTATTCTCGAACTCATATTCAGATTGTAAAAAGCCTTGTTCAGGAACGTGGAAAATCATGCAAGTCAAAGTCGCTTACTTGGTATAAATTGGTATAATATTGGTACAAATAAGTGGACATGAGTACAATAAACATTTGTTGCAGCAAACATCTTCTGACATAAGCAATAAGAAAACAACATGCCTTTGACTAAGGCGTGCTTTATATAAAGAATATGTTTCGTCGAATAAGCCAGATTGTTTATTCTCTGACGTTAACGTTTTATATTTAAATAATATATCCCAATTAAGATCCTCGTTCCAAACCATACATTAACAAATTTTCCCAAGCAAAACCTAGATAGATTTTCAGACTGATGGAACCTGTTGATAGTTTTTAAAGACATCAATCAACTGCTTGTGGCACACTTGTACTATATATATATAAGCAAGGAACTGTGTTAGATTTCTTGAGATTTGTTTAAGATTTTGTGTTTTATGCTGTTTCAAGCGATTATGCTGGAATATTCTAAAAGCTGCGCAAAGCCATACTTATTCACTCACTAACTCTCTATGCTGCCACATGGATCAATCATAAGAATGTTCCCATCCCTCTATCTTTCTCCAAGAGAACCTTCTCGGCAATTTAATACATTTTGTTAAAGTTTTTTGTGTGTTGTCTAAGTGAGTTTGTTTTGCAGTTTAACTTGCCCGAGGGTGTTGGGGGCTGCTTGCTTGACGCTTTACGCTGTAATGTGTACATAGACGTAACATTATCATGCTGTAACCGTCTCTCTTTCAACTTTGTTGGTACCGGCAAAGTCATATTTGGTAATAGTTAACAACACACTGAGTCTGTCGATTCCTTGCTACTGCTATATCTATGCAATAGTTTTGAAGTATATTTTGTAAAAGCAATTACATCACTTCTCACTGAACTCTGCAGTACATTGCCATGTTCTCGTGCTTCACTGGCACAGGAAGTCAGATTATTCCAAGATATGTTGCATCTTTACCAATCTTTACACATTTCGTATAACGGTACAGTAACGATATCAGTACAGATTTACATGCAATATTGTGCTTGACTGTGTTGTCACTTTCCTTTATTTGAGTTGTACGTCATATCTTTGTGTTTCAGAGTATGGAATCAGCGCCATAGCTCCTTTCAACTGTTCTGTCAGCTCGCCTGATGACCATCACTATGTATTGCTTTCTGATGAACATGGGTAATTACAATGTTTAAATCTGTGTACATCGAAATGTCAGGTGTGAATATGAAATCTGAAATGATTATGTGAAACATTTGTTTAGCAAAGAAATATACTAAACCAGAGTTATGACTCGATAAATTCGTCAGGCAATGAATACTTTAGTTATTTTTTTATGCAAATTGTGCGAATGGCGTGTGCGACCTGTAACACAGGACGTGGTTACTTCCAGTGGTCCATTCATATCATTTCCACAATTATTTCCCCCATAACGCCAAATGGAATCTGTTTCGGTTATTGACAATATATATTATTACTTCCAATATTGCTCTACTAAACATATCTAGAGGCCCAATCGTCTAAGGAGCCGCAATTTGCTCTGCAGAGTTGCGACCCTTGAGAACGACAGAAACCTGTGGTCGTGGGTTGGAATCCCGGTTCGCACCGACTGTTCTAGGTTTGTAAGCACCATACTTTTCGTGGTTTTCACCAAAGTGGTAAAGGCCTGAGACCGACATCACTTAGGCTCCTCCCACATTAAGCTGACACGCTGTGATATAACCTGAATACTGTTCAAGGCATGTTTTTCAGAAGATCCAGCATGTCACCCCCTTTCCCTAACCCCACCACCGCCACAAGCAGATGATCAAATGATCGGTCCCTAACTGGGTTATTTGTTAACATGTTTTGAAGGTGCATGACAGAGAACGCCCAGATTCAGTTCCCTAACACGGACCTCCTGACGTGGCGTAGTGAGCTGTTCGAGACCTTCGCCTTTCCCGGATATGACAAGCTCCTCTTCCGGTGTCAGTTCCATACATGTTTCGACGAAGAGCATCCTATCTGTCATGATGTAAGTGTCACATACATTGGTGGCTAGAAAATGTACACGTATGTGCATAACTGTGTACAAGGTTTACCAATGGTATATAATATATGTACTGTGAAAATGTTGTCTCATATGCCACGTATTAATACAGCGACAGATTTACAATGTAACTGAAAAACCGAAGGTCATAATCTAATGAAACAAACGCAGAAGTCAGTAATTCACCCTGACATAAGAACCATTTGTTGTAACTGTAACGTAACTAAAATAATACGTTGTTTAACGAAATGTATTTATTTCAAAATGTAGTGTGTTCAAGGCATTCCATATCCTCGTGTAGCAAGTCCAACAATTCAATCAACGCAAGCCTGCATTATCATACAGTGTGCTCCCTCCACTGATGTTTGTTTTGTTTGTTGGTGAACGCCGCACTCAGCAATATTCCAGCAACATGACGGCTGTCTGTAAAATAATCGAGTCTGGACCAGACAATCCAGTGATTGACATCATGAGCATCGAACCACCCAATTGGGATCGATGACATGTATCAACCAAGTCAGCGAGCCTGACCACCCGATCCCCTTAGTCGCCTTTTACGGCAAGTGTGGATTGCTGAAGACCTATTCTACCCCGGAATCTTCACGGTTCTCCACTGATGTAAATCCTCTTATATCATAACATGTTTCTAATAGCTTCAGAATGTAGTTCAGACATTCACTATTATGCTTATTGTCTCCAGCCAATAGATGTACATGAAGGGATGTATACCACCGTTGTATCTATTACAGATGTGCACCCACTCTAAGAAGAGGAAGGTCAGGAAGATGCGGAAGAGGAGACGTTCGCACAAACCTCGTCATCCAGTAGAGGTCGGGACAACACTCGCTGTCAAGACTGGCAACGTTTAAATCAGAACATAATGTGACGATTTGTGTTGGCGGGCATAGATGTCCAACGCCATATTTACCCTGTTTTGGTATTTCGTATTCCTGTGAGAATTACAGTACTAACCTGTGATGTAACCACTGAAAGTGAGTTGGGGAATATGGTTTTACGTCTTTCTAGCCATATTCCAGCAATCTCACGGCAGGGTGGCATGGTCCTTCGGCGTGACGAACGCTGCACATAACCTCTGGGCTTTGTAAAATTGATGATCATATGATGGAGACACTTACTTTGAACATTGGTTTAATAATTCTTTTGATGTTACTATTTTATACCTGTCAGTTTGTCAATATTAATTGATTGGAAAGGTAGAGATAGAAACGTTCTGACACGTTTCATCAATTCCATATAGATTAATACCCTTTCTTGGTGCGTGGGTATTGCTCAACCTCATGGTTTTCGTAAGATGTACCATATGATAATAAATATTCTGATCATCATCATCATATTAGTGTGAATGAACAAATGACATCTACTAATTTATGGTGGCTGAAGTAATTCCAAAGATCTATACCTAATTAAGAGATAATTAGTGCGCTTACTCACTGAATATTAAATGGTTTTTACCTCACCTTCGTCGGCGATGTTGTAAGCGATATGTCGAAGTCGTTTCTACAGTATACTTGAAACTGATCGGGTGTGGTTGAAGTTAATGATTGGAAATTGTGACTCCATACACGCCGTTCGGTAGGAAAGCTGGCTGAATTACTTGAACACGGACAATGGTGCTGAAAGACAAACGGTCATGGACGAAGGTACTGTCTGATTCTGAGATGACTAACTCTAGAGTGCTTGGCTTCCCATTTAGCAAGTACCATATTGGTGAGATCATCAGTACCCCTTTGGAATGAGTTCCCGGGCCAAATCATGCCTACTTTGTGCCATCTGTGGGCTACTGTCAAGTATGCAACTGTCTCGCCATAATGACAACTGTAGAAAGTACACGGCAATATTGACCCGTGAAGATCCGGGGTAGAATAGGTCTTCAGCAACCTATGCTTGCCGTAAAAGGCGACTATGCTTGTCGTAAGAGGCGACTAACGGGATCGGGTGGTCAGACTCGCTGACTTGGTTGACGCATGTCATCGATCCCAATTGCGTGGATCGATGCTCATGATATCAATCACTGGGTTGTCTGGTCCAGACTCGATTATTTACAGACCGCCGTCATATAGCTGGAATATTGCTGAGTGCGGCGTTGAACGACAAACCAACCAACCAACAATATTACCACATTATTATAAGTTAGTCGTCGATACATGGTTGCAGCAATCAGACTACCATGTTTTAGGCGTGCATTTTCCGCGAATATATAGCGTTTGGGTACATTCAATAATATTAACATTAACTAGACACGTTCCATATGTGTGAATATTGTAACCTTAATTCATATGGAGCAAATTAGGAATATCTATCTCTCTATCAAGTATGGGGAATTGTGTTGCGTATGAACGTAGTGTGTTTACTAAACGTTCATTGTGAGGTCAAACATCTACAAACCTACAAACTGGAATAAAACAAAAGATGCTAAAAGGGTGAGAGATTTTATGAACTTATATAATATGTTTCTGTTGTAAAAAAACATGATCTGAATCAGAAACTGGAGAGCTTCACATATTGCACCCCTGTGGGGATTAGAACTCGGTCTTTGGCGTGACAAGCAAACGCGTTCTCCACGAGACTACCCAACTGCCCCATATATAATTGAATATATATTTAGGAAAAACAATGGAATGTAAGTAAGACCATTGCGAACTGATTTTAACAAATATTTTTTTATCAAATCGTATTGTCACAAAACTCAATAAGCTAGTAAATTCCGATGGAAATGTAATATGGCATGACTAGCTCTCTCGCCTACAATGTTTTTTGGATGTTATGATGTTTTGTGTTGTTCGGATATTATGAACATACTTTTGGAAACTGCAGCTGCACTCTTTGCTGTCTTGTCTGACATTGCGAGAAGAGTCTGTTGTCAAATACTCAGCTACGTAGCGGATGATGTATTCCTACGCTAACCTTACGTTTGATTTTTCAACTTCGTACACCACTATCCCGCACGATAAACTTAGGGGAAAACGTCATTGCTTGATCCATGGGACAGTTGCAAAACGTGGTGACGATAGATAAAGTTGCGGATAAAAAAAAAATATATTAAATTATTATCAATCGCTTTTGAGCTAAGTTGTGGTTTAGAATTTAAAAAACTTGAGTTCAAAAAAAATAAACATAATGTTTATCGATCAAGTAAACACAGAGGTTTAACTCAGGGCTTCCTTTGTGCGTGTACTCAAAGACTTATTTCAGAATGGACTGAAATCCATCGCTGCAGTTGCATCGTGACAAACATGGTTGTGTTATTTGTTGTTTTACGCCGCACTCAGCAATGTTCAAGCTATATTACGGCGGCTTGTAAATGCCCGAGTCTGAACCAGACAATCCAGTGATCGATATTGTGAGTAAAGATTCATACTCGAATCCCCACGAGGCCGTCACACCCGTTTCAAGAATGGCAGTATACATTTAAATACGTATCCGATTATTGATGAACGGTTAATATAATACGTTTATGAACTGCATATCATATTTTACGAAAAACATTTTAATGATATATACCCTGTAAGTCTTCCTTATGGCAGGAATGCAAAATTTGGTTCCATAATTACCGGCTTTATAACATCTAGTATTTCATAATATTAACACTATCGAGAGTGAGAATGAGTACGTGAGATTGGTTTACGCAGTATTTACCAATATTTCAGTCAGCTCTGAAGCTGCTGCAGGTCATAGAAATGTATCGCTGAAACGTATCATATGGTGCTTACAACCCAAACCACCAAGGCCATTCTGATAGCACATCTTTTCTCATTATGTTACACTCGATTTATCTAGACAGTGTTTCTGTATCACACGGTCGAGTTTACAGTGTTGAGTGTGATGCTAGTTGATCTGTCAGAACTTACATTTTTTGTCCACTCATTGACATAATTGACTTAAAATACATGTTCTAACGGTGTAGCAACCTTTGCGCAGTGGGGTTCGGGACATCTAATGCTAAAATATACTCTTCGTCACTGTCGTACAGACCGTCTCCGTGGTCTCGTGGTTAGCGTCCGCGTGGAGAGCGGAAGGTCAGGAATTCGCTCCCTTTCCACGTCATGCAAAAAGGTGTCAAAAGATTATACTCCTTGTTACCCTGCCTAACGCTCGTCGGCTCGGAGTCAGTATACTGAGTGGGGTATCCATGTTAAACTGCGGCATCTTATCTCATGGCATGCTAGCACTATAAAATCGGCATTAGTCCGGACCAGTACAAGCAGCCACACACACACATACACAAGTGCATGCACGTCGCTATATTAGTTTAATAATCTTTACGCGACGTCAAACCCCATTTCACTACACCCACACTGCCAAGCATTTGAATCTATTCTCACACACTTCAACGTTTCTACTCTCTAAGCCATAGTGCATTATCCCCCCTACCCTACCATCCCTCCAACTATACACCCCAAATCTACCATCCCTCAAGCATAACCCCACCCCCAGCCACCACTAACCCACCATCTCTTCAACTATACCCCACCCCCAGCCACCACTAACCCACCATCCCTTCAATTATACCCCACCCCCAGCCACCACTAACACACCATCTCTTCAACTATACCCCATCCCCAGCCACCACTAACCCACCATCCCTTCAACTGTACCCCACCCCCAGCAACCACTAACCCACCATCCCTTCAACTGCACCCCATCCCCAGCCACCACTAATCCACCATCCCTTCAACTGTACCCCACCCCCAGCCACCACTAACCCACCATCCCTTCAACTGTACCCCACCCCAGCCACCACTAACCCACCATCCCTTCAACTGCACCCCATCCCCAGCAACCACTAACCCACCATCCCTTCAACTGCACCCCATCCCCAGCCACCACTAATCCACCATCCCTTCAACTGTACCCCACCCCCAGCCACCACTAACCCACCATCCCTTCAACTGTACCCCACCCCCAGCAACCACTAACCCACCATCCCTTCAACTGCACCCCATCCCAAGCCACCACTAATCCACCATCCCTTCAACTATACCCCACCCCAGCCACCACTAACCCACCATCCCTCCAGCTATACCCCACCCCCAGCCACCACTAACCCACCATCCCTACAACTGTACCCCATCCCCAGCCATCACTAACCCACCATCCCTTCAACTGTACCACATCCCCAGCCACCACTAACCCACCATCCCTCCAGCTGTACCCCCGCCCCAGCCACCACTAACCCACCATCCCTCCAGCTGTACCCCACCCCAGCCACCACTAACCCACCATCCCTCCAGCTGTACCCCCGCCCCAGCCACCACTAACCCACCATCCCTTCAATTGTACCCCATCCCCAGCCACCACTAACCCACCATCCCTCCAGCTGTACCCCCGCCCCAGGCACCACCGCCCCACCGTCACCTTCCTGTTTCCGTAACATCCTGTCACATGAAGGTGACCTTTATGAAGCTATTGACCTTCATGAATTAAAGAAGACGCGTTGCGGCTAAAGCATGGCGGCATCCAGTGCAGGCATGTTGTGGTTGATGTTGGCTGCGTTCTTTATCATCGACGTTACTGATGGAGCAGATACACCGGGTAAGTCAAACCTATGTGACTCGCTATGATGAACCCTCTCTGTGACCAGATCACAGGTTGAGCACAGTGTGAAACACGACGAGAACGCAATTCAAGCGGAGTATCAACATGTTTCTGTACAACCCAAATTCCGGGTACCATACATGATTACCTTACAGTGACGGGGATGTGGCCTACGCACGCGTACGTTACAATGAAAAACTGTACCTTGCTGTGACATATGTTAGATATGACCGTTTCACACGTGCACCTTAGAGTGACAGATATGTTCCCTACACACCTGCATCATCCAGTGACAGATATGATCCCTACGCAAGTGCACCCTACAGTGACAAAAGTGATCACTTCACACATACACCTTGCAGTGACAGATATGATCCTTAAAATCTGCGCTTTGCAGTAACTGAGGCGATCCCCTTTACAGCGACAAAAATGATCGCTACACACGTGCACCTTACAGTATCAGATATGATCACTACACACGTGCGCCTTACAGTATCAGATATGATCGCTACACACGTGCATCTTACAGTATCAGATAGGATCGCTACAACACATCTGCATCTTACAGTATCAGATAGGATCACTACACACGTGCACCTTACAGTATCAGCTAGGATCGCTACACACGTGCACTTTACAGTATCAGCTAGGATCGCTACACACGTGGACTTTACAGCATGAGCTATGGTCGCTACACACGTGCACCTTACAGTATCAGCTGTGATCGCTACACACGTGCATCTTACAGTATCAGATATTATCGCTACACACGTGCACCTTACAGTATCAGATATGATAGCTACACACGTGCATCTAACAGTATCAGATATGATCGCTACACACGTGCACTTTACAGTATCATATATGATCGCTACACACGTGCATCTTACAGTATCAGCTATGATCTCTACACACTTGCACTTTACAGTATCATATATGATCGCTACACACGTGCACCTTACAGTATCAGATAGGATCGCTACACACGTGCACCTTACAGTCACAGATGGGGGTCCTATATCACATGCACCTTGCGGTTAATCCCACACACGTGAAACATGCAGTGTCAGATATGATCGCTACAACACCCCTGCACCTTATAGTGACAGATATGATCACAACACACGTGCACCTGACAGTGACAGAGATTATTCCTACACACGTGCACCTGACAGTGACAGAGATGGTCCTACACACGTGCACCTGACAGTAAGAGATATGATCACTACACACGTGCACCTTACAGTGACAAATGTGTTCCCTACACACGTGCACCTTCCAGTGAAAAGAGGTGTTCCCTGCGCTTTGCAGTTGCAGAGATGATTCCTACACACATGCATTCTATAGTGAGAAAATATATTTACGAGATAAACCTACTGTCTTAAAATTTGATGTAGTCCCTATTTAAACATTTGAAACATTGCTAAAGCGTTTCGAAACTTTTAAACACAGTAGGCTTATCTCCATTCTGGCCTAACGGCCAGAGCGCTTTAAAAACGGTGCTCACATGTCATAATTTCATCGTAGCCTGTTGCATACTTGCACTGTGTGGACTCACCAATCGTTTCTTGGAAACCGACGCGACACGTCATTTCGTGGAAATCAAACATGCCATCTCCCATTGCAGTAGTGACAGGTTGTAGAAATAGCGAAACAAATACTAAACGAATATATTTCTCCAACAAACTTTATTAATTAACATTCTACTAATTATTTTAAATGTGTAAGTTTTATTAGTTAGTCAGCAATTACCCCCAGTAAATAATACGAATTCCCCGAAATGGGATTTGGCTGAACTTGACCTACATCGCAGTAACTTGTCACTACTGTAAAGATGTCGGGATGTTTGTTTGTGAGATTTCGTGGCCTTTGGAAGGAAGCAGCTTTTTCTGATGAATTTTCAAATCCCCTACTTCCAAATCATATTAGAGGCCAGCGTGCATTAGAGACCCTGCGTTCAATAAAAGAAATACCGTAACACCATGCAGGTTTGATTGGCAGCCTTTCTTTAATGGATCGATAGGAAGGTTATGGATGTATTCATACGCACGGATTTCGTGTAAAAAGTGCGTAAGAGGTTACAGTAGGGAAAAGGATACCTCTTTTTAACCAATCAAGCATTCTTCCAGTGTTATGGTAAAATACCAGACACACACCTTGAACTGACACGGGTGATGCCTACACACGTTTCAGTGTCAAATATGATCGCTCGCTACACACCTGAACCTCGCAGTGACAAAGATGGTTCCCACACACATGCACCTTGCAGTGACGGGTGGCCCCTTCACACGTGCATCTAAGAGTGACAACGATTACCCTTACACACATTCACCTTGAAGTGACAAATGTGTTCCCTACATACATTAAATGTTTGACTTATTACTATTATTTGGGAACAACAGGAAGTTTCAAAAGTATCAATTTTTTTGTCAGAATTATTTCAAAGATTGAAGCCATCATACAATCAGGATGGCACAGATTAGATGCAGTTCCCATGGCCTAAGAATTGAATTAGGAAGATTTACTAAAGAAAAGAAAGAAGATAGAAGACAAATATAATATTGTTTTGATGTGTAAAACATTTGATGATCTTCGAGCCCAATTAATATCACAAACACATGATACCTATGCTACTAGACACGGGTTTAACGTATTAATGTCGTCCACTAACGAATACACCATAAAAAAAACCCTATCGATGAACATTAATAAAGCAATATACGTGTGTTTCAGAAACAAACTGGCACCCTGAGTCTCCGACTATCTGTATTATCATGGGTCTGTGACCTACAATACTGAATGAATTTAATTGAAAGTTCTTGTTCTAAGTACAAACTATGTGAGGCATTTCAGACAAGTTCAAGTGCCCGGAGGGCTGGATGCTGGGGCTTGAGTCCTGCTACAAGTGGGGCACCAGCCAGATGACGTTCTCGAGAGCCCAGGATCAATGTCGTCAGTCGGGTGCCACAGTCAGACTCATCACGAACAAGGAAGAGAACCAACTCTTCTCCGGTATACACGAACCTCGGTTTAACAAGTATTAACAAATATAGTAATTAAACATTACAGTGAAAATGAGATTTTTTTCTGAATCGACGAATTTCTAGATTAGGTGAAATGTAAAAGCTTTATGTACGGTTATTTATCATTGCGCGACTACCTGTTATTTTACCGCCGGTGAATTAAAACAAGTAGTGAAACACACCAAGAGTAAAGATATAATTAGGAGATAAACATACTGTGTTTTCAATGTAGAGCTAGGTTACCTGTAGATTTAACCCCGCTAAATTGAATTTGGAACCGAACGCGCAGCGTGAGGTTTCAAATGTTAAATTTAGCGCGGTTAAATCTACAGGTAACCTAGCTCTACATTGAAAACACAGTATGTTTATCTCCATTCTACCATGACTAAATAAAATGCGATCTCCTTGGTGTTAGCAAATATACTGAGTGAAGCGGCATGGGTTGAGTTCAGTATTTTGAGTGGGTTATCTGAATTACGGAATCACCGAACAAAATATGGTGCCGTATATACTCAAGCAGTTTGTTTACACCGTAATACTTCACTCTAACATGTGACAGGCATTGAAAGCATATAAGCACGGCAGCTTGGTAAGCTGACATGAGGTGGGCATCCCTAAAGAAAACAAAGCAAGCTTTGCAAGGCTTTCGCTCTACATCGCACGTCACCATTATGACGTCATATCGCTCATTGTGACGCGAAAGAAATGACGTCACAGTCGTATATAGAAAGCGCCAAAATTCCAAGCTCTCTGTGTCTCCAAAACGTAAATACATTCCCTGTGTAGATTTCTATCGTGTTTCTGCACGAAATGTATTGCCGCACATCCTTTGAATATTGTAGTAACCGCGTCTGTGCATTTTGTAACCTGTAATTGCAGATATAATTATTTAAATATGCCTACCGACACTGACTGAAAATAGTACTATTCTATGAATATTAGCTTCCGCGGTGATGCGGCCGTCAAACCAGCTGTTTCAATCAGAGGGGGTTTATTGTGATTTAATAGCCTCTGATTGACCAATCAGAATCGAGTAAATTCCAAATTCATGGTAGAATTACACTTAACACGTAAAGATCCATGTTCTGTTGTGTAGATAGAGGGTCAGTTCCAGTCATCGTACTTGCTTTTTTCTAACATACTTTGTCGTGTATGTCAGTGTCCGACACTGGAGGTACCTACTGGCTCGGCATCGTGAAATCCTTCAATCAGAAATGGGGATATCAGACAAATGGAACAACCACGGTAAGTAAATGTTATATTTCGGTTTAGCCATGTTGTCTTGTCAAGGGCTGGTGACACGTTTTCTTTAACTGTGTATTTATTTCCAGTACCTGACGTACACGAAATTCACCCAAAACATCCACAACTATAACTATGGAATGTCTTGTGCAGTATGGCAATCTCAAACGCAAATGTGGTTGGAGGAGGCTTGCACTAACCGGCATCTGTTCATCTGTCAGAAGCCTCCAGGTGAGTGTTTTGTTTGTTTGTTTGTTGTTTAACGCCGCACTCAGCAATATTTCAGCTACATGACGGCGGTCTGTCAATAATCGAGTCTAGACCAGACCATGCAGTGATCGACATCATGAGCATCGATCCACGCAATTGGTACCGATGACATGCATCAACCACGTCAGCGAGTCTAACCATCCGGTCCCATTAGTCGCCTCTTACGACAAGCATAGTCGGCTTTTACCGTACGCATAGGTTGCCGAAGACCTATTCTACCCCGGAGCTTCACGGGTATCCAAGGTGAGTGAGCTTCCTTGCTTGTCGACCGCCTCCGTGGTCCAGTGGTAGAGCGTCCGCCCGGAGAGCGGAAGGTGCAGGGTTCGATCCCGGGCCGCGTCATACAAAAAGACGTTAAAAGATTGTACTTGTTGTTACCCTGTCTGGCGCTCGGCATTAAGGGGCTAAAACAAGGACTGGTCGGCTCGGAGTCAGTATACTGTGTCTGAGTGGGGTATTCATGTTAAACTGCGACATGGTATCTCAGTGAGCTAGCACTATAAATCGGCATCAGTCCGGACTAGTACAAGCAGCCACACACACACATACACGTGCATGCACGTCGCTATATAAGTGCAATAATCTTGGACGCGACGTTAAACCAAATTTCACCTCACCTCACCTCCTTGCTTGTCATTATTAGCTTATGGTATTTGAATGTTATTCAGTTGTCCAGTTTCTAATTCTAATAAAAAAAACTATTGTAGACTGTGTCCCTGGTCGTTTTGGAGAGAACTGTGCCCGCCAGTGTCACTGCAAAGGGCATATCTGCGACGCCACTTCCGGTCTCTGTAAATATGGCTGCCAGATAGGATGGACGGGGGAGTCTTGTGATACAGGTGTGGCCAGCTGAACATCGTTTTGGTTTTGGTTTTATCGGGGAATGTTGAAAATATACCACTGAATTTAGTATTTTTGTGGTAACAGAAAGGGCAAATAAATAATAGTTGTTCATATTAGTTAAAGTCAGGACATGTTGCTGTCAAGAAATTCAGTGAACGTAAAACGTCATCTCGATTCATCTCAACAAACTGTCTGACAATGATAACTGTATGTATGACCGATGGGTCCAATCCTTGAAACGTAACGACGTTCAACTACATGCACTGATATAAATTTCAGAAAAAAAGAAAGCCGAAGGTATGTATCTATAATTTAGTAGTGAGTGAATAAAAATTATGATTTTACGCCGCTTTTAGCAATATTTCAGCACTACCACGGCGGGGGACACCAGAACAGGGCTTTACACATTCTACCCATGAGGGAACGTACCCGAGTCGTTTGCATGATGAACAAACGGTTAAACTGCTAGGTTACCTCACAGTCCTTCATAATTTAAAAGCGACCGCCTCCGTGGTCTAGTGGTAGAGCGTACTTGTTGTTACCCTGCGCTCGGCATTAAGGGGCTAAAACAAGGACTGGTCGGCTCGGAGTCAGTATACTGTGTCTGAGTGGGGTATTCATGTTAAACTGCGGCTTGGTCTCAGTGAGCTAGCACTATAAATCGGCATCAGTCCGGACTTGTACAAGCAGCCACACACACACACACACACACACACACACACACACACACACGTGCATGCACGTCGCTATATAAGTGCAATAATCTCGGACGCGGCGTTAAACCCCATTTCAACTCACCTTACCTCATAATTTAATAAACATGCAAAGACCCTATCGACACATGAGTATTTGCCTAACGTAGAGGCTATCCAAAATAGCTAATAATACTTACAACGTCATGACATTTGACAATGAGTTTACAACTTATTTTGCGGACGCGGCTTGTAATATAAGCATCTATTTCGAGAGACATGATGCTGTGTATGTTTCAGCCAAGTTCTACTGCTTCAAGATCCAAGCACGTAATGTGATGATGTTTCGTGTAGATCAAAGGGGGACGGTCTACCGGGATGTGTCTGCCATAGATGAGTATGGGGACACTGTTGACACTTGTAGCCGAACCGTGTATGACCACTTCGAGACTGGAGGGACGGGGACGCTGAAGGTGACGCAAACTTTCAACAACAGTTTCACGCCTAATTGTGGAGGAAACGAGGTAAAGTATTGACACGTGCACCACCTAGCTCATGTTCTCTCATCAATATAATAAGCAGATGATATTGAAACCAATAGTTGAAACCATTTAGGTTAAATTTAAATGATATCAAACATTTGGCACTTTTATAACTTATATGTTACATTCTATTTTAATTATTGTTATAGAATGAGAATACAATTAAAAACTAGTATTCATCTCTCATCACTCCCATAATAATGACATATCTATCTATTCACACACGCACACGCACACGCACACGCACACACGCACACGCACACACACACACACACGCACACACGCACACGCACGCACAGGCACACACACATACACACGCACGCACACACACACGCACACACACACACACATATTTAGTTAAATGGAATCGGCGGATAATCGAGACACACACACATTGATGCGTTTTACGTTGTAGGTGTCGAATGAGGTTCACTCCTGGAGGTTCAGATTCAGGGAGTATCCTGGCACCTCCTCCGCCTACGACATCATGTTTGAGGTGAAGTGCGACTTTACTAACGCCAACTCCTTGGAGATTTCCACGGCCTACAACACTGACAAGTACGTGCATGACCAGCAATACAGGCTGAGAATATAACAAAATATCATATATCAAGGTATAATACGTACAAGGACCCGTCTTAGCCTACATGTTCAGCAAAATGTTACAAAACGAAAAAATACTCCTGAAAATCATCAGATGTATTCATATAAAGGAGATTTAGAGGGTTTTTTCAACACTTACAAGATTTCGACTAATCACATCACTAAATTCAGAGACAGTCCTTTTAGAGGTTTTCAGTAGCGTTTTCTTAGGTATTTGTTCGTGAGCAAGTCCTTGACCAAAACTGGGTTTTTTAGGGAATATATATAAAGGCAAAACAAACTATGTTAAAACATTCGGCTCATTGTTGCTAAAAAAAATGGTTGTCAGTTTCCAGCTGGTAGCATCTGTAGAGATTGGATATTATGCATTTATTGAGTCATTCGATAATGATATACATGTACGGATATGTTTCTAAAAAAAGGGGGCGGTCGGGTAGCCTAGTGGTTAAAGCGTTCGCTCGTCACGCCGAAGACCCGAGTTTGATTCCCGACATGGGTACAATGTGTGAAGCCCATTTTTGTTGTCCCTCGCCGTGATATAGCTGGTATATTGCTAAAAGCGGCGAAAACCATACTCACTCACCCATTCTAAAGAAAGAGAAGAGATTGTGTAGCCTAGCGGTTAAAGCGTTAGCTCGTCACTCCGAAGGGGCGGTCGGGTAGCCTAGTGGTTAAAGCGTTCGCTCGTCACGCCGAAGACCCGGGTTCGATTCCCGACATGGGTACAATGTGTGAAGCCCATTTCTGGTGTCCCCCGCCGTGATATTGCTGGAATATTGCTAAAAGCGGCGTAAAACCATACTCACTCACTCACTCGTCACTCCGAAGACCCGAGAAGAGATTGTGTAGCCTAGCGGTTAAAGCGTTAGCTCGTCACTCCGAAGACCCGAGTTCGATTCCCGACATGGGTACAATGTGTGAAGCCCATTTCTGGTGTCCCCCGCCGTGATATTGCTGGAATATTGCTAAAAGCGGCGTAAAACCATACTCACTCACCCATTCTAAAGAAAGAGAAGAGATTGTGTAGCCAAGCGGTTAAAGCGTTAGCTCGTCATGCGAAAGACCCGGGTTTGATTCCCCACATCGCTACCTTGTGTGAATCCTATTCCTTGGGTCCTCCGCTGTGATATAACAGGAATGTCACTGAAAGTGGCGTTTCATTGACTAGTTTGTAAATGAGAGACTATACGCCGCACCAAAATGACAAATGTAAACGTTACTGTACACATTTTCTTTGACCAGACCTGCCAACAAGTCAATATTACTCACCGAAAGCACGGTGTCCGTGAGTCTGGACATCATCGACCCCGTCGATAACCTCTCTATAGCCGCAGCAAAACTGGGCCAGCAAGTCCGTCTCCAGATGAAGCTGAACAACGTCGATGGTATGCTTAGAACAGACATCCGCTGCACCATGACGAGTTACGCAATCACGACGGACATTAATAGCATTAGAGAAGGCAGCACTTCCATATAACTATAAGAAGACCTTGAGTGTCAAACTGAATTGGGAAACATGCTAGAAAATACAAATAAGTGATGAGGCCGTATTTAATATACGATTCAGATTCTATAAGTTGCATGTGTCACTAGCGGGGAGTGTGGGATTTTAGCTTGGCTTTACACCACGAAACCAAAGGTAAAATCCCGTTTATCACGCTATTGACACATGTCACAAGCGGAAAGACCATATTTACTGTCAAGGTCTTTTTCAGTTTTAACCGTGTTGGTTTCAGAGTCCGGCGTGAACGCTATCTCTCCATACAACTGCTCTATCGGGACACTGGACCACAGACACAACACCATCTTCATTGACGAACACGGGTACGTAGACATGTGGTACATCAGCGTCTGTGCTGTCTGATTGTTTACTATGCCTTCGTATCAAGATTGAAAGAACCAAAGTAAAGAGCCAAAGCTATGTATTTATGTATGTAATAAGTAATACTAATGCATATTTATAACGCGCCTAATCGATACTTTATACCACTCCAGTGACGTCATCTAATCGGGTTAAATCTCATAAACAGGACTGTAAGAATATCCCAGGGATTTTATTAATCCAAATTCCTTTCACATAGTTACATGTGAATGTCTATCGCTATCAATTTGTTTTGCATTTTAAACACATTGTTATTGACATGACTTTGTGAGTAATGATGTAAAATGAAATGACAGATTTTTGTTTATATTTTTTTGTATCCAGCTTGCAACCTTTGTGTCTGTAGTCAAGTGACTCTACCACCAGGCTCCAGAGGCGCTGACAAATCACGATGTTTTTAATAATGACTTTTTTAAAGTACTTGTACGCCAGCAACAGATATTTTATGCCCGTTTCCTAAGGTTCATGGAAAGTATCTTTGATGCTGTCCACACAAATGATGATAAATATTGTATTAACTTTCTTTTTCCGTTTTATAAGTAAGATGAAACACTTACCTTCGGGTTTTTATGATATTTATAACCCTCGTCATGACGCCCCTCGGTTTTATCTCTTGGGTTCGGGTTTTTAATCCCATAAACACCCAATGGCCTGTTTATCCTAAACTTATAGTATGCTCAAGGAGCTACAGGAATTGTATGAAGAATGTATTGTGTGCGCAGTTCTCTGTCTTTATGTTGCGTTTCTTGAAGTCTGGCTTCTTATAAATGGATCCTGGACTTTTGTCGTTGACCTACGTTTGTCTACAACAAACTACATTTGGTTTTCAAAAGGAAGTGGAGGGTCCGGACCCCCTGGACCCCCTTCTGGATCCGCCTGTCAGAGCGATTTGGCGACCTTTCCCTGAAATGTCAAAATTAAGAATGACCCCCTTCCGACGTACACAAAGGGACTGCATGGTCCAACATGCAGTGTTTCGGGTGTGTTGAAGCATTAGGTTTTGGTCCCCAAATCTATGGGAGTCATTTATCAAAGCTGACCTTTCTTCTGACGACCGAGCACAACATTTATATTTAATGCCCCCTAAAATCCCCGGCCAAGTCAAATCAAAAGACGTTAAAGGATGGTACTTGTTGTTCCCTGCCTGGCGCTCGGCATTAAGGTGCTAAAACAAGGACTTCCAGGCTTGGAGGTAAACCGATCTCAGCGAGCCGACATGAGTCCTGCTTTGTACTTTAAGCACACACACACACACACACACACACACACACACACACACACACACACACACACACACACACACACACACACACACACACACACATGCGCGCACAGACGCACGCACGCACATACACACACATACACACACACACACACACACACACACACACACACACACACAACAAAGTCTTGAACACCATTTCATCTCACCCTATATTTATTATGTGGACCTTTTCTATGATGGGTTCCTTGTATTTTGTGTTTCATATGACAACTGTTTTTAATGGAATCGGCGGATAATCGAGACTGGTTATTCTCTGGCGTTGACGTTTTATATTTGCTCTAAACTGTATCGTACTCTATGTTTTGCATTTTGTACACTTTATTTAGTATTTTGTGTTTTGTTTCAAATAAAGCTTACTTTCACATTTGATTCCTCGAATCCAGATGTTCTCCCAGAGATGCCCAGATTGTCTTCCGGAATACCGACGTCACAACATGGCGCAGCGAGATGTTCGAAACATTCGCCTTTCCCGGTTATGATAAACTGTTCTTCCGGTGCCAGTACCAAGTGTGCTTCACAGAGGACCAACACTACTGCAGGGATGTAAGGACGGTTCATATTAAATATTTGAAATGAATAATCGAAAAGAATTTTCCGTGGACGCCATAGACATTGCACGTGTGTATTTATTATCTATCTTCAAGCCACGGAATTATTTTTATAGGCTATTGCTCAGATTCGATCGGTTTGACACCCAATTTTCACAGAATCATAATCGAGTTTTAACTGTCTTCAAATCTAAAACACTGTCTGATGACATGCTATTTGTGTTGCTTGCAACAGATGTGTAGTCACTCCAGGACGAGTAACCACAGACAACCCCATAAGAGAAGTGTGATCTTCAACCACATGGATGAAGAGAAACCGGCAAAGCTGACCACCTTGGAAATTGTCTAATTGTAGTGCTTAATTGTTCGCGTTGCTGTGAGACCGCGTTGTCCTCAAAACTGCAATAAATCATTAACCAGATGACAACATCTTGTGTTATCTCAAGTCTACCAATGAATTAGAAAACTTGAATGGCCTATCAGAGTTTTCAATTTTAATATGTACTTCTTTCTCAATCGTCAAATGACGTTACGACAAGAATGTGTGACAATATATTACGGGCAGAAAAAACGAAATGAATCGACTCAGAGGGTGTGTTTCAATGCACAATAGAGAGCATGGCGTACTGAATGTTACTAAATCGCTTCGCGGTTCCAATTATTCAATTTAGCGCGGTAGCCTAGCTCTAGGTTGAAAACACAGTATGTTTATGTCGCAAATCACACTGTCACATCATTCCTTTACAATATCAGGAGTAGACATCGAGGACATCACCGGAACCAGACAACCCTGGATCTTAAAATCTGTAGGAACATCCCTGTATCAACACGCATCATTCCGTTTGATGCAGCCAGTCAGTGGTTAGGTTTCATGCTTTTAGCATTATATATTCCAACCACATCACGACGCAGGACGCCAAGAATAGACTTCAAACACTGTGCCCATGTGGAGAATCGAACCTGGGCCTTCGCGGTTGGTTGCTTAGTTGAACGCTTTAACCCCTAGGCTTCCCTATCGCCCCCGTTCCACACAATTGTGGGTAGTGCGTACATGTGGTGTGAACATTAGAAACTGTAGCATTCTTTACTGGAAGGTCACCGTGACCCTTCAAAATATAGATATATCACGTCTGTTCTCGAAACAAACTTTCAAGAAAGATTCATTTTAAAGATTACACTCCACAGATCTAGATTAACATCTAGTATCTGAAATGAACCGTTTTACAGATAAAAAACAGTTGTTAAATCATATAATCATATGATGAAAAGGAGCTGAGAGACTTTCTTCATTTTCAGAGTGCCTGACACTTCAGTAATCTAGACTTGCCAAATATTATAGACTTGCATGGGCTGTATTGGATATATTTGATTCGGGATCTGTATGATACTAAAATAAACTCGTGTTCGTCATTCCCTTATGTTTTAATCTAATCTCTAATTTGACCCCAACCCCCCTCAACCCCAAACCCCACCACCCCCTCCACCACCCCGACCACCTTCTCAAAGCTCAATCCCTCCCCAATCGCTTTCCTAGCTTCCCTCTTTCGACATCCTGCCCAAATCTTATCACGTGAAGGTGATCCCTATTTCGCTGTCTGTCTCTACTGGTTGAAGTGACGCTTCGTGAGGAAACATGGCGGCCGGCTATTCGGGGATGTTGAGGTTGATGTCGGCGGTGTTCATTGTCATCAGCTTTGCTGATGGGGCAGACACATCGGGTAAGACAAACCTAAAATGACGACGAGCCCCTTTTCAAATTGAGAAACTCAATGATAACCCAATTCAATCGTTTAAAACAGCAGGATACCTTCAGTGATTCATTAATGTAGTCATCACCGCTATTTTGCCTTTTACGACCAACAGAATCTGTTTCGTCGGATGACCGAGATAACTCTGGCTTTGACGTCTTTTATTTGCGATGAAACAAGTCGTATTAATCATACTTATTTCTCTGTATGTATATGTATATTTCAAGTATGCCAATAGATTCTACTCCTTAGGAAGCTTCACAAATGAACTTGACATGAAACGGAAGAAGTATGTACTGGTATTGTACTGAGATGTAGTTTAGTTAGGTGAAACATAGTGGCGTGAAACCTATAGATGATATTAACCTAACCAGAGCCTCGGATGGGCTGCTTTTCTCTCTAGTCATGCTAAGGGCATGATCCCCACATACGAGACTGTTGGAGAGGCAATATTCAGTCTCGCTTATCTGCAGAAACATCTTCTGCAATCATGCCTATTTCCGGGTCGGCAGATATAGGGTCTAAAAACAAGCCAGATATGAAGCAAGTTCGTCGTATTGACTTGTGCATGCCCTACACACATACACCTAAGTGATAGATATGATCCCTACACACATACACATTGCAGTGAGAGAGATGATCCCTACACATATACACCGTGCAGTGACAGAGATGATCCCTACACACATACACCTTGTACTGACAGAGATGTTCCCTACACACATACACCTTGCAGTGACAGAGATGATCCCTACACACATACACCGTGCAGTGACAGAGATGATCCCTACACACATACACCGTGCAGTGACAGAGATGATCCCTACACACATACACCTCGCAGTGACAGAGATGATCCCTACACACATACACCTTGCAGTGACAGAGATGATCCCTACACACATACACCTTGCACTGACAGAGATGATACCTACACACAAACACCTTGCAGTGACAGAGATGATCCCTACACACATACAACTTGTACTGACAGAGATGTTCCCTACACACATACACCTTGCAGTGACAGAGATGATCCCTACACACATACACCTTTCAGTGACAGAGATGATCCCTACACACATACACCACGCAGTGACAGAGATGATCCCTACACACATACACCTTGCAGTGACAGAGATGATCCCTACACACATACACCTCGCAGTGACAGAGATGATCCCTACACACATACACCTTGCAGTGACAGAGATGATCCCTACACACATACACCTTGCATTGACAGAGATGATACCTACACACAAACACCTTGCAGTGACAGAGATGATCCCTACACACATACAACTTGTACTGACAGAGATGTTCCCTACACACATACACCTTGCAGTGACAGAGATGATCCCTACACACATACACCTTTCAGTGACAGAGATGATCCCTACACACATACACCACGCAGTGACAGAGATGATCCCTACACATATACACCTTGCAGTGACAGAGATGATACCTACACACATACACCTTGCAGTGACAGAGATGATCCCTACACACATACACCTTGTACTGACAGAGATGTTCCCTACACACATACACCTTGCAGTGACAGAGATGATACCTACACACATACACCTTGCAGTGACAGAGATGATCCCTACACACATACACCTTGCAGTGACAGAGATGATCCCTACACATATACATCTCGCAGTGACAGAGATGATACCTACACACATACACCTTGCAGTGACAGGGATTATACCTACACACATACACATTGCAGTGGCAGAGATGATCCCTACACACATACACCTTGCAGTGACATAGATGATACCTACACACATACACCTTGCAGTGACAGAGATGATCCCTACACACATACACCTTGCAGTGACAGAGATGATCCCTACACACATACACCTTGTACTGACAGAGATGATCCCTACACACATACACCTTGCAGTGACAGATATGATCCCTACACACATACACCTTGCAGTGACAGAGATGATCCCTACACACATACACCGTGCAGTGACAGAGATGATACCTACACACATACACCTTGCAGTGACAGAGATGATCCCTACACACATACACCGTGCAGTGACAGAGATGATCCCTACACACATACACCTTGCAGTGACAGAGATGATCCCTACACACATACACCTTGTACTGACAGAGATGATCCCTACACACATACACCTTGTAGTGACAGAGATGATCCCTACACACATACACCTTGCAGTGACAGAGATGATACCTACACACATACACCTTGCAGTGACAGAGATGATCCCTACACACATACACCTTGCAGTGACAGAGATGATCCCTACACACATACACCTTGCAGTGACAGAGATGATCCCTACACACATACACCTTGTACTGACAGAGATGATCCCTACACACATACACATTGCAGTGACAGAGATGATCCCTACACACATACACCTTTCAGTGACAGAGATGATCCCTACACACATACACCTTGCAGTGACAGAGATGATCCCTACACACATACACCTCGCAGTGACAGAGATGATCCCTACACACATACACCGTGCAGTGACAGAGATGATCCCTACACACATACACCTTGCAGTGACAGAGATGATCCCTACACACATACACCGTGCAGTGACAGAGATGATCCCTACACACATACACCTCGCAGTGACAGAGATGATACCTACACACAGACACCTTGCAGTGACAGAGATGATCCCTACACACATACACCTTTCAGTGACAGAGATGATACCTACACACATACGACTTGCAGTGACAGAGATGATCCCTAAACAAATACACCTCGCAGTGACATAGATGATACCTACACACATACACCTTGCAGTGACAGATATGATCCCTACACACATACACCTTGCAGTGACAGAGATGATCCCTACACACATACACCTTGCAGTGACAGAGATGATCCCTACACACATACACCTCGAAGTGACAGAGATGATACCTACACACATACACCTTGCAGTGACAGATATGATCCCTACACACATACACCTTGCAGTGACAGAGATGATCCCTACACACATACACCTTGCAGTGACAGAGATGATCCCTACACACATACACCTCGAAGTGACAGAGATGATACCTACACAAAAGTTCATGGTCATTGTCGGACACTATGAAAGAGAGTTATTTTTGAAAATGAATAGATGCATTCAAGTTAATAATAAGATACAAATTGGGTCATGTTATGGGTTTTTTGCCCTTTACACCATGCCAGGGCAACAATGCCAAGTAAAATGCTTGCCTAAACAGCTAAACGGTCATGAATCTTGATATTTTGACGACGCTTTTTGGTTTTAAGCACGTGTAATTATGTTCAGATCCAAAAAATATTTCGATTTTTACACTATTATGAACATGGTTATTGGGCAAGGCACGTGTTTAGACTTGTGTTTAAGAATCTGAACATTGAATGTTTCTTCATAACATTTGACTATTATTGTGCATTAGGGAACTTCATTTCCATTTTATGAGGGAAAAATCCATTTTTATGTTTAATATGCGGTGAATCTAAACATTGTTTATCCAAACAACACCAAATCCACTTTCGGACAGAACATGTTTAACTCAGGAATACTTTCAAAGGTATCGAGGAAATTATTATTAATTGCATCAAACAACCACACTCACATACATACAACCTTACGTTTATATTGTAGCTGTCGGATGAGGTTCACTCGTGGAGGTTCAGATTCAAGAAATA